>NC_041404.2:130411485-130773985 GCF_900747795.2 Erpetoichthys calabaricus | reverse complement strand
ATGCATCCAGTTTATTTCTAATAGCCTCATTGTATCCATTATTGCCAATCACTAAGATTTCGGTTTTTTCTTTATTTAATTTGAGAAAGTTACTATTCATCCATTCTGAGATACAGGTTAGACATTGTGTTAGCGAATCAAGAGATTTGGGGTCATCAGGTGCTATTGATAAATACAGCTGTGTGTCATCAGCATAGCTGTGGTAGCTCACGTTATGTCCCGAGATAATCTGACCTAATGGAAGCATGTAGATTGAGAAGAGCAGCGGACCCAGGATAGAGCCTTGTGGAACACCATATAGAATATCATGTGTCTTTGAGTTATAATTACCACAACTAACAAAGAATTTTCTCCCTGCCAGGTAGGATTCAAACCAGTTTAAGACACTGCCAGAGAGGCCCACCCATTGACTAAGGCGATTCTTAAGAATATTATGATCAATAGTGTCAAATGCGGCACTCAAATCTAAGAGGATGAGAACAGATAAATGGCCTCTGTCTGCATTTACCCGCAAGTCATTTACTACTTTAACGAGTGCAGTTTCTGTGCTGTGATTTGTTCTAAAACCTGACTGAAATTTATCAAGAATAGCATGTTTATTGAGGTGCTCATTTAACTGCATAATGACTGCCTTCTCTAGAATTTTACTTAAGAAAGGCAGGTTAGAGATGGGTCTATAATTTTCAAGAGAAGAGGGGTCGAGATTATTTTTCTTAAGTAGGGGTTTAACTACCGCAGTCTTAAGACAGTCTGGGAAGACCCCCGTATCTAATGACGAATTTACTATGTCAAGAACATTATCAATAAGCACACCCGATACTTCTTTGAAAAAATTTGTTGGTATTGGGTCAAGGGCACAGGTGGATGGTTTCATTTGAGAAATTATTTTATGTAAATCAGGTAAATCTATCCTAGTGAAAGACTCTAATTTATTTATTATGGAGTACTGGGGTTTCGGGGGATCCTTAGTGTTGGGGAGATATACTATGTTATTTCTAATATCATTAATTTTTTGATTGAAAAATACAGCCATAGCCTCACAGGTTTTACTGGAAGTACTTAGGAGGCATTCCTTTGAGTTACCTGGGTTTAACAGATGATCAATTGTCGAAAATAACACTCTGGGATTACTAGCATTGTTATTTATAATCTTAGAGAAATAGCAGCGCCTCTCAAGACGGACTGTGTTATTGTATTCTGTTATTTTAACTTTTAATATCTCATAGTCAATAGTTAGTTTAGTCTTCCTCCATTTACGCTCAGCTCTACGGCATGTTCTCTTTAAATCAGACACTCTTTGGGTCTTCCAAGGTATAACAATGCTAGAAGATTTTTTAACTGTCTTTTCAGGTGCAACTATGTCAACAGCAGCCCTCACTTTAGTATTAAATCTTTCCACCTTACTATTTACATTCTCCTCGCTATTATAGTTGGCACTATTATAGTTGCACTCGCTTACGGTAATCGAACCTCGGATGTCAGCGCTAGAGGGGCTTCACAGCGGTGAAGTATTGCTTTTAAATTTTAATTAAGAAGAAAAGAAAACCTTTTTAAATTAAGTCTTAAAAAGAGGTGTAAAGATATTGACAATAAGCTACGCAAACGTTTAAATCAAGGCACGAGTCGAAAAACACCATCCCATAATATTAGTTAACGATTAACACATTTCTATATGTATTGTAAGCATACAATACAACTGATAATATGTTGCGCTTATTTATCTGGTGTACTGACATTTTTGCGCGTTTAACGGCTGAAATCTAACGTGGTTTGTGCCCTTCAGAATGAAAAGAGTTTGCATTTACCTTTTTAATAAAAGGCGAGCTTTTAAGCCTGAGAAATCACCCCGTAAATGCACACGTTTAATTGCACATGTTAATATGTATGCTTACACAGTATTAAAAGACACTCAACAATTACACAGTATTAAAAGACAGTCAACAATTAACGTCATTTACCTTCGTTCCCGCGTTTGACTTGTGCTGTAAATCTCTTCCTCATTTTCAGTTCACGTGATTACGTAGGAGGCGTAATACGTGATGACGCAATACGTGACTCCGCCTCCTCCATTAGAGTATATGGACAAAAAACAGGTTCCAGTTATGACCATTACGCGTAGAATTTCGAAATGAAACCTGCCTAACTTTTGTAAGTAAGCTGTAAGGAATGAGCCTGCCAAATTTCAGCCTTCTACCTACACGGGAAGTTGGAGAATTAGTGATGAGTGAGTCAGTCAAACAAGTTCCAGTTATGACCATTACGTGTAGAATTTCGAAATGAAACCTGCCTAACTTTTGTAAGTAAGCTGTAAGGAATGAGCCTGCCAAATTTCAGCCTTCTACCTACACGGGAAGTTGGAGAATTAGTGATGAGTCAGTCAGTCAGTGAGTCAGTGAGGGCTTTGCCTTTTATTAGTATAGATAGCATGTTTATTGAGGTGCTCATTTAACTGTATAATGACTGCCTTCTCTAGAATTTTACTTAAGAAAGGCAGGTTAGAGATGGGTCTATAATTTTCAAGAGCAGAGGGATCGAGATTATTTTTCTTAAGTAGGGGTTTAACTACCGCAGTCTTAAGACAGTCTGGGAAGACCCCCGTATCTAATGATGAATTTACTATGTCAAGAACATTATCAATAAGCACGCCCGATACTTCTTTGAAAAAATTTGTTGGTATTGGGTCAAGGGCACAGGTGGAGGGTTTCATTTGAGAAATTATTTTATGCAAATCAGGTAAATCTATCCTAGTGAAAGACTTTAATTTGTTTATTATGGAGTACTGGGGTTTAGGAGGATCCTTAGTGTTGGGGAGATATACTATGTTATTTCTAATATCATTAATTTTTTGATTGAAAAATACAGCGATAGCCTCACAGGTTTTACTGGAAGTACTTAGGAGGCATTCCTTTGAGTTACCTGGGTTTAACAGACGATCAATCGTCGAAAATAAGACTCTGGGATTACTAGCATTGTTATTTATAATAATCTTAGAGAAATAGCAGCGCCTCTCAAGACGGACTGTGTTATTGTATTCTGTTATTTTAACTTTTAATATTTCATAGTCAATAGTTAGTTTAGTTTTCCTCCATTTACGCTCAGCTCTACGGCATGTTCTCTTTAAATCAGACACTCTTTGGGTCTTCCATGGTATAACGATGCTAGAAGATTTTTTAACTGTCTTTTCAGGTGCAACTAAGTCAACAGCAGCCCTCACTTTAGTATTAAATCTTTCCACCTTACTATTTACATTCTCCTCGCTATTATAGTTGGCACTATAAACGGACTGATTGGTTAGAATGTTTGTAGGTTTTAAAGCTGCTGATGAGTCAAAGAAGCGTTTTTTAACAATATGCTTCTCATGAGTGTTTTCTATCATTATTTCTATATTAAAGAGTAGAAGAAAATGGTCTGATAGACCCGTATCAATTACCTGCTTTATATCAACTTTTAGTCCTTTAGTAATTACTAAGTCTAACGTATGACCTGCTTTATGTGTAGGCTGATTAACGAGCTGTCTCAAATCAAAAGAGTCCAGGAGGTTCATAAATTCTTTTACTTTTTGGTCACATTGATTATCTATATGAAAATTAAAGTCGCCGACTATTAAGAGTGTGTCATAGTTCGTAATTAAGATTGACATCAAGTCAGAGAATTCCTCAAAGAAAGACGCGTTGAATTTTGGAGGTCTATACACGGATAATACTAGAACGTGAGAATCTCCCTGAATAATAATGGCGAGATACTCAAAAGACTTGAATTTACCAAAACTGATATTTTTACATTTTAACCTGCTTGAGTAAATGTTTGCTAGCCCTCCACCTCTCTTTCCTTGGCGATCAGCATGAGTAAAACTGTAATCCGGAGGCGCAGATTCGATTAAAACAGCTGCGCCATCTGAGCTAAGCCACGTTTCACTTAGTGCAATAAAATCTATTTTTTTATCACTGATAAGATCGTTGATAAAAAACGTCTTGTTAGTTAAAGCTCTAATATTTAATAGTGCCATATTCAATGTTTCGGAGGAGCAGAGATGAATACTATGTGCGTTATTGATATATGGAACAGGAATTAAGTTATTTTTATTAGCGCCGCTCTGTGTGTATTTTTTGTTTAATCTATGATCTGTTTTTACAGTTTTAATAGATTGCTGTTCAAAGCTGTCAACAGCACAGACGTCAATGAACTCTGTCCCGTCCTGGCATTCATGAGCTGCAGAGTACAGACACCTCCCAGTCCACTGTGCTCAGTCAGCCGGGAGACTGACTGCTGCTGGTCTGTTGTTGACTGAATTAATGAGCAACACACTACACCGTGGGACAAAAAACTGTGGCACTTAATTATTTTCAACTATAACTCTGTTATTTACTGATCGATTTTTACACTTTTACACGCTATATACTGTATGCAAGCTTGGCCGTCCCCTTTCAGCCGGGAATTCCAGCAGTTTCATTCCCGGGAATAGGAAACGTCCGGGAATCCCTATGATTTACATATTATTGTGATGTCCTTTGGTATTATCATTATTTGAAGAAAACAAAGCAGTATAGATGTAAACATTAAGTAAACTGAGTGCATTTTAACAACCCACTGCTCAGGAGAATATATTAGCCATGAGCTGGCTAAACTGGAAAAACAACACTTCAGGTTTTGAATGAAATTACTTTAAAAAGGACAAGTGAAAATAACCTGGACAGAACATGTGAAGAAATGTGCATTCAAAGTTAGCTCATTTAAAAGTTTTTAATTAGGAATGTACAAAGTCTCAATTCTTCTTGCCTTTCTATGATTTTTGTTACATTTATAAATATAATATTTACAACAATTGTACACTAACACTGCTAAAGCAGCTACAACTGGAAAAGGGGGTGACCAACACTACTTTGCTTTTGATCTCACACCAGTAAATGAAAAATATATATATATATTGGAAAAAAAAGGAAAACACAACTCCAAATACTTTTTTACAAACCAATCCAGAATCCTCCCCAAACAGATCTTTAGATATTACCCCCAATGTATAATACAAACAAACCAATGATATAATAATATCAAATAACAGAATATCTGGAAACCACAAAGTGTTTTAAATGGATATAGTCCTTATAGATGTCACTCCAGAAAGGATTTTTTAATTTTTTAATTTATTTTTATTTTATTGAATTTATTAAAATCAAATAACATTCCATACACATAACTCAAGTTTTACAAAAAGAAAAAAAAAGGATCGAAACAAATCAATCCCCACCCCTGAGAAAGAGAGCTAGGCCAGCAATGTAAGACTTTATGCTTGTAAAGACAAATGAATAGATAAAATAATAAATGAATAAAGATAAATGGAGTAAAACAGGGGAGAGAACCTGCTTCCTCAATTTAAATGCTTATTCTAAAATGTTAATGATTAGATCCTGCCAGGTTTTGAAAAACGTTCGTACAGATCCTCTAAGTGCGAATTTGATTTTTTCCAGTTTCAAATAGTATATAACATCAGTTACCCAGTGACTTAAAAGAGGAGAGTTAGGGTTCTTCCAATTGAACAAAAGTGTACATGCCAATAGTGAGGTGTCCTTCTCCACTTTAAGCCCATCTGGAAGTCCACCAAACACAGCTGTTCGTGGATTAGGAGGGATTATGATGTCCAAGCTGTCTGAAAGGTATTTAAAACAAATAATGAAAGACACAACAGTAATTTCAGGAAAAGCAACAGTAACTTCTATTACACAAAACAATAAAGTAAATTAAAAAAATAAATGAACATAACAAAAAAATCTAACAATATCAGGTACGAAATTCCTTTTTTTTAAAAAAGGAAAGAACGCGGTCCACACTCTAAAAGCCTGTTAAAAACAAGAATTGGAGGATACAACCTTTAGTGGTACAGAGTCCACTGTGTTACCCCAACACTTAATCATCGGTCAACTGTCCACAGATGCACTCTGTTCACCGGACACTCGTTTCCCAACAGAAGTTTTCTCAAATCATTGAATGCCTGTCAGCATCTCTTCGTCGTTCCTTTTATTCTACTCTGGGCTCCTTGTGTTGCTGTGACCTAGGCACACCTCATTTCTCGTCTGCCAGCTTTGCTTGGTCCTTTCATGCGGCTTCCCTCTCTTGCTGGACCCACAACTGGCGTCACCATGTGGAGCTGTCTCTTCCTCCCTGGAAGTAAGTGTTGCCGTCCTTGTGCCTCACGTCGTGCCAGCCAGGTACCCTCGTCTGCCTACAAGCCCCTGTGCTCTGTCTGAGTGTCTTGGCAGCATTCTCAGTGGACCGTCCCTTCTCTGCCTTCTCCTGCCCAGGAGTTTAAATCTCCTTCAGTCCCTGCCGTTTTCAGTCCTGGACAATCGGTTTAAACAATGGCACATCTAAATTTCCTAGGTTTAACAATTAATGAAAACACAAGTTAACAAAATGCATTGCTACCAGCCATTAATGAGTACAGATCTGCTGATTAGAAACCAATATTGTCAGACATGTTAGGTAAATACATACATCCTCCAAGGAAGGAGCAGTTCTGTTATCACAACTTGGTATTGTTTGTAATCTCTACCAGCCAAAAACTTCAAAGCGGTGACTCCTTTGCAATACAGCAAATATCTATATCCTGCAGACAGCCATGACAACATCAGTAACGGGATTACTGTACCCAGGAAATTTGCCTTTTAACTTCTCACCCCCAGTCTCAACAATGGGTGCCTAATGGAACCACCCAGTGTACAAAAAATGTCCCCCTCTGATCTATCTATCTATCTATCTATCTATCTATCTATCTATCTATCTATCTATCTATCTATCTATCTATCTATCTATCTATCTATCTATCTATCTATCTATCTATCTATCTATCGATTAGTCAATCCAGACTCTGTTTAGTTCTGAACACTAATACGTCTTAGGCGGTGGTCCTCCTTGGGCAATAGCTTAAAGTGTAAAATTGTAAGCAACACTGTTCAGTGATTCAGACAATAATCATCAAGAGAAATGGCCAAAACAATATCTATCTATCTATCTATCTATCTATCTATCTATCTATCTATCTATCTATCTATCTATCTATCTATCTATCTATCTATCTATCTATCTATCTATCTATCTATCTATCTATCTATCTATCATTCCTTTCACAGTCTATCACATAGCACCTTTCACTATCTATCTATGTTATTATCTCATCATTATGTTTTATTCAATAATCTGTTTACATTTCCTAGATCTGATTCTCAATATGAACATATTACATTAAAATTCACCAATGCCCCCAAGTCATTGTCATACGTGCATGAGTATTAACCTTCAGATGATTTTATTTGGGTCTTCCATATTCTACTACAACAACAGCTCAGTTAAGCTTCCCAGCAGCACTGAGTCTTTTGACAGACTTTACTCCTTTTCAGTATTCATCTTTAATATGACGATTGCATGCTGCCTTTACAGATTTCTGTTTCAGAATGCCACTTATGGTATTTTGTGAAACTCTTGTAAAAATGTATTTTTTTCTGAGCTGCTGGGAATATTTGGGCTTCTGCAGCAATGAAATGTGATGAGAGGAAACTTTAATGTGCAGAAGCAGCTTTACATGACATTATCTACTAAGATAGGGGTGTTTAACTGTTAGTGTCTCTTTGTAAAATTCAGCAATGTTAGGGAGGAGACTGATGCTTTGATTCTAGAAAAACGGCTCTGTGGAGAATTGATTTCCACCACTTGTTGTTCTATCGTCTACATATTTTTCACAGCTGCCACACTTGCACTTAATGTGCACTTTATATATTTCAAGATAAATAAAACAAATGGTAAAGACTATTGCTTTGAAAAATCATAGTGCTGGGATCCAGTCCAGGCCTGGTCGCTATGCATGTGCACTTTGCTTCATTCTCTTCTTGTCTGCCGGGGTTTTATTTACTAGTAACTATCACATTCCAAGATATGGAATATTTTGAGTTTAAATAAAATGAGTGTAGACGTATCATGAGTGTGCCCTTCAATCAAGTGACAAGTCTGTTCTGGACACACACTAGAACAGCTCTGAAGACCCAATCTCAGTTTCTTTTTTTTTTTTTTAATTTTATTGATTTTATTTGAAGAAAACAACATTCTATACAATCATGTCAATCTTTACAAACCACAATTCAACCCCCACCTGATCTCAGTTTCATCTGTGCACACTTTGAGAGGACTTTAGCATTGCGGTTTATTTATCAATACTTCAGTAGAAATAGCTGACATTTGGATTATGAGATATGAGCTATCTGAAATGTTTTCATGGGTGTTTTGATGTTATTTGCTGTTGTTCAAGCTGGAATTTGTTATTTCACTAGAAGCAACACAGTGAGTAATAGATACAAGCATTGATTGTTTTTGGGTAGAGTAATCCTTTAAGTCAAATACATTAGTTATCTGCATTTTTCTATAAACTGGAAAAAAGAACCATGTTAAGATTGTCGCTTCTTTTGATCGTCATTAGATTGTGCCTATGTACATTACTTATTGACATTTAAGCATTTAATTTTTTGTGTTATTGCCTGTTATTCCATTTAGGGTTTCTATGAGGAGAGAGGAAGCAAAGGCTCTCTAATCTCCTCAGCAAACATAACTGGATGGATCACAGGGTCCAAGAAAGACACTGGTCAAGGATGGTAAGTTTATAAATATATATATATATATATTGCAGCGGGCGGCACGGTGGCGCAGTGGGTAGCGCTGCTGCCTCGCAGTTGGGAGACCTGGGGACCTGGGTTCGATTCCCGGGTCCTCCCTGCGTGGAGTTTGCATGTTCTCCCCGTGTCTGCGTGGGTTTCCTCCGGGCGCTCCGGTTTCCTCCCACAATCCAAAGACATGCAGGTTAGGTGGATTGGCGATTCTAAATTGGCCCTAGTGTGTGCTTGGTGTGTGGGTGTGTTTGTGTGTGTCCTGCGGTGGGTTGGCACCCTGCCCGGGATTGGTTCCCTGCCTTGTGCCCTGTGTTGGCTGGGATTGGCTCCAGCAGACCCCCGTGACCCTGTTTGGATTCAGCGGGTTGGAAAATGGATGGATATATTGCAGCATGTGGCCAGGGCCCTTGCTCATTCGGGACACCTCCACACTGGGACGACTGGGGGAGCAAGCATGGCCAGAGCATTACCTCCCCCGGAACAATAGATGGCAACCCCCCTGTGATGCAGCAGTGCCTCAGACTCCTGCAGGACTCCATGGGAGCTGGAGTTTGGTGAAGCCCTGTTGGGATCTGTGGGCACCGCCAGGGGGTGCTGCAGCAGGATCTCTTGAGCCCTCTTGAGCAGTTCTTCCGCCACACCCGTAAGTGCTGCCAGAAACTAGGTCATCAAGCACCTGGAGCACTTCCAGGTGCAGTATGAAAGGAGCCAGTAGCCACTACTCAACGGGCCAGAGTCAGGAGGAGGGATACGAAGCTTGACAGGAAGAGTGGAGTAGGACAAAGAAGAGAAAGAGAATTGTGTTTGTGCTAGTGCTTGTGTTGGGAACTGTGCTTTAGTTGGGGGAAACTGGGGGGGGGGGGCATCTCCTATAAGGTAAAAAGAAAATAAAAAACAATGTGTGTGCCTTGAACTTGTTTCCCACGCTTGTCTGTGTCGGGTTGAGGTGCCAGCCTGGGTGGTCCACAATATCTATATACTAGCTGTGTAAGCCCGTTCTGTAAAAAGCCGTGCTCCTAGAAACTATTGAAATTGTCAGAAAAAAAATTGAAATGCAGAGTCGGCAGTTTCGTTTTGCAGACATGGTCACCCTCCTGTCTATCAGCGGTTAAGCATCTTTCTCTCTCCTCAGAGGTTTTGTTTTTGCCGATGTGTTCGCCTCGCCTGTGTATTAGTGGCTAAATGAGTTTGTCTTTCCTCGGTGGTTTTACTTTGGCTACAGAGTTGTATTCTTTCAGCTTCATGCTGTAGCCTTGCACTTCCAGGTCGCTGCACACTTCCGGGCCAGACAGACAGACACGCACACTTCCATACGTAGACATTTATATACATATATACATATCGGCTCACAGCACGATAACGCGCAGGGAATGCACTTGACTTGAGCATTCCTAGTTTTCATACTCTTTCTCTGTACATTTAACATTCGTTTGCTCAGAGGCTGGTTCACTTGCTGCTTCCTGAGCAGCTCTTCTTTTCTCCACCCTAGCGGCCCGCTTCTTCTCTTCTTCCATCAGCATCTTTTTGTATTAAAACTGATTAAGTCAGTGTTTGTGTTGCAATTACTTAGTATGTTTTCCTTAATTTTTCACTTAAGCTGGCACTTAAGTCTTCAATCTGCCTCAAGAATGATTTAAGATAGGAAGAAGTAGAGAGGAAGTGACGGCGAAGGTGGGAGGATAAGTACGGTGCCCGTACGCATGCACCACACGGCCACCCTACTGCCGAGAGTTGATTCTACAATAAAATAAAATAAAAATAAAAAGAGGAATAACCTTGGAGGTCAATCATCACCCTGAAAGCAGATAGTAGACGTCACGTAGAATATGTACCAAATTTCAGGTCAATAGGTGAAACAGTTGGCGAGCTACAGGTGATTTAAAATCCTGGACAGACAAACGGACAGCCATGGTAGCGTATTATGTAAGAAGATATTGTTCTCTCAAGCTTTTGTAAAGTTTAATTTCCCCTTGGGGACAAATATAGTATATTCAAACTAATCTAATCTAATATTATGTCCATGGATTTACATCCTGACTGACTGGAAAAATCACATTTAGTGACAGCTAAAATGTGTAAATATGTTGAAAACATAAAGTATATAGAAAATATTTACCACTTAGGCCTATAGAGGAAAAGAAAAAGGGCTGTGGCCGCACTGGGGGTTGAATGAATATGCCATTTCATTTGCCCCTTACTAGGCCACAAGGACAGCTGACATGACTTTACACATCCAGACCTACCTCCTGCCAGGCTGAATATGCAACAGGCAGTCTAAAACCAAAAAAGTTATCATTAAGTGTCATACAGTAGTATGTCAGAAAGCTTTCTGTCATTAAAGAAATTGAAGTGTTGAAGGGATTACAAAGCTCCAGATTGGAAAAAAAAGAAGTAATGTGTTCAATATTAGGGTGCATTAAGTGCCCTGAAAACTAAAAATGTGCAGCCTAGTCTTTCATCTAAATGTAAATCTACTCCTAAGCCTTTGATCTTATCTGAACCACCTAATATACATACACATAAATGGCATAAAGCCGTTAGAAAGAAACCACTCGAGTGTTAAGATGCATACTGTACCTCCACAGTTGACTTGGCAGTAAAAGCCAGATGTAGACTCTGATTGATCTTCTGTCTTCTTCTGTTTACCTGCATAAGGAAACAACTGACTCGGAGGTGGGCATGATATAGTAAAGAAGAGCAATATCCCTGTACCACCCACAAACTTCAAGCCAAAGAAACAACAGAAAACAAAATAAAATCAGAGACACCTAGGGAGACTAATGAAGAGCACCACCCTCAGTTCCAAGAGCGAAATCATTGCATTGCAGTAGTAGGTCTTGTTCTGTATAAAATGGCAGAAAATCTATTCCAGATTCAGCCAACAAACTCATTTACTTTCCAGCAGCCCTCTGCTCAAAATGATGTTACCTCATACTGTATCCATCCATCCATCCATTTTCCAACCCGCTGAATCCGAACACAGGGTCATGGGGGTCTGCTGGAGCCAATCCCAGCCAACACAGGGCACAAGGCAGGAGCCAGTCCCAGGCAGGGTGTCAACCCACCGCATCATACTGTATCTCTGTATTGAATCATTCACTCGAAATGGGTAAAGTGTCGTGAGGCCTTCAAAATGGACAGAAAAGAAGGCTGGAATCTCCACTGGTCTGCGCAGAAGTGCTGTGCACAAAGGCAGCCTAAAATCTTACAAAATTAACCAAAAATATATTCTTGAATGTCCCAAAACTTCAAAAATGTCTAGCTAGAAAAGGGATGACCATAAACCCCTTTGCTGGGAGACGAAAAGGGCAAAGGATCTTTATAAATCAAACTAGCCAGGGACAGGGAAGACAGGGAATAGAATTATTACAAAAATATTTGCTAGCTCTTACCCTACATGTACTTTAAGCACCTTTCATCTGTATTCATGTGTGTCACCGGCACTCCCCTTCTCAAGCTTGATCTCATAAAGCCTGCTTCTCAGACTCTGTCGATGCTTTCTGAGGTGGCTTTCTCACCTCCTGTCTGGTTTTATACTTTCCATCTTTGAAAGTTACATGTGCCTTTACTCTTCCTCATGCATTTCACACTTGCACATACTCTTTCATCACGTCCATAGAGACAAGTTGACCAATCAGACTGCCATCCATCCATCCATCCTCTTCCACTTATCGGAGGTCGGGTCCCGGGGGCAGCAGCTTGAGCAGAGATACCCAGACTTTCCTCTCCCCGGCCACTTCTTCTAGCTCTTCCGGGAGAATCCCGAGGCGTTCCCAGGCCAGCCGGGAGGCATAGTCCCTCCAGCGTGTCCTGGGTCTTCCCCGGGGCCTCCTCCCGGTTGGACGTGCCCGGAACACCTCACCAGGGAGGCGTCCAGGAGGCATCCAGATCAGATGCCCCATCCACCTCATCTGACTCCTCTCGATGCGGAGGAGCAGCGGCTCTACTCTGAGTCCCTCCCGAATGACTGAGCTTCTCACCCTATCTTTAAGGGAGAGCCCAGACACCCTGCGGAGGAAACTCATTTCAGCCGTTTGTATTCGCGATCTTGTTCTTTCGGTCACTACCCATAGCTCATGACCATAGGTGAGGGTAGGAACATAGATCGACTGGTAAATTGAGAGCTTTGCCTTACGGCTCAGCTCCTTTTTCACCACGACAGACCGATGCAGAGCCCGCATCACTGCGGACGCCGCACCGATCCGCCTGTCGCTCTCACGCTCCATTCTTTCCTCACTTGTGAACAAGACCCCGAGATACTTGAACTCCTCCACTTGAGGCAGGATCTCGCACTCCACCCTTTTCCGGCTGAGGACCATGGTCTCGGATTTGGAGGTGCTGATTCCCATCCCAGCCACTTCACACTCAGCTGCGAACCGATCCAGAGAGAGCTGAAGGTCACGGCCTGATGAAGCAAACAGGACAACATCATCTGCAAAAAGCAGTGACCCAATCCTGAGTCCACCAAATCGGACCCCCTCAACACCCTGGCTGCACCTAGAAATTCTGTCCATAAAAGTTATGAACAGAATCGGTGACAAAGGGCAGCCCTGGCGGAGTCCAACTCTCACTGGAAATGGTTTCGACTTACTGCCGGCAATGCGGACCAAGCTTTGACACCGGCTGTACAGGGACCGAACAGCCCTTATAAGGGGGTCCAGTACCCCATACTACCCCGTACCCCAATCAGACTGCTTGAAGGGTTTATTATAGGAAATTCTACTAAGCTGAACATAATTGTTGCTGCTTCACAACCACATCAGGAATAATACTGTAGTAAAGAGCATATTGCCCTGAAGATGTGTGGGTCTGGATAGGTGATTGAGAGCAAAATGTCACACAAGTATGCTAAGCTCTATATTCAATGAAACCCTTGAACATTAGTGCTACACTTTAAAAGAAGACAGGCTGAGACTCCTGGGTATTATGAACTGGAGTTTCAATGACGGTAAATGGGTGTGAGGCCTCCAAATGATTTCACTGGCCACGACAAGTCTCCTCTTGAAATATCTTTCCAAATCACAAAAAGCTCCACAAGAGGAGGGTAACCGTAAACCTCGGCTGGTGCAATGATGAGCCTAACAAAAATCTTTATTTATTTTCAAAAATACAAAAAAAAACTTTGAAGAACAGAAAAAAAGGCTCAATGAAGGGCAAAAAAGTAAATCCTCAATGAACAAGTCCCAAAACTCATATTGTCGAGATCCTTAAAGCAAGAGCAATAGTAATCACAGAAACAAAAAACCTTAATCAGAAATATTCACTTTTCAATCGAATGATTCCCACTTCAACTTCAACTGTCTGCACTGCTTTTATAGGGCTGAGGGCAGTTCCTAAATGAGGTGGACAGTGTGGCCTCAGCCTCATGGGGCTCCACCCACAAAGAAGTTGGAATATACTCATATTTAAAGAGGCACTATGTGATTATGTTACAAAATATATATTATAATACAAAACACATAAAAACAACATTTATTTATAAAGCACATTTCTCATACAAATGGTGTAGCTCAAAGTGCTTTAGAAGAAGAAATAAAAAAGAAATAAAAATAACATTAGGCAATACTAAATAGCAAAGAATAAAGTAAGGTCTGATGGCCGGGGGGACAGAAAAAACAAACAAACCAAAAAAAATCCAGAGGGCTAAAGAAAAAACAAAACAAAATCTGCAGGGGTCCCACGGCCACGAGACAATCTATCCTTCCCTGGGCATTCTACCTAACATAAATGATCTAAATCAGTCCTAATGGTTTTCAGGCTTCACATGAAAGAATTAGATGATGATGGTCAAGTGGGCATCTGGCCTTCAATCCATCAATGGAGGGACTGCACGGTGCCTTGATCAGGTGGTGGTGGCACAGATCGCCGCCACAGAAAAAACAGAAAAAGAACAGGAGAGAAAAGTAGGGGGTAGTATGGATTGTAGAGCCATGATAAAACGATAATTCAATGCATATACAGAATATTAGGGTTTAACTAAAATGAAGCTATGAGAAAGCCATGTTACAATAATGAGTTTTTAGCAGTTTTTTAAAGGGCTCCACCGTATTAACCTATGATCTATCAGTAACCTATTGCAGATTTTAGGTGCATAGCAGCAGAAGGCCACCTCACCACTTCTTTTAAGTTTAGCTCTTGGACTTATAAGCAGACACTCATTTGAAGATCTAAGATTACGATTTGGAGTGTAAGGTGAGAGGCATTCTGAAATATTGGACAGAGTGAGATTATTTAAGGCTTTGTGAACCATAAGCAGTATTTTAAAGTCAATTCTAAATGGCACGGGTAACCAATGTAGTGACATCAAAACTGCAGAGATGTGCTCAGATTTTCTTTTCCTAGTTAAGATTCTGACAGCTGCATTCTGCACTAGCTGTAACCAAATGATGTCTTTTTGGGAAGTCCTGAGAGGAGTGGGTTACAGTAATCTCATCGACTAAAAATAAAGTGTGAACTAATTGTTCAGCATCTTGCAAGGTTATAAGGGGTCTAACTTTTGCTATATTCCTTAAGTGAATAAATGCTGTTCTGGTAATCTAATGATATATGCGATTTAAAATTTAGGTCAGAGTCAATAATTATCCCTAAATTTTCTACCCCCCTCTTGACTTTTAAGCCTGATGGATCAAGTTTATTTCTAATACCCTCACTATATCCATTGCTTTCTCCTTATTTAGTTTGATACAATTACTACTCATCCACTCAGAAGCACAAGTAAGACATTGGGTTCAGTGAACCAAGAGAGTCGGGTCATCAGGCGCTATTGTATAAATACAGTTGTGTGTCATCTGCATAGCTGGTAAGCTCATGTTATGCCTTGAGATAATGATAAAAAATAAAGCACTTAAAAACTCAGAAACAGCGTAAACAAAAATAAATTGCATAAACACATGTTATACCAACTCCCGTGGCTGTTGTTGAACATGAGCAGAGCAGACTGCTCCACACACACACACACACAGGTCTTTCATAGTGAGAACTGAGGTGCATGCAAGAGCTGAAAAAATTTAACACTAGAATTACCAGAGACTACGAGAAAACTCGTAAATCTGGCCCACCTTAAATCCATTCGCACCTTTCCGTCAGCATCTTTTGTCCTGTAAATGTGCCAATTAAGACAAGCAGCAAGCAGCCAGCTATTCCATCCCCCCATAGTCGCAGAACATTCACAAAGTTCTCCTAGCTTATGCCTTGATTGATTATCTGGAAGTGAAGTGCTGGAGTTTTAGAGTGGAAGTAATAGATAGTTATTTGGAACACATGAATTCCATGTGTGTTCCGTTTCTACAGTAATCTGAGTAAACACATTGTTAAAACAGAAACTTTTTCATATTTTAGTAATAAATGTTACAAAATGTAGGCATAAACTATAGAATGTGTGAAGCCTGAAGTCCAAAGATCAAATAAACACTTTTACAAAAGGTTCAAGGACAATACAACAGCTTCCGTGGCGTAGCGGTAAGATTTGCTGACTTGTAATCAAGAGTCCTCGGTTTGATCCTGACTGTCTCCTATATTTGCCATTTTCAGTAGTGAGCTGCTCTTATTGTTAATATTATACAGTACACACATAAATTTGGTTTGTGTCTGTAACAGCCGCTGTACATTTATAGAACTTGTAAAAGTCACGACCACAATGCATACTGCCGCAACCTCAAACTCAGGGATCTGACGGTATTACTTTTTAGCTGAAACTGGGAATTACTGTATATGTGAGTGGTGTTTTGAGACAATGGAACTGGACATTCTCTGATCTGAATAGATAAAAGGCATAGGTATATATGATATTTGGAATAACTCATTTTATGACCTGTATAGTACATTTCGGAAAACATCGTGGCATGGACGCAACTTTATTCATATTATCCATATTCATTTGCATAACATCAAGTAATCACTGACCGCGTGTTTCACATGGTTTTTTTTTCCCAGATCTTGCCAGTCCCCACATGTTGCTGTATGGTGATGTTTCTTTTGTACTCCAGGACATGCAGAGGAAAGAATAGTACAGAGGTCAGTTCAGCGCTATATGCAATCATCAGATTCAAATGTTAACAGTTTACACACACGCAAGAACCGTCCTTTCTACATTTACGACATACAGTATGTACCTGTTGCAATGCCCACACTTCTCTCTGTGCTGTGGTTTCTATTACACACCTGAAAGAAAGAGACAATATATGTGACCTTTTGAAGAAATCATTTTATGACCTGAATTGTACCAATCAGAAAACATCATCGCACTAATGCAATATTATTTGAAAACGAACAGCATCAGATCGGGTGTGAATTTATGCTGGCGCTGTTAGTTAGAGTCAGATCAGGAGGCCTACATTTTGTAATATTTATTACTAAAATATGAAAAAGTTTCTGTTTTAACAATGTGTTTCTACATTTACGACATGTGTACCTGTTGCAATGCCCAGAATTCTCTCTGTGCTGTGGTTTCTATTACACACCTGAAAGAAAGAGACAATATATGTGATATTTTGAAGAAATCATTTTATGACCTGATTTGTACCAATCAGAAAACATCATCGCACTAATGCAATATTATTTGAAAACGAACAGCGTCAGATCGGGTGTGAATTTATGCTGGCGCTGTTAGTTAGAGTCAGATCAGGAGGCCTACAGTTTGTAATATTTATTACTAAAATATTAAAAAGTTTCTGTTTTAACAATGTGTTTATACAGATTATTGTGGAAACAGAAAACACATGAAATGCATGTGTTCCAAATGACTATCTATTATTTCCACTCTAAAACTCCAGCACTTCACTCCCAGATAACCAATCAAGGCATGAGCTGGGAGAACTTTGTGAACATTCTGCGACGGTGGGGGGATGGAATAGCAGGCTGCTTGCTGCTTGTCTTAATCGGCACATTTACAGGACAAAAGACGCTGACTGAGAGGTGCGAACAGACTTAAGGTGGGCCAGATTTACGAGTTTTCTCATAGGCTCTGGTAATTCTAGTGTTAAAAGTGCATCCGCCATCTAGTGGTTGTGGTTGACCGTGGGCAGAGTGGACTGCTCTATACATACACACACGCACATGAAAAAAGGTCTTTTGTTTATATATGTCTGATTTGTCTAATGATCTTGTATTATCTTCAATTAATTAAGGCAATTTGCTAATAAATATATTAATCTTTACTATAGTCATTATCTGTTGTTCAAGTTCTTGTTCCGTTTGCCTTACACCAACTTTCTAAAAAAAAAAGAGCAGTATATATTTTATTTATACAAATCATTGTTATGATTCATTGCTTGATTTTCATTTTATGTTATATATTATATATCTTTCCTTTTTGTTTTTACTATTCTGCTCTATCAGTCTGTGAGAAAAGTATTTCTTGGGATCCGTCTGGAGAAACACTGAGAGAGTTCTTCACTTCCAGAGATTTCTAACAACAGGAGTGGCGCTGCTTATTAAACACTGATTGGTTTATTGTACCAAAATAATATTATTGTTATGAAGTTATGAACAGTTTTACAACACCCTGGCACTCTGGAACACCCCAACTGCTGCCCTGCCTAACCAGGAGACTTTTAAATTGAGGCCTTCTAAAATCCTACCTACCAAACGTCTGCATGTTCTGACAGAACCTGAAGACGATGAAGGCTGGACTGGGAGGGAAAGTGAAAATCCAAACGTGCAACAGTGGAGCAATGGAGTTTTCCCAGCAAAGCCTGACATGGATTGTATACCAAATGTCTGTTAAATATAAGGTAAATTAAAAATTATTATTTGTGTGATGATTAGTTTTTGTTGTTATTATTTTGTGGGATTGAGATAGTGCTGTAAGCAGAACTACTTACATTTTCCAAGAGTCTAGATGGTCCACTCATGTTTTTCTCTCTGCTGGACTAATTTTGTGTTTTACTTGTGTTAATTGTTCCCATCATTTTTCACCTTTGTTAATGGTTTTGTCATAGTCTTCTTCTGGTTTGTTAACTGTTTTCTACTACCTTTTGTTCGGATCAACTATGGTCTTTACAAATGTTCTTAGATGAAAGTGATCTGAATTTGAAATTCATGCTAAATTAAAACAAGCATCAGATGGTCTTCCTTGAAGTCTTAGTGGAAGAAGGCGCAGACCCTGAATTTAGGCATAAGGTGTATCGGAAACCTACGAATAAGAATACATTGTTGCTGATGTCAAATTATCGTCCTAGAGGTGATCATTGTTTTTTTTTTTTTTTTGATAAAGATATGTGGGTGTGTTTGATTGTGTCCTGCGGTGGGTTGGCACCCTGCCCGGGATTGGTTCCTGCCTTGTGCCCTGTGTTGGCTGGGATTGGCTCCAGCAGACCCCCGTGACCCTGTGTTCGGATTCAGCGGGTTGGAAAATGGATGGATGGATGGATGGATAAATGATGAAATTGTCCAGAGAGCGATTAATGATAATAAACTTGAACTGGTTAGAAACTGTCCAGGTTTCTATATTGTTGAGGTGCGCTTCTGATATTGGTATACGGGCTGATACATTGATGATACTGACATTGGATTTCCTCTTCTTTTTTGTTGTGTTTCGGCAGTTATAACTTAGTTGTATTATGGTACTTGGAACAGAGTTAGAGATATACTTTACAGTGTTTGAATATAGTGTTACTCTTCTCTTCTATGGTTATGGTTTCTTTGCAGATTTTAATATTCTTGACAGCTCAGTTCACGTTACTTTATAGGATTATAAACATGCATCAATGAAGAATAGTGAACAATGATCGGCTTTCTATGGTCTGAAGGTGTACCAGGGTCCCACTCCTTCTTTGAACTTCTCAATCCATTCAGAAATACTCCACCGTGGTAAGACACTGTCTCCATGCTGTGCAGAAAGCCTTCTGTGGATTTCAGCCCCCGTACACGTTGGCGCAAACAGAGACTAGAATATACTCCTAGAAAACAACAACAGGAGCTGATGGATCAAACTTTGCCAATGTTACCGCAGACATATTGTGTTTCCACATGTACATGCAAAGAAAATGCAAACATTTTATGCATACTATTGCATAGTATACTTTAAACCATTTAAAATTAGGGTGTTGACTACTGTCTTCCACCTAACAGAGCTGGGCAGGCAGTGCAGCATAAAGAATTAAGGGACTGGACTGTAAACCATGAGTGGCACTGTGTGACACTGAGCAAGTCGCTTAACTTGCTTATGCTCCACTTATAAGTATGTAACGGCCAGTGCAATCGTCTGGACCGGCAACTACACTGCCAAGACCTATGGCCTGGCAACCTGAGGGGCGTTAGACTTAGACAAGCATTACTTTCGCCCAATTGGCAAACAAATAGGCAAAAAAGTCAAACAGCACGTAAGTTACTAAAGTGAATATACTGTATATATTGATGAATAGAAGTGAAACAAAATGCCAAACAGTATAAATATCTCACCTCTCTCCTCCCCTAACACACACAACCCCACGAGTGAACAGCGGAATATTATAGTAAACTGTACAGCAATAATATACAGAGTAAACCCTCCTTTGACCTTACACTGAACATAAAACAGATATGATGCACACAAAACACATAACACACGTAAAGTCCAGGAAATTGTCCAGAGAGTAATTAATGATAATGAACTTGAACCAGTTAGAAACTGTTCAGCGGTAACTGTGATATGGAAGCACTTGATTGTTTGCTCCTTTCCCGAAATAAAAAGAAACGGTCTCACCATATGATTCTCGGCGAGTCCTGTTACTACTGAACCCCGGGGTTTTGTGAGAATGGCGAGATCGTTACAGATCCGGCAATGAGACCAGGAAAGGTGTGTGACGACCCTTATCAACGTTTCTCTGTTTCTTGATGCATTTCTGTGTTGTGTTCTGGTTTCTCTCCTTTTCTTTTCCCCCTCTATCTCTCTCCTCTCATTTAAATAAAAAATAACCCAATGGACTTGATGGGTGGACAGGCAAATTACCTTGAGGGGTCATGGTCCTGCAGCATTCTCCTTTCTCCCTTTGTTTCCAGGGAGACAACATTTACAGAGTTGCATCATAGACTACATAAACAGGACAACGCTACGAAAGACGCGACTCAGCACAATACATTTAAGACAACGTTAATCATGTAGCACCGCTACAAGTAATATGATATAACAATTATGTAATGTATCTTGTACCTTTGTGTTCAATATGTAACATAAAGGTTAATTGGTGCATGGGTTCCAACCCCCATGGTCCTGACCTGGAATAAGTGGAAATTTAAAATTGATTCATTAGAGAAGGGAAGGATAAATAGTTTCTGGCCTCCACCCTATGTTATTGATATAGACTCTGGCCTCTTAGACCCTAAAATTAGATTAAGTGGTTCATCAAGTCAATGGATTCACAATAATAGAACAGCATCTCAAATAAGTCCTGTACCACTCTCTATTGGTTTTGTGAAAGAAAAACAGCATCCTTTACTAATGCACCAGAATTCAAAAACATTATTGGTAAGAATTCTGCTAAATCATGCTTCACATTTTAAAAGTAAATAGTAGTTGATTGATCTGTTAATAAAGATGAATTCAAATGCATAGACACAATGACAAACTATATTTGTCATTTTAAATTACCATTAGACACAGTGCCCCATCCAGGAATGTGTCCTGCCTTGTCCCAGGGTTGCTGGCAAAGTCTTTGGTTACTTGTCTCCCGAAATTGGAATACGCAGGTTTGAGAATGTTTTATTATATTATTAAACACAGTGGTGGCACAGGGACACTATCTAGTTACAGTCCATGATCAGCTTTAATGTTCTACCAGTGTCCACAGTGGAATTGACAACATTGAATTTAGCCAATATGTGAAGTGAAGTCCATGTCCAACTTCTTGGTTTAAGTGTGAAACTGTTCTCCTGGCACCACTGAGCCAGCAGGTGGACCTCTTCTCTGCAAGCTGTCTCACTATATTGGCAAGCAGGCCTATGACGGAGAAGTCACCAAAACGTTTAATGATGACATTGGAGCTGTGTTTGGCATCACAGTTTCAGGTAGACAAGGAGCACAAAAGAGGTCTCAGCATATCACCATGTGGGGTAACTATTTGAAGGCTCAATGTGAATGATATGAAGCTCACAAGAGAGTCAAGACAAACTGTATATGCTGGTTAACAAAATGGCCAAAAGGTGAATATGCATATGCTGTAGCAGCCATCTAAATCACAATATTACATCTGGTCCTGAATCGAAGCAAATTCTTTTAAAATTAAGGGCATATTTAAAAGTTGTGTTATAGAGGACACGAGTTGGCTAGCATCTTGGCTGGGGTGGATGGATCCTTACTTAGCCAGGAGGTCTTTATGACGGATGAATGGATGGGCATCCTGGCCTAATTGATCAGTGACACCTTTAACAGTCAGGAGGGCATTATATAGGAAGGACAAAGTGAAACTGTCTCCCGGGACCAGGTGTCTACCTAGCATGATAGGTGGCAGCAACTCTCTGGTGGGCCTTCCATCTACAGGGTTGCATGGAAGTTGTAGTTCCAATGGGCAGCCCAGCTGGGTTTCGTGGGAGTCACCAGGGGTGAGTTGTGGGGAGGAGGTTTCCTCATTTGAGTGGACTGAATGTAAAGTGATAGCACTAGAAGTACTCCCATGTGTGGTATTAAGGACGCTGTTCTGCTTTACCCAGGCATGTGAAGATGTCCTGGCAGGGAAGGACCAAGGACTGTCCAAGGGAGATAGTTCATCAAGAATACATTTCCCACAGACATGCTGGATGACAGTATACCTGGGCTTCAGTACTGGTTTGGACATGGGCAGGGAATGCTGGGAACTGTAGCCCTGTTGAGTTACATGGGTGCTGCCAGAGGGTGCTGTGGTGTTTTTGCAACTCCTACTTTATTGGACTTTGATTGATGCTGAAGTGTTTCCTGCAGGCAATGCCCTGGCACTAGAAGTACTCCTGAGTCTTGGATCATAGGAGCTGCACTGCCTTGCCCAGGTGAGTTGGAGTCGGGTATGGAGGACGAACAAAGCTCAAATGGCATGAATGGAGAAGAAAACAGAGAATAGAAATTGTGCCTTGTGCAGCCTTTGGGGAAGAAGCCTTTGTAAAGGTATTTTGGAAAATAAATTCTTATTTGAACCCAGACCTGTGGCTGTGCAATTGTGTTTGGGGTTTGTGGTGCTATTACTGCCCCTACAGGTCACTGTTGTTATTTTTAAAGGTAAAATTACACCAGAGGATAAAACTGCAAACAAAACCTGCAGAATACCATTTCATGGAAAAAGTTCACTTTAGTTGAATACTGACAAATCCAAGTTAATAAATATTTCACCTTAAGAATATTTGTTTCATAAATCTTTAGTAATAATAATTAAATTATTAACATGCGTTTGTGTTGCATGCTTCAAATACAAATAAAAATATTTCTCTGCTCTTCTCATACTGCTGTACTATATGAAACATACAAGACTTATCAATTATTTAAAACTTCTGAAATGTGTTTTAAAAACATTGTGAATTCCGAGTAAAGAAGATGCCAATGCCATCAAGAGCTGAGCTAGCAGTTGCAGACAATTAAGGACTGCAGCTTCCACTTTCCCCAGCATGGCTGACTAGCAGGTCTGCCCGTTTTTGTAAACACATCTCACTTTTCTCTATATATTGCCTATAGAAAATCATCGTACCCAGTCAAAATCCTTACCTTTTGTCACATTAAACTCCGAAAAGGAAAATAAATTCAGTATATCTATTTCCAGCTGTATTCACACATTATAACTGTCAGCATCAAAGTGAAAATAACATTTTAACAAATCTGGAACAGTTATTAAAATTGAAATAGTGAAATACCTGGATTGGATAAGTGATCAGCCCCTTAAATTAACAAGTATCGCCTTGCTGACTCTCTTACAAAGAATGGCTCTTTTAATGGCATTTTATTGTTTTTTACTGAGTTGTGTGGTGCCCTGTATCACCATTGCTTGACCAAGCACCATTTCATTGTGGGAAGGATCCTTTGCATATGAAGTTGTTTATTTGTGCTTTGAAACACTTCTTAATGTGTGTAAAAAAGCTGAAATTATTAATGTATGGTAGGCTACTTGGCAAGACCCTAACAGGTGAAGAAAACCAGGACATAGCCTGCACTACTGTATGCAGCAAGAGTTCTTTGAAAGCTCTTTTAAAGTCGTGACCCACTGATATTTCACAAATCTCTTATTGTCTATACATGCTTATTTACAGTATGGGGCCTGCAACAATTCTAAATAAATAACACAAAGCAACAAAAAATATTTTTGATCATCACCAGAGACCACAACACACTTTTCTAAATCAATTTTTCAGGCTGATTTCAGGTCCACTTCAGTCACGTCAACTTTTTGAGTTATGAGTAATGTTAGTTTACAGTGTACTTGCATGTTGCTTTTACTAAAATGTAAACAGCCATGAAGTAAATGTTTCAATATCTTCAGAGTGAAGTCAAGTAGGCACACACTGTGGCACAGATATACTGAATGGTGTCAGTCAGCTGCCACTGTTTTTTTCAAAACTGCTTAGAGTAGGATTTCCTTGTGTACACTCTGTCTGGATTGTCATGGTACAGCATCCAGCAGTAGTTGGCTATCATACTGTCATTGCAGAAGCCTTGGTTGCCACGCTCCAGGAACTAAATGTCCTGGTGAAAATGTTCAAATGCTCGCCACACACTATACTAAGATTTTCTGGAAAGAACTCTAGATGTGAGTCAGAGGCGGCCTTAGGGGTGTACAGGGCCTGGGGCTGACCAACCCCATGCGGGGCTGGTTACATCAGATGCTGTTACCAGTATGTGTGGACTGTATAAACTTGTGCACGAATTTAATAAAAATAATGTCAACATACACCAGATTTTCTCATTAGAGTATTAAGCTAAAGCTATTTTGCAAGATAACATGTGGACTTTATCAAAATATAACGTGTGACAAGAAGAGACCCGAGACATTGTAAAGGTTTGGGGCAGCCACCCATATAATGTGTTCCAGGCTGCAAAAAGTAAAAAGGTTGGTAGCAAGTAAAGTTTACAAGAGTCCAAAATAGAACTGAATTTAAGGGAGTGAGGCTTTATAGAAAGTCTGGGGGAAGTGATGTCGTCCTCGTGCCCGGGACCGGAAGTGATGTCGTTCTCAGGGCCAGGACCAGAAGTGATGTCATCCTCGGGCCCGGGACCGGAAGTGATGTTGTCCTCAGGGAGTGGAGTGTCCCGAGTCGAGGCAGTGGCTCCTGGTGGGATTTCCCGGGAAAGGTCTGCAGGGAACTTTGAAAGAGCGTTAGTGCACCCCGCTGCCCCCTGGGCAGATGTGTTACCATTGTTCTCCAAGCCCTTCAGCTGCCTCCTTTTCACACGTGTGTGACAAACGATACAATCTATTAAAAGGCAGGGGGCGCAAGTGCATTGAGAAGGGTGGAGACTACACTGAGAAATTACATTATCAGTTTTGTTAAGGTTCATTCCATTTTCTAATAAATGACATTTTCTAACTTTACCTAGACTCACCCTTGTAGCTTCATCACAAAAACTAGATGTGCCAGACTAGAAATCTGCAAGAAAAACACTACAAAACCTACACACAATTATCTCTCATGATAACACATCCAATCACCTTCCAGATCACACACCAGGCTAACTGGCCACTGCCTGACATCAGTTGTAGTAGTTCGGATTACTTCAGAATAAATCTGGCTGTTCCGTGAAGATTCAACTTCTAGTAAGGCATGGCAATGCAAAGAATTCAAAATGGTTGGGAAGGGTTTCAGTTCTTCAGTTTTGGTAATTCATTTTTTTAACCTGGTCTTGAAAGAGTTGTTCCCAAACAGTTCTCAGACTGACATTTAGTCGATTATGTTAAGCTCTTTTGTAAGTCACTTTGGATAAAAGAATCTGCTACGCAAATAAATGTAAATGTATTAGGGATGTGGGAGAAACAACAGAACACCTGGAGAAGAACCCATGGAGACCTGGGGATAATGTGCCAATTCAGTATGCAGTGATTAGGTGTGGATCATGTACCAAGGATGCTGGCTCTGTAATGCAGGAGGCACTAACCGCTACACCGCCCAGGCTCTGATTCTTTTTTTGCTCACTATATGATGCTACACCAGCCCTTTAAACTTTGGTCCACACATTGCTATGCATGAACATCACATCACCCAATCAAGGAAAGAACTGAAAGCTCCACAGATAAATGTTGGGGCACCAACTCTGTTGTCCCCATTTAATTTTGTTCACAAATTAACAAAAAGGACCATTCTGTGTGCAAGTACAATGCTCAGACAGAATAATAGAAATAAGAAAGCGATCTAGCTAAGCAAATTGTCAGGTTCTGGTCAGAGTGGCAGGAGCTGCGTCCTGCGGTGTAGTCTGTTCCAAAACTGAAAACCTCCTTCCAGCAGTTATACGTTTTATAGGCAGGGAACCAGAAGGGGCGGAGTCAGTTGCCATCAATGGGCGTGTTCTCTGTACTGTGGCGGGAACAGAAGAGAAGAAGGTTAGCATGAGGCAGCTCCTCTCGACCCAGGGTGGTATAACCTACCTCAGATGAGCCTGGGAGGTGATCCCAGGCACTCATGCGTGACAAATCATACTTGTCAGCCCTGATTTTATATTCAGCTGTCATAGTGAACAACATTATATAGCATTTGAGAGGTTCCTCTTTTAGCAATTCTTTTTCATGACACCATTATGAAAGCACCAGCGGCTTTATTGGAGTGTCAAAACACCCCAGTACAACAGCATAAGGAACAGTGCATAGCAGCAGCTTTTTCTGAGGGAATAAATATATGACAGGCAAAACAGATATATATTGACAGGAAAAGAGTGAAGGTGGGCACTGTGCTCCTCACCCTGGAGTCTAATTTGATTATAAAACTCCTTCATATCTGTCAGTGTGGGGTTAGAGAATACAAACAACGAGTCCTGGCGCCTTGTAGACCTGATCATCTTAAACAATTCATCTGTGTAAAATTCCACACTGTGTTCTAGAAGGTCAATTTGCTCTCGGATAGGGGAAGCTCTAGTGTTACAATAATGAAATCAAATGGTTGTACACTGAGGTTACAAGTTCTTCACAAATATGCCTTCCAGGAAAAAAAAATTGGACATTCTTTTGGCTGACCCCTAATATAAGAAACACGGTTTGCAGTTTCCCTCTCAAATGTAGCAAGATACAAACACCATATTGAGTGCTAGCAGGTTACAGGAAAAATGCAAAAAAAATGTTAAAAAGTGCCCCAGGGCCAAAATGCCCTTCATTGGATTCAGGCCCAATGGTGAGAAAGATGCTCTGATTTAAAGTGAGTCTCTGACAAGACATGGAAGTGTGCCATACTGTAAAGCATGCGGCCTTTTGCAGACAAGATAAAAATGATAGCCTGTCTCTAGTAAAGATGTTAAACAGCTTCTGATATATGGAAAGCCCCTGGGGTGCCAATCCAGGCCTGCTGACACAACTCATGTTCAGAATTTAAGAAGGGATGTTTGCCATCTTTATATATTAGGAGCTCCCAATTAGTACACAGTTTTTCTGGCACGGCGTGCAGGAGCCACGATCTCAACCATTACCTGAAACTGTATGTCATCTACTGGATTCAGCAGAGCAGATAGGGGTGTGACCTTTAGCACTGCTGACTCAGGGTTTCAGCATCTTGGGTTCAGATCCAGTGGCTGATCACTGTCTTTATGGGTTTAGTGTATTTTCCACATGTCTGTGTGAGGCTCCCTAAAGACGTCCAGGTTAGGTGACACAGAAATTCCAAACTGGGCCTGTGAGTGTGTGCATGATTGGGTCCTGCAATGGACTGGTGCCTTGCTGTCTCTGGCTCTGACCATCCATGATCTTATTTATACTGAGTGGGATTGAGAATCGATGTTTTATGCTGTGTTGTATTAAGCAAATTCAACATATTAAAGGATGGAGAGACAAATAAAGATTGTAAAGTAAAAAAAAAAAATACACACTACATCCAACTGTTCATTCATGCGTTTTCCAAACTGATTTATTTCCATTTTTATTTCATTTGAGCTGGTGGTTATCCCTGCAGAAATAGGTGAGCAAAACCCCGGGCAAGATGCCAGGACTAAAAAATTAATGCAACTTGTGTGTCTTTAGGATTTGAGAAGAACATCAGTGTACCAAGAGAAAAGCCTACATTCATATTGGGAGAACACAGACGCAACCATGCTAAACACTGCTAAATAAAATGGTGCTGTAATGCAACACAGTGGATTAAGAAAGTATTCAGACTCATTCAATTTTTTCAAATTTTGTTATACTGCAGGATTGTGCTAAAGTCATTTCTGAGTGGGGAAGAAGAAGAAGAAGAAGCATAGGAGCTAATGAGTTCATCAATTTGCTGATCCCTCGTTTGTTCTATAGGTAAGCATCAAGGATTTGAACTGTTTAATATGTGATGTCACAGGGAGCCCTTGCAGGGACTCATGCCCATCTCATCTGCTGCGATACAAGATATATAACTGCAGTTTGAGTCATCTGCATTGGGTTGGTAGTGCATGCCGGTAGTCCTGCCAACAGTTCACACATTTCAAGACTAAATCCTGGACCTAGAGTTGTACTGCATTCTCTGTCAGATATGGCTTGATCTTGTAGATGTTATACAGAGTGAATTTGAATGAAATATATAATAAAAATAAATTATAATAATAACCTGCTAAAAATATTTTACATAGACAGTGGGGAACCACTTCAACCATCACCAATGTGTACCATCCACCTTAATGATTCAATGGCAGCCATTTTTGTGACAGTATTCTCACCACAGATTAGCTCAAAATTGGTGAAGGATGAGAGAGTGAGAGAGTCAGCCAATAAGGGACAGAGGATGATTAGAAGACCAGAATGACCATGCCAATTGGTGGGCAATCCAACTAGGACTTTGGGAGACACCTCACTCTTTTTGATAGTGTTCAGAGATCTTATATGGTCAAAGAGAGTCAGGACCTCGGTTCTACAAGGTGAGACACCAATATAACCGGATTGGTAAAAAATATATATATTTATTGATGAATTACAGCATTCTAAACATTATCACCTTCTATATACTCCCCCTCCCAATCTCTACACCGTTCCATACGTATCTTCCATTGATTGAAACAGTGTTGGAAGTCTTCTTGCTTGAGGTGCGTCAACAGGCTTGCCATTTCTGTCTTCACTTCATTCATTGAAGAAAAATGTGGTCCCTTCAGGTCACTTTTGATTTTCGGGAAGAAGTAAAAATCACAGGGAGCTAAATCAGGCGAATAGGGAGGATGATCGAGGACAGGAAGTTTGTCAGTCAAAAGCTGCTTTATGGAAAAAGCAGTACGATCATTTCCAGCAATCTGATTCACCGTTTTGATGTTTTCATCCATCTGAGATGAGCGTGGGCGACCTGGGCGTTGAACATCTTCCACATTTTCTTGTCCTTCCTTGAAACGTTTGTGCCACTCAAAAACTTGTGTGCGAGACAAATCGTTATCACCGTACACTGTTTTTATCATTTCATAAGTTTCTGTGGCCATGTTGTTCAATTTCGCGAGAAATCGTTGTTCGATTTTTTCACCCGTTATTATAGCAGCAACTCGTGTAGCGATTGTTCTGCAAATACTGACTGGGCTATTCACAGGATATACCTAGCCGGTCGGCGGTTTGAGAGGGCGTGTAGGAGGGGATATAGTTCTATGATTCACGTTCGGCCGACCACCAGACGGTTTTCCAGGAAGGCACCAACCCCAGTCCAGTTATTTTTGTTTCTCAACTCGTATATCTCATCGAAAGAACAGTGCCACTTTTTACAGCACAGTGTCCCCATTGCTGCACTGGGACACTGGGATCCACACACAGCCCAAGGCTGAGCACCTTCTGATGGCCTCACAAACACCTCTTTCAGAAGCAACCCAAGATGACCCTAGATGATCTCCAATCCAAGCACTGCATACATCCGCATAACTTCTTGAATGTGAGAAGCGTGTTCATGTGTTGTGGAATGGATTTCTGCAAAACTCATTTTGCAGGTCATCCGAAGTGCATTGTCACACCACTTCAGATAGTCCAGAATGTAAAAAGACTCCTAACCCATAGCAGAAGTAACAATCACATTTTTCCCATTCTCAAGTTACCCTGTTGATTCCCCATCTACTCTAGAATGTATTGGAGACTTCTTTTGTTTGGTTTTCAAATACTGGCATGGCCTTGGTCTTCTCTACTTTAGAGACATGTCTCTAAGCTGGTTATTCCTAGAATAAGGCGAAAATGCAGTGAATCAGCTTTCTGCTTGTATGGCCCTGAGCTTTTCAGTGTTTTACCAGATAACGTGAGAGCAATTGATAACCTTGGCACTTTTAAAGAAAATCTTAAAACCTTATGTTGTGCTTCTTTTAATTAACTCCACGCTTACCTTTTAAAATTAATACTACATCTTATGTTAATGTAGTTGAAATGAATGTTTTATTGTTTGCTTTGCATTTAATCTCTTAGTGTTTTATTGTGGCCTTGTGAAGCAATGTGTCAACGTTTTGCAAAAAGTGCTATATAAATAAAGTTCTTTGTTATAATTATTATAAAACGCATTTTGCTGTACTATTTGTTCCACGTCTAGGGCTGGGGCACTCCATGGTCCTAAGGCCCAACATGTTGATGCCTAGCATGTTCCTTATAACATGTAAGCTCTGTGTCCATAGCTCAGAATATTTACCAGGCATGATTAACAGCTCAGTATGTGTGCCTAATTCTTTCTTTGTAAGGCCAGGTGTCCCAGTATCTACTAGCCCAGCTCTAGTGTTCCACATCTTCATTATCTCCTCTTCTTCGTGTTTGTACTGTCCCTGGTGTCACTGATGTATTTCGTTCTGACCGTATGGTGGTATCTTGCACCCACAGGGTGCATAACTTCTGTAGCTTGTCTTTGATGACAATATCAGGTCTGTTGGAAAAAATGTTTTTGTCTGTGGTTATTAGCATATAGCTTGTAGGAGGAGAATGGCCAGCCCGGATGAGATGGGGAGAAATGCATTATCTGAATACAGATGGAGAAAATAAATAACTTTGTGCATGGCTGATGTAAGTTAATGGAGGGACCAGCAGAAGCCAAGAGTCGGGAGTGGTTCCATCCCCCAGGTCGCAGTGGTCCTCGTTTGGGAACCCAGTCAGGACACCTGCATAGGTGCTTGGGAGATGAAGTCCAGAAGTGCAGCCCTGTCAGGGTCCCTGGAGATCAAGAGAGGGTGCTAGTGAGGGAGGACCTCCCTACTTTCCTTATGGCCCAGGAGTGCTTCACGGAAGACATGGCGTGGCATCTCCCCACAGATTCTCTGGACCTCAGGAAGAGCGATAATCAGGTTCTTGGTCACCTCTCTCTCTCTCCTAGGCGCTCTTCCCCTAATTGTTTAGTTTGACTGGAAAACCACCTCCAGGAAGAGTCATGGATGTTCCAAACTTATTCCATTTAAGAATTAGGAAGGCAGCTGAGCTTTTGGGAACATTCAGTGCTGCAGAATTTTTTGCAGTCTTCTCCAGATCTGTGCCTTCTCTAAGCTCTGCACACAGTTCCTTCAATCTCATCTCATGGCTTGGTTTTGCTCTGAATCACATTGTCAACTGTGGGGTCTTCTATAGACAGGTGTGTGCCTTTTCTAATCATGTGTAATCAATTGAATTGACCATAAGTAGAATTTTAAACAAGGAGTTAAAACATCATAATGATGACCAATAGAATGGGATGAGCCCAACTTCAAGTGTCATAGCAAAGGGTCTAAATGCTTGTGTTAGCATGATATTTCAGTTTTTTCAGATTTGCAAAAATTCCTAAAATCATGTTTCTGCTTTATCATTCTGAGGTACATCCACTAAACAGTGTCATCTCCAGACACAGGAGCAGCTTCAGCGACAGACTGCTATCACTGTCCTGCTCCCTCCACTGACAGACTGAGGAGATCGTTCCTCTCCCAAACTATGTGACTCTTCAGTTCCACCCGGGGGGGGGGTTAAACGTTAACATTATTCAAAGTTATTGTCTGGTTTTATCTGCATTTTTATTACTCTTTAATTTAATATTGTTTTTTGTTTCAGTATGCTGCTGATGGAGTATGTGAATTTCCCCTTGGGATTAATAAAGTACTGCGGTGAGCTGGCGCCCTGCCCAGGGTTTGTTTTCTGCCTTGCGCCCTGTGTTGGCTGGGATTGGCTCCAGTAGACCCCCGTGACCCTGTAGTTAGGATATAGCGGGTTGGATAATGGATGGATAGATTAATAAAGTATCTATCTATCTATCTATCTATCTATCTATCTATCTATCTATCTATCTATCTATCTGTCTGTCTGTCTGTCTGTCTGTCTGTCTGTCTGTCTGTCTGTCTATCTATCTATCTATCTATCTATCTATCTATCTATCTATCTACTGAGTGATGTCTCTCTATTATATTAAAAAAGTTTTCCGTCATGTCTGCGATATTCAGCCTTTGCCCAATCATTACTTCTACTGCGCACATCTTCTCTCTGTCCCACCCTGTGACACTCTCAGTGCTGACTCGCCATTCAACGCAGTCAGTTATAATGTCAAGGCAGAAAAGCAAATTATCTATTCAAGAACGTCAAATTTAAGATTGCAATAGAAAAACAGTGGCAAGAGCTTATAATGAACACACTGGCCGTGAGTTTTGTGTGAGCACTGATCAGGTGCTCTATTGTTCATTCATATTGAGCGCATATTTTACACTTTGGGTTTGTTCAATCCACCAAGTTGGGATGCTTTGATCTCCTGCCAACACTAAAAAATCCCTCAGATTCAGGTTCTTGGTATAACCAGAACATGCTATTCACATTATAGATCAACCACCAGCTACTGTAATTTTCAGAAACACTAGAGCACATTGGCTCTGACAAGGCCAAACCTCTTTGTGCCGTACTTTTGACATTTTGTTTGGTCAAATTAGGATTCTGTTTGTTGTGCGGGTAATCAAGAAACCAACATAGTGTTAATATAACATCTAGTAAGTGAATATTAAACTTTCATATTTTTCCTCCTAAACAAAAAAATGCAGCACATTTTTAACGAAAAATTAAAATATGCACTCTAATTTTATTGTATGTGCTCAAGGTATTAAAAAACACATTATTAATTATTGTTTTCCAAACTCTTGTCTCATTAAATGTCTATATTTTTATGTCCCAGTTTCTGTTCCCACGTATGAGCGCCTGCTTTGGATTTCACATTTTGATAAACTGATAGACAGATTTTATGTTCTACTAAAATCAATAATTTTTTAAAACAGATTCCCCTGCCAAAGAATAATAAAAAATGAGGGCTCTTAATTTATAGGTGAAGTGTTGTTAGATAGGGGACACTATCCAACCACCCAACTGGAAGTTGCAGGAAGCCTAAACCTATATGATATGGCCAAAAGTACGGTATGTCGACGTCCCTCTAAATTATTCAGTTTAGGTGTTTCACATGCATAAAATGGGTCATACTGAACAGCTAAGTGAATTTAAACATGACACTGTCATAGGATACTACCTTTGCCACAAGTCTGTATATGAAATTTCTGCTCTGCTAGATCTGCTCCAGTCAAAAGTGAAGTACTATTGTTGTGAAGCTGAAATGTCAAGACGTGACAGCTCAGCCATGAAGTGGTAGACCTTGCAAACTCACAGAGCAGTGCCTCAACGTGCTGATGCTCATAGCACATAAAAATAACTTATCCTGTGTTGCATCACTCACAACAGACTTCCAAACTACTTCTGGAAGCAGCATCAGCACAAGAACTGTGTGTCAGGACCTTCATGAAATGGGTTTCCATGGCCAAGCAGTTGCACACAATCTTAAGATCACTAGATACACACACAGACAGACAGACAGACAGACAGACAGACAGACAGACAGACAGACAGACAGATAGATAGATAGATAGATAGATAGATAGATAGATAGATAGATAGATAGATAGATAGATAGATAGATAGATAGATAGATAGATAGATACTTTATTAGTCCATCCATCCATTATCCAACCCGCTATATCCTAACTACAGGGTCACAGGGGTGTGCTGGAGCCAATCCCAGCCAACACAGGGCGCAAGGCAGGAAACAAACCCCGGGCAGGGCTTAAGGTCTATATTGCACATTGGGAGAATGATACGGAGCAGTTTTATTCTGAGTTCAGGGCCATGATTGCTTTTGGATAAAAGCTGTTTTAAGGCGGTTTGTCCAGGTTTTCATTGCTCTGTATCTCTTGCCTGATGGCAAAAGCTGGAAGATGAAATGACCAGGACGTGATAAATCCTGTGAAATGTCTATTGCTTTTTTGCGGTATCGGGAGGTGTAGATTTGTTCCAGAGTGGGGAGGGTACAACCAATTGTTCTCTGCGCTGTCCTGACGACCAATGACTATGCCCAATGCCAAGTGTTTGCTGGAGTGGTGTAAGGCACACTGGTATTTGACTCTGGAACTTTGGAAACTTGTTCTCTGGAGTGATGAATCATAGTAGAGATATCACTAGGGAACTGTTATTCCTCCAGCACTCTAGATGGCAGCAGTCTCGGATATCCACACCCAGTGGGAAGCCAGCAGGGCATGCCGGGAAATGTAGTCTGGCAGGGCAGCCCTGCTGGGGTCACAGGGTGCCACAAGAGGGTGTTGCAGGGAAACAAGCTCCCTACTCTGATAATGGACTTCCGTGTGACCTGGAAGTACTTCCATCGGGCAATCACCCTGGCACCGGAAGTACAGTACTCCCAGATCTGTAATAAAAGGGACCGCACTCCCTTATTCAGGCGAGTTGGAGCTGGGTGGTACAAAGGCAACACTCGACTGGAGGGCAGTTCGGTGGTGAGAGAGTACATTGTGGAGAGAGAAAGACCAGTGTTTTTGTGCTTTGTGTAATACTTTTTGGAGCTATTTCAAATAAAACCTTCATTTATTTGGATAAAGGACTTTGCTTTTGTGATCGTGTCGGGGTTTGGGCAGGCTGTCGCCCGGGTGTCCATCACACTATCTAGCAGGAGAATGTCTTCTTGCAATTGCATAATGCCTTCTGTAAAGTTTGGTGGAACAGACATAATGGTCTGGAGATGTTTTTCAGCATTTGTACTAGGCATATTTGTTCCAGTAAAGGGTATTCTTAATGCTACAGCAGACAAGACATTTTAGATATTTGTGTCTCCCAACTCTGCGGCAACAGTTTGGAGAATGTCCTTTTTCAGTTCCAATATGACTATAGCCCTTTGCACAAAGCAAGATCCATAAAAACATGGAGGAACTTGAGTCACCGGCACAGAACCCTGATCTCAACCCTATCGAACAACTTTGGGAATAATTGGAGTGTCAATTGTAAACTAAGTATTCTGTACCTGACTTCACAAGTGCTCTTAAGCTGAATAGGCACAAATTCTCACAGACACACTTCAAAATCTTGCTGAAGAATGGGGTCTGTTATAGCTGCAATAGGGGAGCCAACACCATAATAATATCCATGGTTTTGGAATGCCACCTATAGCCCTGTTATTGATTATGGTTGTTCTCCAGCATCCAAGCAAGAAGTTCTTATATGTTGTCACATATGCGTGTTTAGGAGACAACTAAAGGGCTTGAATGAATGTAATTCCACGCCGGGCCAGGGGGTGGTGAAGTGTACTAATTCTCTCTCTCAATCCCTTGCAGACCATTCTCAGGAAATACCGCCTGTTTCTGGGGCAGCCAGCGACATCACTTCCGGTTCCGGACCTGATGACATCACTTCCCTTACTGGCCTATAAAACCGCCATCTTGTCTTCAGTATATCAGTTGTGTTTTGGACTCAGTTGTGTGAAAATGACTGTTTGTAATAAGCATTTTTGCAGCCAGGAAATATTATATGGGTGGCTGTCCCAAACCTTCGCAATGTCTTTGTGTCGTTCTTGTGACAATGTGTTTAAGGGGTTGTTGTTTGTTTTATTATTTATATTTTATATAGATATTTCTCTTCTATCTATCTATCTATCTATCTATCTATCTATCTATCTATCTATCTATCTATCTATCTATCTATCTATCTATCTATCTATCTATCTATCTATTGGTCCTTCACACACACCACACTCACTCACAGACAGTTTAGCGTAGGTGATCAATAGGCTGTTTAGATGGGTCTCTATATTTACATTTCTGTCTGACTCAGTTGTGTTTTGTCTAAACGCAAATAATAAAATTTAGAAAATTTCTTTTCCACATCTTTGCAAAGAAACAGGGCAAAATGCACTTAAGCACACAAAGAAGTTGCAGGTTGGGAATCGAACCCCAGTCCCTGGAGCTGATAGATAGCAGCACAGTGAGTAAGAAAAAAAATTGATTTTTAATGTGTTTTAATTAAAAAATGAATACAGCAATTAAAACAATAAGATTGGTTTGGAGAGCAGCTCACTCCAAATGACAGCAGCTGGAACCGTTAGGGACGATCGTGGTAACGCTTGGTATTTTTAGCTCCTGTCTGATTATTTTGCAATTTCATTAGTTTGTCCTGCTGCTTTTTGAATGCCATATGAAACTGATGATTGCTATTTTTTTCTTCTTTTTCCTTTCTGTTCCTCATAAAAGGAAAGCGATAGAATCACATTATGAATACAGAGCTTGGATAAAGCAGCAGTCCACATAGCTGACTGGTATAACAGTGGTGGGAGTTTCCATATTAATATACAGACAGAATTCTATGGCAGTGTCATTCAGCAGCACCATAGATTCCACCAGCCATGGAGTCTTTCACATCCTTTTGGCATATTGTAATAGCTCGCCTCCTTAAGACAACTGGTTTTGTTGGTAAATAAAGGAAATGTATAATAATAATAATATTGAGCAAGTTAGTGAAGGTTTATGATGAGGACAAGGCTACTGAAGGATCATGGTATAGGAAAAGCAAAATACTCTCTCCAAAAGAATCCACACTAATTAGAGACAACTCGTATCTGAGACCATTGCTTGAAATATATAGAACTAGCCACATTACCTAACAGAATAAATTTAAAAATATGTGATAACGGCCAGGCCAGTTGGTCCCTTACCTGGCAGGGGCGCCTTGGTAATGGCAGAATGGCAGGATACTGCATCTCAGGCCCATGTGCTCCCACAGTATGACAGGTGGCAGCAGCTATCTGGTGGGTCTCTCATATACACTCCTGCTGGGCTGCATGGGAATTGGAGTTCTAATGGGCAGCCCTGCTGGATCTCATTGGATCCACCAGGAGGAGCTGTTGGGAGGAAGTTTCCACCTGACCTGGAAGTGTTGTACTGAAGATGAATGGAGAAGAGGGAAGAGACAGTGAGCAGGATCAGTCTATTGCTTGTAGTTGTGCTTTTGCAGTCTTTGGAGAAGCCTGTGAGAGATATTTGTTAATAATATAATCTTTATTAGAACTTGAGACCAACCTGGTGAGGTTGTATCTGGGATTTTGGGTGGTGTAATGCCCCCTTCAGTTCACAAGAAATATGGAAGGATGGCTGGATGGGTGGCTGGCCATTTGTATCATCTTTGGAAATTTCAGGTTCACGCCAAGTGAGAGAACTTGGCGACTGACTATTCAGTTAATTTGTCTTTGAAGACTTACTGATTTGAGTGTTTTCTTTCTCAATTTAGTAATATGTCATATTATAGCACTGGAGTTTCAAATTAATTTTATTTTATTTTCCCACATTTATAGAGTGGCATTCTCATAACCTTTGGCAGTAACAAAGCAAATAGGAGTGAGATTTTAATTTAAGTGAATTCTCTATGTTTTTAGCCCATATCAAATTGGATTGATAATCTAGCAGTTGATTTTAAATGTACGTAGTGTCATATCTCGTATAGGCTAATGCACAAACCTGGACAATGCTGGTTGCTAAAAAACACTTCTTCATGTGCCATTTGTCACAAACGTGTGTATGTCGCACACCTAATTGGGCCCAGTTTCAAAGGGATGGCTGACATATGGAAAAATTGTTTGGACCAGGACATGAATGTCCACTTTAAACAAAACAAGAGTCAGAAGCCAGAGAGACAAAAAGGTGCCAATCACCAAAGCTCAATACGTTAACCAAAAATCAAAATCAAAAATAAACATGTAAAAAAATCCTGACTCCCTAGTTTGATTAGAAATAACTAATGCACAACATGTTGTTTGTCAATATCCAGAAACTTGGATGATATTGATAAATAGTGGCAACAAGATGACTTCACTGATCACCTCTGGCAACCACATAACAGAAATGGCACACTGTTGTCAATAATACTGTGGCAGCAGCTGTCAGAAAACCACACACAATGGTGATACATGTCAGCAAAACCAGAATGGCAGAAGAAAAGCTAAATATTATGATGTTAACAATTAATAACAACTTTTAAGTACAATGAAAGCTAAAAAATACATTGCAAAATATATTCGCATCATAAAATTCAAAAGTTATAACAGCAATGGGGGAAGATGTTGAAGTTAAACAGTAGACCAGGAATCTCCAACATGTTGCTCGTGAGTTACCGGTAGCTCACAACCCCTTTCCAAGTAGCTCGCCAAAGGGTTAATGAATCCTACATAAATTTGAAAACTTGATTAGTCAAATTAGGAGTGGGCGATCTTTCCAAAAAATAATATCACGATCCTTTTAACACAAAATCATGATCCAAAATCTGAATTGTAATCTTTTCAATGTGGCATACACTTAAGAGAATATCCGGACTCAAACTCATCAAGACCTAAGTAACACTTTATTGTAAATATCAAACAAAGTTGAATTTAATTGTTCTCTTGTTCACTGGCTAAGTGGAGTTAAGGAACACGCCCCGAAGCTGGTGAGTGACTGAGGAAGGCCACTCCCGTCAGCCCACTGCATGTTTCTTGGATTCACACAAATAAATCGGTACCACAAGCGAACTAAGATACATAGCGAAAATCAACCGGAATGTTCAAGCAAATTATAGAAAAAAACCTAAATCCATTAAGTAGTTCTCTCATGAAAAGCGGACAGACATACATACAGAGAGACATTGGATTTTATGTAATATACAGTACCATGCAAAAGTTTTAGGCAGGTGTGAAAAAATGCTGTAAACAAAGAATGATTTCAGAAATATAAATAATGATTGTTTATTGTTATCAATTTACAAAATGCAAAGTGAGCGAACAAAAGAAAAATCTAAATCAAATCAACATTTGGTGTTACTACCTTTTGCCTTCAAACCAGCAACAATTCTTATAGGTACACTTGCACAAAGTCAGGGATTTTGTAGAATTATAGTCAGGTGTATGATCAACCAATTATACCAAACAGGTGCTAATGATCATCAATGTCACACGTAGGTTGAAACACAGTCATTAACTGAAACAGAAACAGCTGTGTAGGAAGCTTAAAACTGGGTGAGGAACAGCCAAACTCTGCTACCAAGGTGAGGTTGTGGAAGACAGTTTCATGTCATGGCAAGATTGAGCACAGCAACAAGACACAAGATAGTTATACTGCATCAGCAAGGTCTCTCCCAGACAAAGATTTCAAAACAGACTGGGGTTTCAAGATGTGCTGTTCAAGCTCTTTTGAAGAAGGACAAAGAAACGGGCAACGCTGACGATCATAGACGCAGTGGTCGGCCAAGGAAACTTAGTGCAGCAGATGAAAGACACATCAAGCTTATTACCCTTCGAAATCGGAAGATGTCCAGCAGTGCCATCAGCTCTGAACTGGCAGAAACCAGTGGGACCCAGGTACACCCATCTACTGTCCAGAGAAGTCTGGCCAGAAGTGGTCTTCATGGACGAGTTGCAGCCAAAAAGCCATACCTCCGACGTGGAAACAAGGCCAAGCGACTCAAGTATGCATGAAAACATATGAACTGGGGTGCAGAAAAATGGCAGCAGGTGCTCTGGACTGATGAGTCAAAATTTGAAATATTTGGCTGTAGTAGAAGGCAGGTTGTTCGTCGAAGTGCTGGAGAGCGGTACAATAATGAGTGTCTGCAGGCAACAGTGAAGCATGGTGGAGGTTCCTTGAACGTTTGGGGCTGCATTTCTGCAAATGGAGTTGGAGATTTGGTCAGGATTAATGGTGTTCTCAATGCTGAGAAATACAGGCAGATACTTATCTATTATGCAATACCATCAGGGAGGCATATGATTGGCCCCAAATTTATTCTGAAGCATGACAACGACCCCAAACATACAGCCAGTCATTAAGAACTATTTCAGCGTAAAGAAGAACAAGAAGTCCTGGAAGTGATGGTATGGCCCCCACAGAGCCCTGATCTCAACATCATCGAGTGTGTCTGGGATAACATGAAGAGACAGAAGGATGTGAGGAAGCCTACATCCACAGAAGATCTGTAGTTAGTTATTCAAGATGTTTGGAACAACCTACCAGCCGAGTTCCTTCAAAAACTGTGTGCAAGTGTACCTAGAAGAATTGATGCTGTTTTGAAGGCAAAGGGTGGTCACACCAAATATTGATTTGATTTAGATTTCTCTTTTGCTCATTCACTGCATTTTGTTGATTGATGAAAATAAATGATTAACACTTCCATTTTTGAAAGCATTCTTTGTTTACCGCATTTTTTCACACCTGCCTAAAACTTTTGCATAGTACTGTATATTAGTAAACCATCAAAATAATATGCAGCTACAGTCTCAGCAGCATTCTCAGCATTTCTGGAGCTTAGTAGAGTCAGATAACTATAAGAATCTTCGCCAAGCAGCTCTGAAAATGTCTGCTTTGTTTGGGTCTCCATACCTCTGTGAGTCTGACATGAATGTCATGAAATCAAAGTCAGAACAAGACTGACAGATGAACATTTAAATGACTCCATAGAGTGAACCTAAGTGGCTCCACTCCACCATACACCTCTCTTGTTGATTCCATGAAGTGCCAATCATCTGATTAACTAAGAAACACATCACACATGCAACTGGACTTGTGAATACTCTTGTGAAGTGAAACAGTGACATGGAACAAAATGACAAATGAATAAGTCATATCTGTGTGCTTGTAATTGCATTGTTTTGTTCTGACAGCATTCATGTTTTAATTCAATAGTGTGAGATACACTAGAAAATGCATACAGACTGTGAGACTTTCCCGGACACCACCAGTTGGAGACCACATCTTTATAAAATGCACACGTTTATTAAACATTAATAAACACAGTTCCACACAGCACACAATGCACACAGCAATAATCACCCTTCAATAACTCTCTCAGTCCTTGGCCGCCTTTCCTCTCCTCCTGGGAGCTTTGTCCTTCTCCCACTCCCGACTCTGGCTCCCCGACTGTAAGGAGGCAGCCCCTTTTATTCCTGCCCGGATGTGCTCCAGGTGTCCAATAACGTCCATCCAGCAGCGCTTCCTGGAATGGCAGAAGTGCTGCCCTTTGAACCGGAAGCACTCCGGGCGTCCCTGGCAGGTTCCTCCGCCATCTTGCCGAGTGTGGAGGAATTAACAATATCCGGGTCTCCAGAGGCTTAAAGCGCCCCTTAGCGATGGCCACGGTTCCCAATGGGTCAAAGCCTCTTTGTCCCTTTCCCGTGGTCCTCTTTTAATCCCCGGAATTGCGCCCCGGAAACTGTTATTGTCCCTTTCCGGTCCCTCCAGGCATCCCGGCCAGGTAATGATCCCAGTCATCCGTGACAAGACATACAAAATGCACTTGCAGGTGAACTAAATATTTTTCGTGATGTTTTAATGCAAAATGTGAGTTGTGGAGCATTTTGTAAATGTTCAGGCAAAACAAGCTTATTACTTTGTTTGGGTTGAAATAAGCGATGAGAATAAACGTTAGAAAACATGAGTAGCTCTCGGGCCATTTTCATTTTGTAAAAGTAGTTCTCAGGGGGAAAAAAAGTTGGACACCCCTGCAGTAGACTGATCGATTGTCCTTTATCTCCATAGCTCTGATCCAGAGGAAAATCTGTGAACTGTCCTCTGAAACGTTGGAAGCTCCAAAGTTTATTATGGTTGCGATTTGAGAAACATTAAAATTACAATTCTTGTGTAATACATATTACTCCCTTGCTTTAAAGGTGGTTTTCGGGATTTTGAAAGATAGAGGTTGCCATGATTCTTTCCAAGGCTCATGGTTTTCTTATTTTTTCCTTCTGCTCAATTTTTTTTTTTTTTTTGTTTGCATGTGCATTTTTTTAAGTGGTTCTTCAGTAATTTTGTTAACTTTTAGCTGATGCTATTTTATGATGAGGTAGCCATCTCACACCTATGGTTGCCACAGAGAGCGGTCCAAAAAGTTTAATGAATTTGTGGTACCGTAACCATAAAAATGTTTGATTGACGGATTCCAAATAAACTTTAGCTTGTTTTCTTTTTTATGAAACACATTCTTCTGACTTTTGTTTTACAGTTTCCTACTACAATTTTCTAGTTACATATTGAGTTTGATGATCTTTCTTTCTTATAAAACATGTTCTAAATATTCCTTGATTTCTGACTTTTGTTTTACACTTTTCTACTACGATTTTTTACTTACGTATTGAGTTTGATGATCTTTCTCTGTGGTTTTGAATTTTTTTTCCTTGCCTTTTGTGTGTCTTCGCAAACCTCAGTCATCACAAAGCATTATCCAGGAGATCCATCCTTCTTGTAGGATTGTCGGCATCCTACCTTCTTATAGAATCATCGCTGATAGTCATCCTTTCCCCCTTGGAGAATTGATACCTATTGTTTCATTGGCTTGTCGGGGGATGGAAATTTCCCCTCCTTCGAGGTCACCCATTGTAATGCATTCTGCAAACCACTCATGACTCTTTCTCATTTAGCACTGTTGAGTCGCGGTGAGTCATGAACAGTTCACAACCAAAGTTTAAGAAACACTGATCTTTCTTATAGTCTTTTTGTTCTAATTCCATGCTTGTTTTGCAACTCGTCTCCTGGTCATCCTGTTAAATTTGCTTGGATTTTGGTGCATACAGAGATTTGATATTTATGACTTTCATGGGTTTAATACAAAGAATTAATAAGGTCATTTTTATGTTTTGTTTTGGCTATTTTGTGGTGTAGTCTTCAGGACATAACAGCTTGTTATTGGTTGCAATAAAGTGTCGCTTTGCTAACGTTGTAAAACTCTGACATCCAAACGACATCCAAGACTGTTGATAGTACTGTATAGAATTCCTGAGTGCTAAAGTTCTTGTTTTGAACTTTTAGTTATTGACTCTCTTGCCTCATTTTTCGACTTTGCTCTCTCTTTGGCTCTCTCGCTAGTATTCTTGACCACCCGGTTTTGACCATTACTTTCTTTTTTTGAGTAGGTTTCTCTCCTGTCCCTTTCTCTTATTAATTCACCTTCATGGTCTGCCATTAAAACATCATGGTGGCAGAACAATTACCCAGGTATCAGTTAGGACAGTGAATGACAAAGACACACCAGTTTGGCAGAATCACTTACTGACACTTTGTGGTTTTTAATTCCAGCAATACCATGATCTCCACAATAGATGAAGCACTCTGTTTCGGAACCCCAGGTCTCCTTGACATCTTGTTTTCTTTTTTTTTTCCACACAGTTCATGTTAAAAGACGTCACACTCTATTGTCTTGAGAGAGGGATGCCCATTGTCGTCATGTTGGGTAAGCACCTCTCCATTCATCCATTTATAGCATGCTCTTGCTGACAATGTGACCAAGTGGCTAAGACATTGGTCTTTAAATCACAGACTTGTCATTCAGCCCCTCACTCTGACTTACTGTGTGCATGTGAACAAAACACTTACCCTGCCAGTGAATCAATTACCTAAAATTCATGTTAACAACGATAGTACATGTAAAGTGCCTTGGGAAAGTGCTGTGTGTTCAGTTTCTGCTCTGCCGAACCCCAAACAATAAGGTCATAAATATGAAATTGCTCTGCCTCAAAGACCTCCATAATGTGCATCACTGTGAAATATTGCTGGGATGAAGCTGATGCTAAAGAGAAGATGTTAAAATAGGTAAGATCTGCCTTCTAGCAGCTTGTGGCCACAATCTCATTTTATTAGGATTTCACCCCAATGGCAAGGATAAAACCATTTTGACACTAAGAAAAATCAGAGGAAAAAGGAAAGAGGACATGAACCAGAAGATGAGAGGTCAAGAAATCGTAAATTATGGGACAGGAAGAAGACAAAGAAATGGAGAAATACAAAGAATGATCTTGAAAACAGAAACAAGATCAAAATATAGAAATCGAAAAATACTATAGCAAAAACCTGTGACATATAATGTATTATATACATGTAAATTGTTCTATTTTAGGGGGTTTTGTTATTAGGATTCCATTTTTGAGGAATGATTAGTTTTTAAAAAGTTTTATATTGTTCCCGTTTTGTCTTTCATTGTTTACACTATGCATTATGGAGGTGTCAAATGACTGTGATTGTCTATTTCTGGCATTGTGGAAGTGACGATATAAATATGACAACTGTTACGGTGTAAGCCATTCCTCGGTGGATAAACAAAGTCTTGAAGAATCTTTAGCACACTTAGTTTAAAAGCAAAGTAGGCCATGTCACAACATTTTCATTTTTGAACTTTCAGTTCTCATTTTGCCTCATTATTCTTATATTCTGTCATAACTACAATTAAGCCTGTGTGTCATCTCCAGGTCCTTTTCTTCATCTTACAGTAATCTTTGGACACTTACTGTACATGTCTCTTAACAAAAATATCCTAAACATAATTAGGAATCTTTAGCCCTAACTGTAATAATTCGCTAGAGACTCATTTCAGATTGAGTTTTGGTTGTATCCAAAGCTTGGATGCCAAAAGCTGTGCACCACCATTTTAAGTAGGATGGGTTCAAGGACATAATATATCATGTGGTTACAGAGTTATACGACTTGCAATGGGGGTAACAACCGTAAATGACATAGACACGACCATCTTTTGGGACGGGTAATTAGAGAAACCATTCCTGACCACACCCTTTATAGGGCCTCTAGTGAGATGAACATTAGGTTAATTAAAATAACATTTTTGAAAATATTAAATACACTGTGAGCTGGCCGAACACAGGTTCAAACAGAGCTGGTACAAATCACAAATATCTGGGACATGAGCCAGGTAATGCCTTTTAATTCTCTCTAACTTCTCGATAAACTTAAACAGGTGCATTCTAGTAACACTTAACATAAGGCTGCAGAGTACTAAACAGAAAATAACTTCAGCTTTAACGCTAGCTGGCGAAACAAAGCAAAACTTTCCTAGAGCTTTCACTTGTCGGAACTGGTCTCATCAAAAGACAAGTCAGTGGAGGCACCTGGTCTTTTTACAATGGGAGGACTGGAAGAGGTGGAACTAATATCCATCATTGGGATGTTTCTGGGACCTGTGGGGAGAAAAGGAAGCAGAGTTAGCAACAGCGCCCCCTCTCGCCCTGGTGGGTTACCGTTTACCTCGAATGAACCAGCAAGGAGATCCTGAGACGCACATGCTTGACAACACCTTGCAATGATGTAGCATTTTATGTAAAACATAACCAAGCACGCAGTTTTTCATGCAAAAACATACAACTCACTACGTGATTATGCCACGTAACATTTACATTTTTAAAACCTATGGGAAGATATTTACTGCTCAAAGGTTGATCTTTGATGGCTCATGATACTTAGAAGAGATTTTCATTTATGTTTCAATTAAGAATCAACTTTGTCACATATGTTTCTCATAAAATTTTTAGGTGAAATAGTTTTGGCAAAAAAGGACACATGAGATACACCTGAGTCAAAATTGAGAATTTGGTTTGAAAAAGTATGTTATATTTTGTGTGATCTCTTTCTAGTCTTGTTTTAATCGCTTTCAAGACTTCACATTTTTTACTTACTATTGGACTAATGCCATACAACATTTGAAATACAATACAATACAATACAATACAGTTTATTTTTGTATAGCCCAAAATCACACAGGAAGTGTCGCAATGGGCTTTAACAGGCCCTGCCTCTTGACAGCCCCCCAGCCTTGACTCTCTGAAAAGACAAGGAAAAACTCCCAAAAAAACCCTTGTAGGGAAAAAAATGGAAGAAACCTTGGGAAAGGCAGTTCAAAGAGAGACCCATTTCCAGGTAGGTTGGGCGTGCAGTGGGTGTCAAAAGAAGGGGGTCAATACAATACAATGCAGTACACAGAACAGAACAATTTCTCAATATAGTAAAAAAAAAAATATATAAATTTTAGAAGTACAGAGCAGAATTTAACAGTAGATGATATATCCCATAATAAGATTTGGATTTGTGTAGAGTCCTGGAGACCTCATCCTTCAAGCTGCCTCCCCCATTTGGCCATTCCACGGCTGAAACAGTGCTGGGGCAGCCAATCCGATGAAAGGATCCCTCTTTCCCACGGTTCCTGCGATCCTCCATCTGGGATGACTTTTCCTTAGGCAGGCAAAACAACTTGGCAGGTGGGCCATGGCACCAAGTGCCACATTTGAGTACCGAGAAGAAAAACAGAATAAGTGAGGGTTAGTATACAATTATAACTGTCATGTTACTTATGTTTAAGTGCTAATGACTAACAACAGAGATGCAGTCTGTACAGTTAATCAGCAGCTCTAGTCAGGATATGCTAAACTGAAGTAGTGAGTGTTCAGCCGGGATTTAAAAGCTGAGACCAAAGGGGCATCTCTTATAGTAGCAGGCAGACCATTCCACAGTTTAGGGGCCCTGTAACTAAAAGCTCGACCTCCCACTGTTATTTTATTAATCCTTGGAATCATAAGCAGACCGGCATCTTGAGATCTTAATGTGCGCTCAGGTTTGTAAGTCATGATAAGTTCAGACAAGTAAGCTGGACCTCGACCATTTAATGCTTTATATGTTAAAAGAAGGATTTTGACATCTGCCCTAAACTTAACCGGGAGCCAGTGTAAGGATTTAAGAACTGGAGTTATGTGTTCGTATTTTCTTGTTCTTGTAATAATTCTTGCAGCCGCATTTTGGATTAACTGGAGGCTGTATAGAGAACAGTTTGAACATCCAGTGAACACCGCATTGCAGTAGTCAATCCTACTAGAGATAAATGCATGAATTAGTTTCTCAGAATCCTGTTTATTTAAAAAGCGCCTTAATTTCCTAACATTTTTAAGATGGAAGAAACCTGTTTTGGACAACTTTGTAATATGTGCTTTAAATGACATGCTAGAGTCAAAGATAACTCCTAGATTGCGGGCTGATTCAGTAAAATTGACTGGGATTCCCACTGAGTTAAATGATGACAAAATATTGTTGTGATCAGCATCATTCCCTCCAACAATTAACATCTCTGTTTTATCTGTATTTAAAGACAAGTAGTTCTCATTCATCCACTCCTTTAATTCGCTAACACAACTAATTAAAGACAACATCGGAGAAACTTCATTTGATTTAAATGAAAGGTATAACTGGGTGTCATCTGTATACGAGTGAAAATTAACATTATGTTTCCTAATGAGAGATCCCAGTGGAAGCATGTACAGTGAAAACAGTAAAGGTCCCAGTACTGAGCCCTGCGGGACACCATATTGAACTTCTGTGTATAATGATGGAGTACTGTCAGCACATTTCTGTACATATTGGAATCGATTTGATAAATAAGAACTAAACCAAGCGAGAACGGTGCCTGTAAGCCCAACATCATTTTCTAGCCTGTGCAGTAAAATAGAATGGTCGATGGTGTCAAATGCTGCACTTAAGTCCAACAACATAATTACAGTGGAGTTTCCTTCATCAGAGGATATCAGAATGTCATTTACAACCCGTGTTAGTGCCGTTTCTATACTATGACCAGTGCAAAAACCAGACTGGAATTTCTCAAATAAATTGAAATGCGTAAGGTGTGTCTGAAGCTGACTGGCGACTACTTTTTCTAGTATTTTAGAGAGAAACGGTAAATTTGAAATAGGCCTATAATTATTTAGTATATGTGGGTCAAGGTATGACTTTTTAAGTAATGGTTTAATGACTGACACTTTTAGTGTGTAGCGTAGTGAAATACAATTGGTTACATTTCTCTTTCCAGTTGGAATACAAGTAGGGGAAGTGACTTGCTCACAATTACACAGTGTCAGTAACAGGATTTGAACCCACAACTCCAGGGGTTGAAGTACAAGGACTTAACCACTATGCCACAGTGCCTGCCGCTTCTTCCAGCTGGAGGATAATCTAATTGTAGCGCTGCAATATAAAATAGAGCAACTAGTAGTATTATTCAGAAGTAAAGTGTTTTATTACCACAAACAACTGCCCATACAATTCACCACATATTGCTGATCACACAATGCAAATACTTTCCCAAACTGTAAAAAAATATCAACACACTACCTGAAAAATCTGAGCCCATCATGTAACTTTGCAGAAGTCAATGTTGAAACAATGTAAGAATCCTGGGGTATTTTTTGAGAAAAAAGACTCAATTTTATTTCTTCCTGATCTCATTGTTGTCTACGAGAAACCAAAAAGATATTACGGAGATCACTTTTTTGATTTTTCATTCCAATGGGAATGTCCACCTCTGGTAGCAGGGATCATGACAAGGTTAGACAATACACATTAGATGCAAAAAAACAGAAAGATAAAAGAGAGTAGACAAATTAAATGCAACGTCCAATTGAATTAAATTATTATTTTCCAATGGCCTGTACATAATGTTTGGCAAAATGTCTGAACCGGCTCGTTCTTGGGCTTGTCTTACTTTACAGGTTGGCTCCTCTTCGGCTGCACTGCAGTTTGCATACAGACAGAAGTCTTCAGTGGAGGATGCAGTCATGACTGTACTTCATTAGTGTGAATGCTGTTTATTGATTTTTCTTTCTGCTTTCACTTCATAAATAACATGAGTTACAGGTGGATGCTTTTCTCACCCTATGGATTGTGGACTTTCTCCTTAATAGGGAGCAGATTGTTATGATTGATAATCATATTTCTACAGTCCATTATACATTGATACAGCAATCATTCTTCTCTGTCTATACTAATAACTTGAGAGGGTCTGACAACAATTGTTTGGCTGTCAGGTCTGCAGAGGATAGAGCTTTGATTGACACCACTAACAATGTAGTACCTTTTGAGGAACAGGCCAAGAGGATGCAGAGGTGATGCCAAGTGCACAACCTCCAACTAAATGTGAGAAAGACAACAGAGCTGCTCATTGATTTTGGGAAGGATGCTCATCCAGTACAACCACTGCCCCTCAAGGGAGAACAAGTTGAAAGAGTTAGTAGATTTAAGTACCCGTCAATCATATTGGAGAATAGCTTGAACTTTGATGAAAATACAAAATATAACTACAAAATAATACCAACACCACATTTGTTTATGAAGAAGGCTGAGGAAAATTAACATTTCAGCTAGCATCCTATATAACTATTATAAATGTCATATTGAGAATATACCGACATCTTCATTGCATGCCTGTTTCATGGGACTGTATGCGACTAACAAAAATAAACTTTGAAAAATAATCCAACTGGAGTCTGCTCTCTGTAGACATTACCAACTAGGGCTTCAAGAATTGTATAACAAAAGTGCAACACCTCTTCCCTCTTAAGCACCTTATTACTGGTGCCTAAGGGTATCCTGGGAAGGGAGTCCTGGGTTTTTCTTTCTTGTATTCACCCACACTAGATGTTTGCAACTGTGACTCACAGTTAGCCAGTGGTTCTGCCACATTACTTATTATATTCACTTATTATATTGATGATCCTGCCAACTGGCCAGTGAATCTGGATAGTGAAACTATTGACTCGCTCATTGAAAAGGGACAAGTGAAAATTTTCAGTAAAGACAATGCTTTCCCTAAAAATTATGAAAATAGGTATTTCCCAGGTGATTTCTATAGCAGGACACTATCTGGGCTGTCTGGTCTTCACGTTAACAGCTGGACATCTCATAGGTTCCTTGACCCTTTAGATGGCACTGGCCATGACCATATGATTAACAGATAATGGCAAAGATCATACAAAAACAAAATGAAAATAACAAAAAGTAATGAATGCAGTTTAAATAATATCATCAAAAACCATGTACACTAGGGGCAGAGAAATAAATTCATAACATCTAACGTGTTTCCTAATTTTAAAAGCCAACAGACCAAATCCATCTACTTCAGCACAATATAAAATAAAATAGAAACCCTTAGTAGGGTCCTGGAGGGTGCATGGGAGTTCGCCCAACCAGTCTACATGTGTTTTGTGGACTTGGAAAAGGCGTTCGACCGTGTCCCTTGGGGAATCCTGTGGGGGGTACTCCGAGAGTATGGGGTACCGGACCCCCTGATAAGAGCTGTTAAGTCCCTGTATGATCGGTGTCAGAGCTTGGTCCGCATTGCCGGCAGTAAGTCGATCCCGTTTCCAATGAGAGTTGGACTCCGCCAGGGCTGCCCTTTGTCACCGATTCTGTTCATAACTTTTATGGACAGAATTTCTAGGCGCAGCCAGGGTGTTGAGGGGGTCCGGCTTGGTGGACTCAGGATTGGGTCACTGCTTTTTGCAGATGATGTTGTCCTGTTTGCTTCATCAGGCCGTGATCTTCAGCTCTCTCTGGATCGGTTCGCAGCCGAGTGTGAAGCGGCTGGGATGGGAATCAGCACCTCCAAATCCGAGACCATGGTCCTCAGCCGGAAAAGGGTGGAGTGCCCTCTCAGGGTTGGGAGCGAGATCCTGCCCCAAGTGGAGGAGTTCAAGTATCTCGGGGTCTTGTTCACGAGTGAGGGAAGAATGGAGCGTGAGATCGACAGGCGGATCGGTGCGGCGTCCGCAGTGATGCGGGCTCTGCAACGGTCTGTCGTGGTGAATAAGGAGCTGAGCCGTAAGGCAAAGCTCTCAATTTACCAGTCGATCTATGTTCCTACGCTCACCTATGGTCATGAGCTATGGGTAGTGACCGAAAGAACGAGATCGCGAATACAAGCGGCTGAAATGAGTTTCCTCCGCAGGGTGTCTGGGCTCTCCCTTAAAGATAGGGTGAGAAGCTCAGTCATCCGGGAGGGGCTCAGAGTAGAGCCGCTGCTCCTCCGCATCGAGAGGAGTCAGATGAGGTGGCTCGGGCATCTGATCAGGATGCCTCCTGGACGCCTCCCTGGGGAGGTGTTCCGGGCACGTCCAACCGGGAGGAGGCCCCGGGGAAGACCCAGGACACGCTGGAGGGACTATGTCTCCCGGCTGGCCTGGGAACGCCTCGGGATTCTCCCGGAAGAGCTAGAAGAAGTGGCCGGGGAGAGGGAAGTCTGGGCATCTCTGCTCAAGCTGCTGCCCCCGCGACCCGACCTCGGATAAGCGGAAGAGGATGGATGAATGGAGAAAGCCAAGTTGTTTGGGGTCATCCACTTGTGTACATAAAGTGTAATATTCTTGGACAGGAGGATGTTTAAGAAAAATGGCATCCCTGAGAAAGGAGTTAAGTGGAAGGATATACACCATCACAAACAATAGGTCCCTGGCTAGGCCTAAAAGAAACAACTACTGCCACCCTGAGAGACAACATGTTGAAAAGGCTTACACCATAAACCTGTAAGAGAGAAGTCCTCCACTCGGTTCAAGCTACACGTCCATACAGCAGGACCCATGGATAGGAGAACCCTGAAGCATTCTACCTTCTCGAGGTAAGGGTTGGATGATTAGTACTAAATAAAAACATGAATGATGTTAAGTGAGAACATCTAAGATACGGACATCCCAGACTGAGGCCTGTCCTAATTTATAGATAGCAGTCCAATGTGGAGTGGATGATGACAGCCAGAGGTAAACACGAGAAAAACTAACATGTTGATGGAGACTGCAATCACCTTGTCTTTGGGTTGGTGGGGGATTATGTAGAGGTATACATTCCTATTCCCAAAGGTAAATGATGCTAACCCTAAATCAAACCATAAATAAATACATGTCATGTCATTTTACAACCTGTTTAATCGAGACCAGGGTCATGGTTGGTGGGACCTATTCAATCTAGCAAAGGGCGCAAGGCAGGAACAAACCCTGGACAGACAGCCAGTCCATCACAGGTGAACACACACTAGGGCCAATTTAGTATCACCAATTCACCTAACATGCATGTCTTTAGAGAGCAGAAGGAAATCAGAACAACCAGAGGAAACCAACAGTGACATGGGGAGAAGATGCAAACCTCACACAAGGAGTATCTGGTATGTGACCTCACACAAGGAGTATCTGGTATGTGAACAATGGTCTCCTTACTGTGAGGCAGCAGTGCCACCATTGCAACTCCATTGCCGCACATTCACTAAATAATAAATTTAATGGAGACATCCAAAAATAATAATTAAAGAAGCAAACAAGCTAATAATAACTAAGAGAAATATTAATCAAACAATAAACTAAGAAAAAAAAATCTAAAATTGTAATATACCTGAAGAAGAAAGTAAATGAATAATAAAACAGCAACCAAAAACAAACTTTTCAAGGAAGAAAAGAGCAGAAATGAAAGGAATGCTGAATAATCGCCAGATTTCTATTTTCCTCGTGCAGCATTTCTCACCCGTCCCACTTCCAGTATATTCTTCCACTGACTGGAAATTTCTACTTTATTTTCCCTTCATTTTTTCAGATATTTTCTCAGAGGCCTGTGACTAGTCTGATGGGTGATCGACTGCGTGCGTCGCCTGATGCAGGAGGATCTCCGTAATGAGGCCTCTTTCAAATCAGGGCACGCCTGCTGCTCGTCCACAGTGCAGAAGTCCCACGTTCGTGTTGCCGCAGGTCAGACATGCGACAGCAGGGTTAATTTCAGCTGACAGGAGGTGAAATGCAACAGCACCATGCACAAGCTCAAGCAGGCATTGCGATTATTTATTATTCAATCTGCAACCATTACGTTTTTCATAATTAAGAACGCTTGCTTTAGCAGATCTTATTGCTTTTTACGCGCCGCGCTTCATTATATATTAATATTATTTATTGCCGTGAAATTTTCTTTCTGTATTCAAATGTTTTTGGCTCCTTTCCCCCAGTGTGCAGCCGTAATAAAAAAATGTAAAAGTTCAGTAAACACTTTTTCTTTTCTCAACTTATTTAGTTGAGTTTTAATTTTAACATTTGCCGTTTCAAGTGTTCTATTATTTATACGAATCAATGGTTCATCTGTCATCAATGAGCGATCCGGCAAATTCTCTCCACTGCCATTTTCCATCAAGTTTGTTATGCCTGCAGGGTAACCGTTTGTTTGCTTGCTTTTTTTCCCTGTTGATTGCTCTGCTTATTTATGAAGACATAGATATGTAATGCAAACGAGAAATTGAATTCAGAACAAGCAGCTTGGCTTGGGTAGTGTGCCGTACGCTGATCTAAATGCAGATTTATCAGGCTCGGAAATCTGCATTGCCAATAGCACAGTGACTAAGAACTGATTAAGGTGCTAAATCTTCAGTTCTGCCTTTTACTGTTTACTACAATACACCATGTTGGCAGCAGTGTGCATGAAATCAGGTGAGTAAAGGAGAAGCGTACAGTCTTTACACCATAGTTCATTCACCTCTCACTAGATGTGCTGAGGACCAAGCTTAGATGAGAATGGATACCTCCATACCTGAAGTCACAGTGGCCTGCTCACTGCTGATGATTTGATTTTTACAACATTGAGCCATTGGAATCAGTAAAAGACACTCTGTGCCATGAGTTACTTAGAATATCTAGAAAGCATTGGGTATATACCCAGCACAGACAGAGAGAGAGAAAGCCTCATATTCATGGCATACAGTATGTCAGTGTGAGAGCACATGTGCCACAGTATGTGTGTCCCAGAAAGGCAAAGGGCAGAGACAGAGAGTGTCTGCATGGGCAGAATCTTGTAATGAACCCTCAGCATGTACCCTCTGCTTATAAAGAGCGAGCATGGCCAAGGAGAGATGAGACCTTCTGACTTCTAGACCGGACACATCCTCAGTCAGGGCATGCATGGCCGTGCCATTAATTCAACAGAATAAGAGAGAAGCTCAGCCCCTTAAGAACAACTGAAGTCTCACAGCTGCAGAGGAAGAGTTAGAAAGCTGGGAAAGTAGCACAGCCCCTAATTTCAGGATTTTGTTATGATTTTTTACTTTGTGTAGTATTTAATTCTGTGGTTACTTTTTGTCCATCTGCTATGTTTCCACGGGTTATTAATTTATATTTGTCTTATTTTTTATTTATCACATCATCTTCTTGTTTATACATGGGCAACACCATTATGAACCAGTTTTAGTTGGTAGTTATGTTCCATTGCCATGCTTGGATTTTAGTGAGGCCTTACCAGGGCAGTAGTCAGGGGATCCCAAAAAAGCTTTTTATTTTATTTGCTGGTGACTTTGTTTGCTGAACTATTTCTTGAAAATTTGCTCTGAAGTCAGTTTAGGCTACTTTTTTTTCCCCAGCTCACCATAATGCTTTGCAAGGCCAGCATGAAACATGTTCTGCATTCCTGAGTGGGATAGGCAATGTAGTCACTCCAAAACAACAAGGAAATGTGGGGTCACAGCAAGATGTTAAATATTTTCCTTTTTTTCTTTTCATTATAACTTGAAAACTGATGTTCTTTTTAGGTTTGTTGAAGTTCAATATTTATTGAAAATTTGTCCAGGAAAAAGCTACAAAAAATTAACAAACCTCCTGGGAAACCTTATGTCCTAGCATTCATATGGATGTTACTTTGATACGTGCCACTTACCTAAAGCTTGTTGCAGACCATGTAGTCCCCTTCTTGGCAAAAGTATTCCCTGATTGTAGAGGCCTTTTTCAGCAGATTAATGTACCCTGCCACACTTCAAAAATTGTTCATGAATGGTTTGAGGAACATAACAAAAAGTTCAAGGTGTTGTCTTGGCCTTCAAATTCCCCAGATCTCAATCCAATTGAACATCTGTGGGATGTAATGCAAAAATAAGTCTAGTCTATGGAGGCCCCACCTCATAACTTACTGGACGTAAAGGACGAGCTGCTAACATCTGTTCCAGATACCACCTTCAGAGGACTTATGGAGTCCATGCCTCAACAGGTCAAACCTGTTTTGGCAACATGAATTCAAAGAAACTCTCAACTGCTCCTTCAAATTATGTCTGATTTTCATCACTGCATGCCCATAAGCAACAGGTAGTAAAAGAATGACATTGCAGTTACAAGTGGCAAACATGAAAGCCGTCCACAGGAGTTCAGGGCTCATTGTTCATGATAGGGTGAAAACACTTCAGGAGGACCTTGAGTAGAGTATCTGTTCTGGAGTTAGAAGACCCAGCCAAGGTATTTTGGGTGGCCTCCACTTCCAAAAAAAAGTGTACCAAACATGGGCAAAAGAAGGCTTTGGATAAGGTGTACTTGAAAGGTTATTGATCAAACTAAAAGAAGTGGAAGTTTAGGGCACGGTTTGTAGGTGGATACAAAATTTGCTCAGACACGAAAAGCAAAGGGTTATGGTGTGGGGAACTTTTTAAAGAATTATGTGATGTTAAAAATGTTGTCCGTCAGGGCTCATTGCTGGAGCCTCAGCTCTCTTGAATAAACATGAAGGATCTGGACAACAATATAATCAATAAGCTGGCTAAGTTGCACATAATATCAAATTAGGTGGAAGGGAAGATAATGTAGCATCAGCTAAATTGTTAAAGGGAGACTTTGAAAGCAAATAAGATTGGGGAGATTTTTTGGCAGCTGAAATTGAATGTAGGAAGTAGAAAGTTGAAGTGTTACATTTGAATTCAGAATGGGATGTCTGAAATTTGAAAGTATACCTTATAAAAAACACCAGAGTCATAGTGGACTCATTACCATCTACATGCAGACAGTGAACAGAAGTGGAGTACAAGTCAAGAGATATTGTTCTTAACTTATAATGCACTAGTGAGGTCTCACCTGGAGTATTGTGTACAGCTTTGGCCCCCATATTACAAAAAAGACATAGCAGTGCTGGAGAAGGTCCAGACAAGAGTGGCTAGAATGATTACAGGGCTAAGAGGTATGAGCTATGAGGACAGACTAAAAGAGCTGGACCGTTTCAATTCAAGCAAACCATGATTAAGAGGTGATGTGATTGAAGTGTTTAAAATTGTGAAAGGAATTAGTAAAACAGATCCTAGCTGTTACTTGAAAATAAGTTCTGTAACAAGAACATGGGGACATGGTTAGAAACTGGTTAAGGACAGAGATTCTTCCTTGCACAAAGAATCATAGACACGTGGTGGAGAGCAAAACTTTAGGGAGATTCAAATCTTGACTTGATGTTATTTTAGACAGTCTAGCTAAATAGGATGGACATGCTTGTTCTACTGAATGTTCTCATCACAATTTTCTAATGTTCTAATGGCCAAATGTGCTGAGAAACAGAGGCAGACCAAGACCATACCTTTCAGCTGACCCAGGAGTGCCTGGGCATTGCCAAGAAGGTAGCAACACGAACATGTTGCATGATTAGCCTGGACAAAGTGGACCAAAGAGAATGTGAGACATTTGTTGCATTTTGCTTCTTTATAGGCTATTTTTCTTGAACAAGACAGTATGTTAGAATAATGTGTAACATTCTTTTGTATGGGCGGCACGGTGGCGCAGTGGGTAGCGCTGCTGCCTCGCAGTTGGGAGATCTGGGGACCTGGGTTCGCTTCCCGGGTCCTCCCTGCGTGGAGTTTGCATGTTCTCCCCGTGTCTGCGTGGGTTTCCTCCGGGTACTCCGGTTTCCTCCCACAGTCCAAAGACATGCAGGTTAGGTGGATTGGCGATTCTAAATTGGCCCTAGTGTGTGCTTGGTGTGTGGGTGTGTTTGTGTGTGTCCTGCGGTGGGTTGGCACCCTGCCCAGGATTGGTTCCCTGCCTTGTGCCCTGTGTTGGCTGGGTTTGGCTCCAGCAGACCCCCGTGACCCTGTGTTCGGATTCAGCGGGTTGGAAAATGGATGGATGGATGGATGGATTCTTTTGTATTCTGAATCTCTGCATTATCCCAAGGTCACATACCCTATCTTCTGGTATTTCTGTTCCTTACAGATGTATGCAGGATCCCCAAAAGGTTGTTGGATGTCATGGCCGACCTATACACTGATACTGTGAGTACTGTGCAGAATGGAGGCAGAACCTCTGTGTTTTTCCAGGTTGATTCTGGGGTTCGGCAAGGGTGTGTTCTTGCTCCTCTACTGTTCAATGCTTTCATGGACTGGGTGTTGGGCAAGGTTGTGGGGTCCAGCGGCTGTGGGTCATCTGTGGGTGAAGAAATATTCATGGATCTTGACTTTGCTGATGATCCTGCGATCTTTGTGGAGTCAATAGAGACTCAAATCTGAGCTCTCAAGAGACTGAGCAACGAGTCTGAGTGTCTGGGCTTGCAAGTGTCCTAAATAAAAACCAAGATCCAGGCCTTTAATGACCTCTTGGACACAGCCATCAGCAGTGTGTCTTTCTGTGGAGAGAGTGTCGACCTTGTCGAGAGGTTTACTTACCTGAGCAGTGACATTCATGTCTCTGGTGACTCTTCTTATGAAGTCAGTAGACAGACTGGGAGTGCAAGGGGGGGTCATAAGGTTGCTGGATAGGGGTGTGTGGTGCTCCCGATATCTATGCAAAAGGACGAAGGTCCAAGTCTTTAGCGTTCTGGTGCTTCCTGTCTTGCTATATGGTTGTGAGACATGGATGATATCCAGTGACCTGAGACGAAGAATGGACTCCTTCTGTACTGTGTCTCTTCAGAGAATCCTTGGGTACCGCTAGTTTGATTTTGTGTTGAATGAGCGGTTGCTCACAAAGTCCCAAATGAGGCACATTACCTGCATTGACAGGGAGCATCAGTTATGGCACTATGCTCATGTGGCATGATTCCCTGAGGGTGATCCAGCTTGCAGGATTCTCATTGTTGTTGACCAGGCCGAGGGGATGGGCACATAACACCTGGCTGTGGAGGATAGAGGGTCATTTCTGGAGGGTGGGACTGGATTGCGTGTCTGCCTGGGGGGCTGCCAACCAGATCCCGAGCTGTTTCATCATGTGGTGGATGGGGCAATGCGCTGTACCAGTGCATGCTCCCCAACCTGACCTGACCTGACCTGATAGGTGTTGGGAACTTCATGCATCGGTTTCTACCTTGATTCTATTTATATCTCAGCTATTTTAGGTTAATAGTTTTCTCTAAACTGGTCTGCTTTCAGACAGCATGCCTTGCTACCTAGGTGTCCTGCTTAACTTTTATCCCTGCCTTGTTCCTAATGCTGGTGATAGAAGCCATGACTCCACCACAACACTTTAAAGAAAAAAGCAGGTTCTGAAAATTGATCTTTTCATTATAAATACACTGCAGACTGTGGACATTAATTGTGTTAAAATGTCAAACAGCAGTTGAATTCTATATAGATGTCACAGAGGTCTAAAAGTTCTTATTCTATGATGAATTTAAGTTATAGCTTTAAATTCTATGTGTACTCATTGTGTGACACTGCACAAGTCACTTAACCTTCCTGTACTCCGCAGAGAAAAACATAAATCTGCCATATCAGCTGTCACTTCGCTTTACTCCATCAATCAATCAATCTTTATTTTATATACTGCCTTTCTTAGTGAGCACTACCAACTCCGTACTATTACAAAGCGACTGATCAATATTACAAAAGATTCATAGGAAACACAAGGCTAGCCCTTTTTTTTTCTTAAAAGCTCTTAACTGTAAATGCCATCTAATAGTATGAGTAAAAGTCACATAAATAAATAAAAATAACCTGCTGTTTCAGGTTTATGACCAGTGGCAGTCATTTTCTGATGTCTGCCTATTAAACCACTCTACTGAATTCTTGTCATGGCAATTTTTTTACATGGCATTTTGGATATGTTCCATTCGCCTTAGGTAATCCATTTAAGTGGCCAACAGACAGTGTGCCTCTGTCCAGGGTTGGTCCTTGTCTTGAGTCTGGTGCTACTGGAATAGGCTTTGGCTTCTGTAAATCTCAGCTGGATTAAGTGGGTCTGGAAATGATAGAATGGGAAGCCACTGTACATAACCTATTGAGTGTTTTAAATTTGAAAAACCAGAGTTTGTCAGGAAATGGTCTCAAAAAGGTGCGGGAAGTATGGCACAGAACTGTTGATCCATGCTGATGCTACACTATAGCAATTAAAAGTAACATTAATTATAAACAGAAGGTGTGAGACGTTAACATACTTGAAGTAACGTCACAAAAGGACTAGAGGGCTTATACGGACGAATGTAGCAATCTGAAATTTAAAGTTGTGCTCTGAAGGATTCAAAAAGCAAGCACAGTAATAACATTTATAATAGAAATATATTAATATAAATCATTGGAAGTTAAGCTCAGACTGTACGACATGCCAATACATCGTCTGGATGTTCTAGAAAGCATCGTCAGTGATTCATTGGGTGTTTCAACATCAGACACCCTCATCTTGGCGTCCCAGCCATGGATGAATAGTCCCCGACTTGCATCCCAGTAACATTAGTCTATGGGTCACCCCTCTTGAACCAAAGCCATTTAGGCCTTTCTGATGGTTCAAATGGCTCTCCTCTTTGCAACTCCAGTGACACCCAGCACTCTGTATGCTTTGCAGATTGAGTAGCTTACAATGCCTAATCATCCTACTGTACTTCAACCGGCTGGCAGTAAGCTTGCCAGCCTTTCCTCTGGCACTGCTCCAATAGCTCCTGGTACTTAGCAGTCTTCCTATCATATGCCTCCTACATGCCGGCTTCCCGGGGCACCGTCAATTCTATCATGACCAGTTGTTTTAAGGCCTCTGATAGATTGACTATGTCAGGCTTCCATGTTGTTATTATGTTGGCCAGAAATTCGAGTTGCTTGCCCATGTCAACCTTTAACTGCCAGTCTTGTGCAGTAGTGAGTAGGCCTGATGATACCTTGGGCTGTGAATGGGAGTTGCTCCCCTGCTTTCATGAAGGCATTGTGCTTCCTGAGAGAGTGGTGGTGTTTGCTGGCAATAATTGCTGAGATGACACTATTTCCCACTGCTGTCAGAATTTGGTCATGTTGCTGGTAGTGTCCTTCTTCCAGGACCTTTCAACAACTGCTAAGGATGTGTTCTAGTGTTCCTTTCATGGAACAGAGGTAGTAAGAAGGTAGTCTCGCAGAAGCCAGATGTATAATATATATGTCTGGAGACAACCATAAGTGAATTTTGCTTAAAACTGGGTGGATTGTGACATCAAATTAGATGGTGACTTTGATCTGCAAAGATTAGATTTGCTGTTGTTAACATGGGGCACAGAAAGTAAGCTTCTGTTTATGATGAACCATCTACAGTCAAAAACTCTCCTAAAAAAAACCTTTCAGACATATAAATATGTGTTGCGTGTACTGAGAGCACATTGCATATTTTAAAAATAAACATAACTTCATGTAAGAGAAAAACCTTTCTGTAGCATCAGACTATACAATGGTATTCAACAGTGTCAATGGATGAGTGGTAAATACTGTATGAATGATACGTTGTCACAGGTGCTGTGTGTTTTCTGTAGTTCAGTGTTCTGACAATAGTGTAAGAGTTGATGTAAGCTTCAAAGAATTGGCAGCTATACAGTATTCATCAAAATATGAAGTAAATGGGGTGTCACACTCCGACAGAAGGATTGCCTTTAAGAGAGCTGATAATGAAGAGCCACACGAGATGAAGATTTCAGTACTCACCTGGAAGTTGTGGAAGTTCTTCTTGTGCCAGGAAATTGCCCGCAGGAAGCACAACCAGGTCAATATCAAAGGCTCATAAAGTAGGGGTGTGGAACCCCTGCAACACCCCCTAGCGGCACCCAAGGAACCCAACAGGGCTGCCCCATTGGAGTAAACTTCCTAGCATACCCTGCAGGTGTCTGAATGGATACCAAGGCTTCGGGATACTGCCATCTGGCATGTCAGGGAAAAAATGTAATTTTTGCCAAACTATCTCCCGGCTGGGTAAGAATCTTTGGTCCATCCCTGTTGGGGCACCAGTGTACTCACTTCCACATGGGCACCTCCTACCAACTTCCTGGCTAAGGTTGGACATTGCTTGCCTTCCTTCTTGCTTTTTCCATAGCTCCTGCTTGGCATCTATTACAACACATACAAACTGAAATCAAAAAGCAAATAGGCCCTCAGTGGCCATCTCATACAGCCTAGCAAGCTTCTCATAACAGTACTTGTTTAAGTAGGTCAGGTTGGGAGATAAGGCATTTGGAAAGCTCATGTCTGAATGAGACACCACCCTTTGAGGATGTCCACTTTTATAAAGCTTCTGGGCCCATTGGGTGTTTTCTGGGAGTTGTGGAGGAAAGAAACAAGATCATTAGCAACAGCACCCCCTCTTGTCTGGGTGTGGAACTACATACCTCAGTTGAACCCTGAACGTGTTTCTGAGGTGCCCATGCATGACACCTCTTTAATGTCTATTCCAGGGAATAAACATGAAAATGTAATTTTGCTTCTATACTATTTTCAGATTATCGCTGAAACACCAAAAACATGTAAATCGTTTCTATGGGCCTGTCTTATTTGTCGTACCTAGAATGATATTTGTGTACATAGCAAACTCAAATATCAAAAGCACAAAGAAAAAAAGAGACCGTGAAGGATAAACTAAACTGGATTTTTTTTGTCTGGATAGACAATATGCAACTGTTTTTAAAGGTTACAAACTAATATACGACAGCCAAAGCCATGGAAAATACAGACTGAGAGGTCTAAAATGAATATGATGAAGTATTTCAAAGTAGTATTATGTGTAGGCTGTTGTAGAGAATTTAGAAAAGGACTGTCCTCATGGGACATATGAGATCACAAAGGGCATTACCATAACAAAAGTGAAGTCAGCACCTGATTGCAGGATAATCATATGTCAGTGTTATTGAAAAACTCTGTTTCCTCATCCCACACTTTGAGAGATGCTGTATTTTCATATTTACTGTCAATGCTCATAAATGCTGCAGTGTTTTCTACACAATATTATTGCTGAACTTTGGAGATCATTACTATTACTGTTTCACAAATTATTCTCTGCAGCACAATCACTTGTTTTTCTCTAAATTTTACACTTAATTTTACAGGAAAATTTTGCAAGGGCTTTACAAGATAAGAAGCAATAGATGCTAAATATTACTAAAAAACGACATGCCTTTCTGCTGTGATGAAGAGGTCATAGGTGTCAGATCTGTTTTTTTATTTATTTTATGCATGTAATGTACATTTATCATTCTTCTAGGTGAAGCTGGGTAGAACAGCTAGTATATATATATATATACACACATATATATCCATAAGTCTCAACTGCAGTCTGATTTTTTGGGTGGTCACCTACCAGGTAATGCTTGTGGTTGGTCAGCCAGTCGGCAAACATCCGCCACACCTAAATAACTTGCAGGAAACAGATCATAGGCATGTTATAGAGTACCTGTCAAATAATACAAAGAGTACACGGCACATGTTTTACCCTAATTGGGGCTCATCACAGCCATGTACTCTTTGTATTATTTGACAGGTACTCTATGACATATATATATGTATGTGTTGTGGAAATAACGGAGGCCGTACCGCTCCCTGAACCCGGACACAGACAAGCACAGAGACACAATTCCAAGCACACGCTTTTTATTTTCTTGTGGGGCAGCTCTATTCCCTAGCTCCCCACTTCATAGCAAAGTACACAAGTAAACAGCACACAACACTGCTAAGTCCCTTCTTTCTTTCTTTCTTTCTTTCTTTCTTTCTTTCTTTCTTTCTTTCTTTCTTTCTTTCTTTCTTTCTTTCTTTCTTTCTTTCTTTCTTTCTTTCTTTCTTTCTTTCTCTCTGCTCCACTCATTTCCACATAAGCTTTGTCCTCCACCTCCCGACTCTGGCTCCCCGAACAGAGTGAGGCAGCCTCCTTTATAGTGCACCTGGAAGTACTCCAGGTGTACTTGGATCCTCTCCTGGCAGAACTTCCGGGTGTGGGGCGGAAGTGGTGCAGTCCAGGGCACCCCCTGGCTGTGGCCGTGGGCCCCAGCAGGGTTGAGCTTCCAAGCTCCGTCCCGTAGCCCCGATGCAATCGAGGGGGGGGTCGCCCTCTCGTGTTCCAGGGGAGGTATTGCCGTGCACCTGTCCTTTCCCCTGTCCTTGCATCACAGGGGTGTCCTGGCTGGGCAAGAGTCCCAGCCGTCCACAACAGCGTGTTTGTGTGTGTGTGTGTGTATATATATATATATACTGTATATATAAAGTATATATAGTCACCTCTTTATTTCCTCAAAGCATGCTCTTCTTTTTCTTCAAAGGGGATCAGAAAATCAAAAAACAACCAGAGTTGGCCACACCCAGGACAGACAATGGAATACAGAGACATAAGACATGCCATGTGAGGTCTATAACTGAGACAGCCAAGCTAACCACTTCCAATCAAGTGTCCTAAGGACACGAGATCAAAGGAGAACTGAGAAGAAAAACGACAGCAGGAGGGAGTCCGACCTGGTCAAAGTGTACCCTTTACATTCAAGAAGCATTAGACCAATTTAAAAAATAGTAAGACTTGATGTTATGCTGGCAAGTACTTCAAAAGCCCTTCATAGGTCCTTGTAGGCTAATAAGCTAGGAACTGTGTTGTCTGTTTAAATAAATCATTTATTTTACCCTGAATAGCTCTGACGAGACTTCTTTTTACTGTGGTCAGAGTGTCCCACAGAGGTGACTATAAGGTATATATGAATTCATATATATTCATATCCATCTTTCTATCAGTTTTCCGCACACTAATCCAGGGCAGGATTGCAGGGCAGCTAAAGCCTATTCCCACTTATTCCAGCACTTGTTGGGCACAAGGCAGGAGCAACACCCGAACAGGGTGCCAGTCAGCTGTATGGTGAACATGAACATGTGCCAGTTTTGCCCATTCAGTTTACTTAACCTGCATGACTTTGGGCTGTTAGAGGAAACCAGGGCATTCAGAATAAACTTATGCAGACAAAGGAAGAACAGGCAAACTCCACTCAGGGAGAAGCCAAGACACAAAACCTGGTTTCCTTAAGGCCACCAAGCTACCCTATACATACAAGTTCCAACACAAAAAAGGCAAGACTGTGCCTGTAACTATTTTTATTTATAAAATTAAGAAAATGAACTATGATCACCTTCAAAATAGTTCCCTTCTGAGTGGCACACAGCTGCATACAATGCTGCCAATGTTCAAAGCAGTTCCACAAATCATTTTCTGAAAGGCTGTTGAGGATCTCCGTCATTTTTGCTTTCACATCTTCTACCAACTAAAAATTGTTTCCTTTGAGCACCAACATGTGCCATTCAAAAATGCGTGCACGAAACATGCACTCTTCACTGTAAGCCTCCATCAATAATTGAAAATTTTTCCATCGTGGATTTTTTTCCGTTTCAGAAGAAACTTGATGTTAACTCTTGCACTCTCACATTTACTGAACAAGGATAAGAAAATGTCTGTATTTCAACAAGCGTTCACTCATAGTGAGTGAAGCAATCTTATTGAGCCTTTTCTCACTGTGACAAGTTAGAGCAAGTTCTATAATCATCTCTTTGTTTCTCCCCTCCAATAGGGGAGAAATAGGGTTAGTCTCATTTATTTTTTGTGTCGGACCTCATATATTATATATATAAATAAATAGTGACCTGTTAGGGGTGTCTCAGAGCCCCAAACTCCATGCACAGCTGCACTGACACAGTCCCTGGTTCAAATGACCTTTGATTTTTACAAAATACTTTATACAGGATTCAGATTTTTCAGAATCCATATACACAATACAATTCTATTCTTTTCCTTCCTCTCTTCCTTTCTCTCCTTCCAGTTGAGATTAGCAAGACTCCACTCCCAATTCAGATGGATTAGTTTCTAGATTAGTAACCTAAGCAATGGAGTACTTCCAGTGCAACAATATTGCCACCTGGAAACACTTTTGTGTCAGTTGGAACTTCTCTCATCTTTCAGACAGCTCCCTCGGTGACACCCAAGTACGCCAACTGAGTCACCCATTAGGAGTAGAGCTCCCATGCTGCCCTGTGGTTGTGTGCAAATGGGAACTTCACCAGAGGGAAGCTGTCACTGGGAGAACACATAGTCCCAGGAGGCAGTCTCCATTTGTCCTTCTGGTACAGCAGCCTCCCGAATGGACTCCAGTTGGGACGCACAGCCATTCATTTGGCCCATCACTTCCCAGGACTTTCCGACCAGGTAAGGAAGACTCTATTCCAGCTGGAATGCCAGTCCATCCTTAAATACAGTATATATACTTTATTTATGTAATGTAGTTATACTGTACTATACAGTACTATGTTTCAGGTGTAAAATGGCACAGAAGTTTGAGTGGTTATTTCATATATCCAAAGTACATTCAAATCCTGTGCTTATGCATTATCTGTGTGAAGTCTGAACCTTCACTTTGTGTCTATGTGGGTGTTTCTCATGGTCTTCTGCTTACCCCAAAGTGCTAGTTTTTTCACTGTATCCTGTACACATGACAAAACTACTATTAATGGTACAATTGGGTGATTTTTAATTGGCCGTGTTTATGTGTGTGTATGTGTGAGAGGGTTCTGTAATGGGCTGGTTCCCCAGCCAGGAGCAGTTCTGGGATTAAAATTAATGATTCCAAATTAGAATCTATCTATCTATGTATCTATCTATCTATCTATCTATCTATCTATCTATCTATCTATCTATCTATCTATCTATCTATCTATCTATCTATCTATCTATCTATCTATCTATCTATATTGCTTTTTTAATCTCTATCTATCTATCTATCTATCTATCTATCTATCTATCTATCTATCTATCTATCTATCTATCTATCTATGATGACATTTAGTTGAGTAAATTTAAGTACAATTATTTCAGACTTTGTTGTAAAATCAGGGTACTAAGGTGAAACTGATATTGAAAACAGCTCTAGTGTGAATGAATTCTCCTTACAGATGAAACATTTGATTCTCCCCATTCAGCTTTTCTGCACTTATCACATAAACACCATTTTCAATTGCTCAAGCTCTGCACATGTAATACACCACAGCACTCTAGTGGCCATGTAGAGAATCTTAGCTAATATGATTTTTTTATTTCCACTTATGTGCCATCCCATAGAAAGGTGCTTTGATTTACTTTAACGTTTTCCCAGATAAAGCGCCAGATGTTACATGAGCACTTTTAATTAGACACATTGTTGAAATATAACACATTTTGTAACTGTTCCACTTAGGAATCAGAAAATCCCTCTTTTAATATGTAACATATTGTCCTTTCCCAGATGTCTTCTCAAAACAGATATGCATAAAAAGTAAAATAAATAAATAAGCAAACAAGTGCAACCTATAGTAGATTAAAACTCCTTCTCAAATGACTTCATTCAGCTCATTTTGCAATGCAAATTAACCCGATAATCAATCTAAATGTGTAAGCATAATCCAAAAAATGAAAGGCAAATCATGATGTTAATCAAAGATATACTGTAGAAGCACATCGCCTCTTTCTGCCTCCTTTAAGCATCCTTCCTTGATGAACTATGCCAGTGATCATCATTGTCAAATCAAATGCCGCAGCGCCGCACCTCATGGTGTTTAATCATACCTTTTTTTTTCTCGGCTTCATTGCTTGTCTTTTGCTTTTAACTAATACTGCATGAATGCAAGTGGTATTAGATGTTTATCCCTAGTAAATCATTCCAGTAGGGCCAGGGCCGGGGCCACCATTAATGCAAATTAGGCATTCTCCTGGGGTGCAGAATATAAGGGGGGGGGGGGGACCCTAGCCGCACGGGTTAGCTACCGAACAGTTGGTTGATGCACTAATAAGCTTGGCCTAGGGCACAAAATAACCTAGCACCGGCACTGAGTAGGGCACATTTATTTTATTTTTTTCATATTATGTGTCAACAGCTCACAGAAAACATATCCTTCCATCCATTTCAAACTTTCTGTACCCAATTCAGTGTGGAAATTGTAAGCAGGTTGTGAATTTCAAAGAATACTGGAACCAAACTTTTGTTGGGGCACCAATTCTACACAGTGTACCTGCCTTCAATCACATGACACCAATTTATCAATGATCAACCGGACCTAAACGGTTTTGGGATGTGCAAAGAAAACTGGAAGGAAAAACTGTTACAGTCGGGTTTTCCCATTTCAAGTAAACAATATCCATTTAAATGTGTAAATGTGCAAAATATTTTAATCCCTTATTTAGAATTTTGAAAGAGTTACTTCCGTGTGACTGAATCCTCCTTCTTCGTATCCATGCATTACTATTCCCAGTTTAAAAGGCCCTGTGAATTATTGAAAAGAGAGAACAATACAAACACGACACGAGAAGCCTTTCATGTCCAAGATCACAGTCGTTTTTGAATCTTCAGATCCGCCTTACATAGGGTTTATGCAACATGAGTTTTTCGTGGATATATTTATATTGTTTGTTCTTGTGTAACATTGGTCACCAAAGACTCCTCGTCTATCGAAAAATGTATTTTTGAATGGAGTATTCCTTTAACTCTCTAGATAAAGTGAGAGAGATGCCACAGGAGACTGACAAGAGTTAAGAAGCAGCACATGCTCCCAGATTGGGAGAAACAGAAGTACTTTGTCCTTTTGATGCTTTTTGAAGTCCAAAAGAGCAGGCAGCAGTCCAGTCATTGCACTCCAGTCGGTTAAGTGACAGCTCAACGTCTGCTAATGACTCTTAAAAGACAGGCAGTTCATAAACTGTCTTTCAGATTTCATTTAAATCACGTTTCAATTAGAACAAATTTGATGAGTACAATCCTTTCAGCCATGCAAAGCTTATTGACCATTTAAAGGCACACAGTTGCAGGGGCAACAGGATCTCCTAGAAAGAGTTCTACCCAGTTGTCCTTGTTGTCTAAAAAAAGGTTAACCCGATCTAAGTGTTTGTGCAGAAGCGACTTCAAGGCAGATTGAGTCTATTTATAAGAAGCAGTGTTGGAGTGGAGGCTGTCTGTGGCAGGATAAAGGTGACAGTAATGAGTATTGTTGATCAGCGAAACTGGCCAAAGAGTTTTTTGCAGTGAATATGCTGCGTTTGCTGGTGACCTTGTTCAACAAAAACATTCTTGGAAATTTGCAGTGTGGCTGGGCAAAACATTTTTTTCCCAGTGCCCCATGATGCTCTGTGTGAAATTGAGACAACCCCTATTAATAGTATTAACCAGAGTGCTGTGCAGTTGATGCAAACAGGAAGAAATGAAGAATCCACACGTGTTGTGCTTATGTGGTAGTAGTGGAAGTGAACGAGTAACAAGACCAGGAAAAACAACTGTACTTTTCGGTTCAAGAGACCAAATCTGTCTTATTGAATTCATGTTTCTTGTCTGCCACTGCCTGCAAGAACTTTTACTGTTTTGATATTTAATTCTATTAATGTTGCCTCATGGAAGCATGAAGGTACAGTGGTTAGCACTTCTGTTTCACAGCTCAGGTCACATTTTTGGGCACAATAATTGGTCCAGCATAGTTGACAGATGTTTCCCTAGCCACCAGGGACACTTCAAAGACCAATGCACCATTATCATCCACTCAAAACTACTTCAGTTTCTCCTTCCCTGTTGACTGCAATGCATTTCGCTGATTTCAGCGAAGATCCCGAACATTTTTGCAGAACTCAAGGTGAAATGAATTCAATGTCTTCACTCACCACCAGCAATGAGAAAATGAGAAAGTGAGAGGGAGAAGCAGTGATAAAGGAGGGTTTTACGGTATAGAAGGGTGTGTAAATGGGCTAGCCGCCCAACCACCACTTTCACAGGGTTAAGTGCAAGTTAAACAAGTGCCAGAGTGGCTACAGAGGTTTTTTTTGTCATCTTCTCTTCCTTCTAATTTATTTTCTGTGTTTATGTTACCCTCAGCCTTGTGTGCTTTTAACAACCTATGACAAAAGTCTTATACAAAGAGGTTTTCATTTAGTTATTTGGCTGACATCTTTACCCAAAGTGACTTACAACATTTATGATACAATTGGTTATATTTCTTTTGATTTTCCAGTTGGAACACAGGCAGGTCAAGTGATTTCCTCAGGGTCACAAAGCATCAGTAGCAGGTGTAAAATAAAGACACACAAGAGCATAAAGGTTTGGGGTTTTCCGGCCCCGTATACTGTAAAGAAGATTCAATTTCAGGTTATACAGTCCAAGTACATTCATTGGGTTAACTCCTAACAACCATGTGGGTTGATGGGGGAACATTTATAGAGGGGACCGGAATTGAACAGAGGAATGCTGGGTAACGAGGAGTGGTGCAGTCTGGGAGACTGACGTCATCAGAGGGAAGTAAGTTGTGGAAGTGGAGTAGCGGGAGGTGATTCAGGGTGTCGTCGTTTCCTTCTTTCTGGGAAGATAAAGAAAACAAGGTTAGCTGCCTGCCCATCCCATATGGCTTTCGGTTTTCACGCTCTTTCCCGGGTCGTTCTGCGACTCCCCATGCACGCGTGCGTGACAGGGCCCCCCCCTCAGCCCAGCCCCATCAGGGCGGGCGGACCGGACCGAGAGGTCGTGAACCCGGGAGAGGGCGTCGGCATTGGCCTGAAGGTTACCCCGCCTATAAGTGACGGTAAACTTGTAAGGCTGAAGGTCCAAAAACCACCTGGTGACTCGGGGATTCGACTCCCTGTGCAATGCCATCCACTGTAGGGCCGCGTGGTCCGTCATAAGGGTGAACTCCCGACCCAGCAGGTAGTACCTCAGATGTGTAACCGCCCACTTGATGGCGAGGGCCTCCCTCTCCACTGCCGCATACCTGGTCTCCCAGTCCAACAGTTTCCGGCTCAGGTAAAAAACGGGGTGCTCGACACCATCGATGCTCTGGCTCAGCACTGCCCCCAGGCCTGTGTCCGAAGCATAGGTCTGGAGAAGAAAAGGAAGCGAAAAATCAGGTGTGTTTAAGACAGGTGCCGAGGTAAGGGCCGCTTTTAAGTCATGAAATGCTCTATCAGCTGTAGGATCCCATACCACATACAAAGGAGTCCCCTTTCTTGTCAGGTTAGTCAAGGGTGCTGCCCTCTCAGAGAAACGGGGCACAAACCGGCGGTAGTACCCCGCCAACCCCAAGAAAGCCTGCACCTGTCTCTTGGTACTCGGACGGGGCCATTCAAGGATGTCTTTGATTTTGGAACATTGCGGTTTCACCTGTCCCCGCCCCACTAGGTAGCCTAAATATTTGGCCTCCTTTAAACCAAAAAAACACTTCCGAGGGTTTATGCGGAGACCTGCTTTCGCTAATGTGACCAGGACAGCATACACCTGCATGATATGTTCCTCCCAGGTGCCTGAATAGATGACGACGTCATCCAGATAGGCGGCACAATAGGACTGGTGGGGCCGTAGCACTCTATCGACCAGACGCTGGAAAGTCGCAGGTGCCCCGTGCAGCCCAAATGGGAGAACCTTATAGTGTCAATGTCCACTAGGGGTACTGAAGGCGGTTTTCTCCTTTGCGGATGCCGTTAAGGGAATTTGCCAGTACCCTTTGGTCATATCAAGAGTAGTCAAATATTGAGCCGTACCCAGTCGCTCAATAAGGTCGTCTATCCGGGGCATAGGGTAGGCATCAAACTTGGAGACCTGATTCAGACGTCTAAAGTCGTTACAGAACCTCCAAGAGCCATCGGGCTTAGAGACAAGGACGATAGGACTGGACCACGGGCTGTGACTTTCCTCAATAACATCCAAGTCCAACATCCGCTGGATCTCGAGTTCGACCTCCGCACGCTTTGCCTCCGGGAGGCGATAGGCCCTTTCCCTGACTACCACCCCAGGATCCGTACTGATGTCGTGCTCAATCAGCGCGGTGTGGCCCGGCGTCTCGCTTACCACCTCAGGGACTGCCAGTATTGCTTGTTCCAACTCCTGGCGTTGGGATGAGGACAAATCCGGACCGAGGTTAAGTGGCATTTTTTTTGAAAACAGGGAGAGGGTTGTACCGGAGATCGGGGCCTCTTCCCGAACTCTCCACGGCTTCAACAAGTTCACATGATAAACCCTTTCGCGTGGTCGGCGATTTGGTTGTCGGACCAAATAATCGACCAGCCCCTTTCTCTCTATAACCTCGTAAGGCCCTAGCCAATGAGCCAACAATTTAGAGTGGGAGGATGGTACGAGCACCATCACCCGATCCCCAGGCTGGAATTCCCTGAGGGTGGAGTTTTTATTGTAGCAACGCGCCTGCGCTGCTTGAGCACGAGTCAGGTGATCTTTGAGAATAGGCTTGATGTGGGCTAGCCTATCACGCAGTTGCGCAATATATTCCACTACATTTGTAGAAGGAAGGGTCTCCTCCTCCCATCCTTCTTTCACTATGTCCAATAGTCCCCGGGGTTGGCGTCCATATAATAACTCAAATGGGGAAAAGCCTGTGGAAGCTTGGGGCACCTCCCGATATGCAAAAAGGACGAGGGGCAAAAGCTGATCCCAGTTCCTACCGTCCGCGCTGACTACCTTGTGTAGCATCTGCTTAAGGGTCTGATTAAACCGCTCGACTAATCCGTCGGTCTGGGGATGATAAACAGACGTTTTAAGATGCTTTATCCGCAGTAACTTGGCCACCTCCCTAAACGTATCCGAAGTAAAGGGAGTACCCTGGTCCGTGAGGACTTCTTTGGGTATTCCCACTCTGGAAAAGAAAAGTACTAGTTCCCGTGCGATTGTTTTAGTTGTAGCGGAGCGCAACGGAACCGCCTCTGGGTAGCGAGTCGCGTAGTCTACCGTAACCAATATATACTTATGGCCGCGGCTTGAAGGCTCCAGGGGACCCACTATGTCTACCCTTATTCTTTCGAAGGGAATATCGACAAGGGGAATTGGTACGAGAGGAGCTCGAGCCCTCCTAGGGATCTGGCGAATCTGACAGTCCGGGCAGGATTGACAGAAACGTCGGACCTCCTCGTTAATACCGGGCCAATAAAATCGGAGCTTTAATCTCTCCAACGTTTTCTCGGCCCCTAGATGGGCGCCTAAGAGATGGGCATGCGCTAGTTCACAGACCTCCCGCCGGTAGGTCCGCGGGACTAGCAACAGTTTCCGCATCTCGCCTTCGTGAGTCGCGACTCGGTACAACAGATCGTTTTCAAGAATAAAGTAGGGCTCCGGTGGTGTGGGATCGCTTGACAAATGGCCATTCACAGTAACAACAGCATTTCTGGCAAACTTTAGGGAATCATCATTCCACTGCTCACGTTTGAAAGAAGCCGGTGTAGCCCTATATTGCAGCTCCACCCGGCTTAGTGGGTCGTCCGTCACTGAATAGGGGTCGGTGCTCCGGCTCGGGCCCTCGCTTGGAGGTTCCGGGCCAGGGTCCGTCACCTGAGCACCTTCCCCTGGCCGACCTACGTCATCAGTGTTTGCCGCAAGGCACGGCGTGGGAGTCGCAGCGAGTTTCTTTGTTTCACTCACAGCCAGACCCAAGTTATTACTAGGAGTGGATTCCGTCTTGCCGCAATTAATCTTTGACCAGTCGTGCCCCAATATTATTGGGAAGGGGAGTTCCGGGAGAACAGCGACCGCCAGTTGAATCACCGCACCCTTCCAAGCAATAAAACATTTCGCGGCTCTATACGCCCTGGTCTCCCCGTGCACACAGGTAACTTTTAAGCGTTGACTTATCCACTGTCGCGGCAAGACATAACGGCAAGCAACAATAGAGATATTGCTCCCGGAGTCAAACAATGCCCTCACCGAGTATCCATTTACCAAAACCACTCCCACATTCGGAACATTCAAGGGATGCGACAAAGCACTATACCTTTCTGTCAGGGCCACGCTGCAATCCATTGACTCCACATACAAGGGACAGGCTGGTAAGATGTGGCCGAGCTCCCCGCACTTGAAACAGCGCGGCGGGGCCAGCTTCTCCCGGGGCTTTACTGGTGCTTCCGCCGCGCGGCGGCTGGGCTCGGGGTGGCTAGCACGTCCCTGTCGGGCTCCACGAGCCGGCCGTTCCGCCCCCCCGGATCGGTGAACCACGAGCTGACGCTCCAAGACCTCTAGGAGGCCTTTCATATCCTTGTAGGGATGTCGCCGGACCTGCTGGGCGAGATAGTCTGGCTTGGCATTTATGAGGCCTTCGCACGCCACCTGTTCCACGACCTTCCGAGCGTGGGCCCTTCTGGCCGTAGCCAGCGGCCCATCTTGCCCCAGAACTCAAAGGCTTGAGCTCTGGCCGGGCCTTCAGGATCAAAGCGCCACAGCCTCCATTCACTCGCCTGCTGATCCGGCGTGACGCCGTAGCGGCTTAGGATTTCAGTTTTGAGATTGTCATAACTCGCGGCCTCCTCCTCGGGGAGATCGTAATAAGCCCGCTGCGCAGCGACCTTCAAGTACGGCGCTAAGATGAACGCCCAGTCCGATCACGGCCACTGGTTCCGAGAGGCAGTCCTCTCAAAGATTCCCAGGTATGATTCTATGTCATCCGCCTCCGAAAGCGGGACAATAGGCGGAGGCGGGGGCCGTGCAGGCTCTGGTCTTACCGCGTCAGGTGAGTCAAGCCTAGCGGTGGTTTCTGCCAGTTGTCGCTACGTTGCGGCATGTTCTACCTGCAGCTTCTGTAGTTGGGTTGCCAGAGTCGTTAATACGGCGTTCAGATCCTGTCCTTCAGTCATTATTTGGACGATTTAGTCTCCTGCCGACTACGCCACTGTAAAATAAAGACACACAAGAGCATAAAGGTTTGGGGTTTTCCGGCCCCATATACTGTAAAGAAGATTCAATTTCAGGTTATACAGTCCAAGTACATTCATTGGGTTAACTGCTAACAACCATGTGGGTTGATGGGGGAACATTTATAGAGGAGACCGGAATTGAACAGAGGAATGCTGGGTAACAAGGAGTGCTGCAGTCTGGGAGACTGACATCATCAGAGGGAAGTAAGTTGTGGAAGTGGAGTAGCGGGAGGTGATTCAGGGTGTCTTCTTTATCTTCCCAGAAAGAAGGAAACGACGACAAGGTTAGCTGCCTGCCCGTCCCATATGGCTTTCGGTTTTCGCGCTCTTTCCCGGGTCGTTCTGCGACTCCCCATGCACGCGTGCGTGACACAGGATTTGAACCTAAAGCCTTAATCATCACACCACACTACCTGTCTAGTTATCCTGTCTATGTTAATCCAGTAGTCAAATATAGAAAGATTTTTAAAAGTCAGGCAAAATGCACTGTGAGGGACAGAAAAAAAAATGTTATTTACTTGCAGCCAAGTGAGCAAAAAACAAAGAAACTGTTAGGCACATCTCAGGGGTGTCCTCCAAGTAGCATTTCTAATTCAGGGCCGGAATTTGGAGGCTGGTTTAAAATATTTATACAAGTGAGCCCTTAGAGAGCCAGCATCCCAGTTTCCCTGTTTGCGGCCCTTTGATATGACTGCCAGGCTACAAGAAAACCCAAAGCCATCGATCATCCAGCACCTATCAACACTAATTTAAGAAAGTGGCCAATGAGAGCAGATGAGTGCAGGCAGTTTGTGGAGATGTCGCATTTTCTTGCATGTGTGTGCTCCTCCTTATGTTTTACTGCAAGGATTTATGTCACTAAGGTTTTATACTTATTTAAATATTAAAGGACTACTGCAGAAACAAATAGAAGGGATAGAGAGGTATGGTAATATAGTGGGAAAGCATTAAGTATATCATTACACTCTGTGGCGAGATCTACACATTCATTTCAATAAGCAAATTGCACTTCATGACAGATGAGTAATGTCTGTGAGGGCTTACAGGTGGAATAACTGTATACTAAATAAAAAATAAGGGTACCTTTTATTTAAAGATAAACAGGAATTAAACATTGATTGGTATATTGCAGGGAAGTATGAAGGTGCAGAGCTTAGGGATGCTGTCTGACACATCCTGCAGTGAGTTAAAAGGTTTGAATGGCAGACTGATCTTAGACCTTGTGCAGATTACACATTTGGTTCATGTCCTTTAGTGTCCGTTACAATAACGGGCACTAGAACAGTAGTGCGTAAACATTAGTATGAACAGGCTATATTAAATGGCAAGGGACTTTGACCTCATTCTTTTTGTTGGTTGTATTTTTCTTTCTTTCAGCCTTTCTTTTGTTGATGTTTACTTGCTGAGCTGACCGTTTTTCGTGGGCTGCCGCCGTGTATTGTGTGTCTTTAATTTTCTGTGACAGTAATACTGTCTTGTACGTCCGCTGGCTTGTACGTCCGTAATATACCTTTAATTTTCTCTGGCAGTAATACAGGCGTGCGCGTCGGTAATATGCCTTTAATTTCCTCTGACAGTAATACTGGCTTGTATGTGGCTGTAATATGCATCACTGTATTGTGTACCTTTAATTTCCTCTCGCAGTAATACTGGTTTGTATTTCCGTAAAACGTCTCTAACTTTCTCTGACAGTAACATCGCGCATCGCACCGTGCCCCGCGCATGCGCACTTCACCAGAAGACACACACACACGGACACCTGGACGCACACAGGGATTTTATTAAAGAGGATTATTATTATTATTATTATTATTGTTGTTGTTGTTGTTGTTGTTAGCCTGCTCTTTGTACAGAAGAACAAGGATGTTTTTTGATTAGCTGGAGGTTAAAAACTGACCAGTAGTGGAGTGTATAATTGTGCTCTATGATAGACCAGCACTCAGCTTCTTCAACAAGAAGATTGCTACATTATACTGGTCCAGGTAAGTAGAACTAAAAAACTTTTAAACAAAGATAAAGTATTTTGCCTAAACATGTATTTCTAATCTACAGAAACAGTAGTTTATAACTGGAAACTGCAATATAGCTGTGGTTAAAACAGGCAGGACTGTGTCTATTGTGGCCTGTAGGAGGCACCACTGAGCCCCAAACCCCAGACACAATGGTACCAAAACAGTCCCAGGTTCAAAGAAAGATTTTTATTTATAAAGTACCTTATAACAGTTTCCTCTTTACAGATCAATAGAATTCCTGTTTTCAACTCCTCCCATGCAAGCCTTGCCCACCTTCCCCTGACTCCAACTTCCCAATCATGGTGAGGAGGATTCTTTTATGCTAGACCTGAGAGTACATCCAGTCTCATGGCATTGCATGGGGAAAGCTCTACTAAGTCATGCAGAAGTTCCATAAAGCAAGGAGGTCTTCTTCCAGCAACACCCTCTGATAGCACCCTAGGGACCCGTCACAGCTGTCCTTATGGACTACGAATCTCGTGTAATCCTGTGGGTATCTAAACTGGGACCATACCAGAGGAGTACTGCTACCTATCATACTGGGGAACAAACTACACCCTACAGACAGTCTCTCCTAGTCCGTCCATTAATCTTTCACTCCGACTAGAAATTAAGAACCATCCTGACTGGATTACTCCTCCATCTATAGTGTACTTCCGTTATGACCTCTATGCCTGGGAAAGGGTCACACTTCATCCCATTTGGGATGACCGTCCATCCGCCATGGAACTTACACTCAGTATTGCCAGGTCTGAGGGTTTTCCTTGAATTGGGCTATTTATGACTGGCATATGTGAAAAACAAATAGGCTTTTGTAGGTTGGGGTTTTTGGGCTACTTCTCTAAAAACAGCATGGTATTTTGGGCTATTTATTACCATGTTTGTTATTCATCTGACACTGCTTCCTCTAATTCCTCTACACTTGTATATGTACTTTATTGTTGTAAAATCTCAGAAGGGTTTACATGGGATGTACCTGATCCAGTTGCTCTTGATGTTGCCCCTCACTTTCCACTGTGTCATTTTATCTAAATCTGGTACTGGGCTATTTTTTGGGAAAATAAATCGCAAATTTTATACTGTTGATGGCCTAATTTTTTTCAAGACCTGACAACCCTGCTATATTAATTATTTAAATATAATGTAAATAGTTTTTAACAGCTCCAGAGATATGATTAACATAATCTAATATATATGCACTCTTACAAAATAGGAGCTTTATAAAGTGTTCACACCATACAACATTGGATCATTGTGGATTTAATTTGGCTTTTTTGACAGAAAAAGACTCATTAATGTTAAAGTGAAAATATATCTCTATAAATTGCTCTAAATTAATTAAAATATAAAATACAAAAAATGATTCCATAATTATTCAGTACTGGGAACCTTCAATGCTGCAGACATTTTTTGTAGCTTTCCTCAGATCTGTGTCTCAGCAGGTAATTCCTTTGACATCATGGCTCGGTTTTTGGCCTGATACACATGTTCAGATGTGTGACCTTTTATAGTCATGTCCAGTCAATTGATGTGACCACAGAAGGACTCCAAACAAGGTGTAGAAACATCTCAACAATGATAATTAGAATGGGATGCACCTTAGTCAGATCCAAGCATCATAACAAAGTGTTTGAATAATTACATCAATGTAATATTCCAGTTTTTTATGTTTAAGAAATTTGCAAAACATTTTAAAATCCTCTGAGGGAGGCCACCAAGAGAGGTATGAGAACTCTGAAGGAGTTACAATCTACAGTGAATAGGATTAGAGAGAGTATGCAGACAACAACTGTTGACTAGGTGCTTCACCAGTTGTAGTTTTACGGTGGGGTGGCAAAGATAAAGTGACTGTTAAAAAATGCACATGACATCTCGGCTGCAGTTTGCCAGAAGGAATATTGGGAAACTCTGAAGTCCACTTGAAAGAAGGCTCTATGGCCAGATAAGACCAAAATTGATCTTTTTGGCCATCAGACTAAATGTCATGCTTTGGTGGAAGCCTCGTTATACTTTGAAAGAGGAGCTTGCATGGGGACTTAATCCAGGTCTTCATAATCCTCAAAGGCAAAGTGAACTTACCAGAATTCTTTCAATTAAATGGTGAATCACCTACTCAACACACACTCGAGTGAAAATTAAGGGGAGGTGCATTTAAAGACTGAAGCCAGGAAGCACTTCTTTACATAAAGAGTTTTGGAAATATGGAACAAACTACTGAAACATTTAGTTGAAGCAGAAACCTTGACCTACTTTATGAAGTATCTGAATAATATGTTAGGACAGCGCAGCTATTATCTAAAGCAGTGGTTCTCAAACTCTGGGATGGGCCCCCCTAGGGGGGCGCGAAGTAACAAAAAGGGGGGCATGAAGATGTGAAAAAAAGAAAACAAGAATCAAAAATATGAAAAATACATTTATTGAAACCAAAACAAATTAAGTTAAACTACATTCTGATACTAGAAAAATAAATATAGAGTTAGATAAATGTCTATAAAAGTTAAGTAGGTATAATAAAATATGCATCTATGATATATCATTAATTAAAAAAGAACATATTGGTATTAGTGGGCTCCTTTCACAAAAACGTTAGGGGAGTGCGATTAAAACTGTTATGAAAACTCGGGTCGCAAATACTTAAAGGTTAAGAAACGCTGATCTAAACCAATGAGCTTGATGGACTGAATGGTCTCCTCTTATTGCCAAATTTCTTATGTTCTTATCAAAATCAGACCATCCCTACTGTGAAGAATGGTGCTGGAAACATCATATTATGGGGATGCTTCTCTGCAGCAGACCCTGGAAGGCTTGTGGGGATAGAGAATAAAATGAATGCAGCAAAATACAAGGAAATCCTTGTGGAAAACCTGATGAAGTCTGCAAAAAACCTACACGTTGAGCAAAGATTTGTTTTACAGTTAGACAACCCCAAGCATAAAGCTAAAGCTACAAAGGAAGGACTTCAAAACAACAATGTTAATGAACTGGAGAGGCCGAATCAGAGTCCAGATCTCAAACCAACTGAGTGTTTATGACTGAAGTTGGAAATGGCTTCTTACTCACAATCTCCATGCAACCCGACAGAGCATAAATAGTTCTGCAAATACGAACGAGGAGAAATGGCAGTGTCCAGATGTGCAAAGCTAATTGGAGAGCTTTACATAGAGGCTCAAGACTGCCACAGCAGCCCAAGATGCAATTTCTTGATACTGAACTGAAGGGGGTCAATACATATGGAATCAATTGTTTTGTGTTTTTTATTTTTATAGAATTAATTAAGAAAACTACAGAAAACTTTTGATTAGTTTCAAAAAGGTCAAATTAAATCCAATGTTGTATAAGAAAATGAAAACTTCCAAGGAGGATGAAAACAAGGTTCAAAGTTTTTATTTAGTCATGTTTACACAAGAAAACATGTAATTTGCCTTCTATATTGCATCCAGTAACAGACAGAAATGAAATAAAACAAACAGAGACAAGACAGGTTACACTTAACAGAAATTCTAAAAATATTTACATTATTTAAAAAAGAGAGTTTGTTTTTTGTTAAAACTACTTCTAGCCGTTTGATTGTACATTTCACCTGAGTGGGTACTTGAAACATAAGAAAAACGCTACTTCTGGAATTATCTCTGATATTCCTTAATAAAAAGATGTAGGGCAATAGGGAGAAAGGAATTTCTGTGGCAATATGTGTGGGTTTTCAAAATGACTGTCCTCCCTGGTCTGTGTTTAATGGCTGAAATAATTTACAGTTTATTCAGCATTGCCCTCTGACACACACTTACCAAATCATCTACGTCAGCCCCAGTCACTTTAGCTGCATTAGAACATTCTAGATGAGAAAAGATCATTCAGCCCAAAACACCTCATCAGTCCGGTCCACTTAATTCTTCCAAAATAACACCAGCTCAAGTTTTGAAGGTCCCTAGCATTCTACTGTCTACCACACTACATGGTCACTTATTCCAAATGTCGATGGTTCTCTGTATAAAGAAAAACTTCCTAAATGTGTCCACATGTTATTGATGAACACATTTTAAAATAACTGTCTCAATCCACGGTACTAATTCCCATTAATTTTAAACACTTCAAACATGTCTTCTTAATCTTCTTTTGCTTAAGCTGAAAAGGCTCAGCTCTTTTAATCTTTCCTCATAATTCATCCCCTGTACTCCTGGAATCAGCCTAGTTGCTTTTCTGTGGACTTTTTCCAGAGCTGCTATGTCCTTTTTGTAGCCTGGAGACCAAAACTGCACACAGTACTCCAGATAAGGCCTTACCAGTGCATAGATAGATAGATAGATAGATAGATCGATAGATAGATAGATAGATAGATAGATAGATAGATAGATAGATAGATAGATAGATAGATAGATAGATAGATAGATAGATAGATAGATAGATACTTTATTAATCCCAAGGGGAAATTCACATACTCCAGCAGCACCTTACTGATACAAAAAACAATATTAAATTAAAGATTGATAACAATGCAGGTATACAGACAGACAATAACTTTGTATAATTTTAACGTTTACCCCCCCGGGTGGAATTGAAGAGTCGCATAGTGTGGGGGAGGAACGATCTCCTCAGTCTGTCAGTGGAGCAGGACATTGACAGCAGTCTGTCGCTGAGGCTGCTCCTCTGTCTGGAGATGATACTGTTTAGTGGATGCAGTGGATTCTCCATGATTGACAGGAGTCTGCTCAGTGCCCGTCGCTCTGCCACGGATGTCAAACTGTCCAGCTCCGTGCCTACAATAGAGCCTGCCTTCCTCACCAGTTTGTCCAGGCGTGAGGCGTCCCTCTTCTTTATGCTGCTTCCCAGGCACACCACTGTGTAGAAGAGGGTGCTCGCCACAACCGTCTGGTAGAACATCAGCAGCATCTTATTGCAGACATTGAAGGACGCCAGTCTTCTAAGGAAGTATAGTCGGCTCTGTCCTTCCTTACACAGAGCATCAGTATTGGTAGTCCAGTCCAATTTATCATCCAACTGCATTCCCAGGTATTTATAGGTTTGCACCCTCTGCACACAGTCACCTCTGATGATCACAGGGGTCCATGATGGGCCTGGTCCTCCTAAAATCCACCACCAGCTCCTTGGTTTTGCTGGTGTTCAGTTGTAGGTGGTTTGAGTCACACCATTTAACAAAGTCCTTGATTAGGTTCCTATACTCCTCCTCCTGCCCACTCTTGATGCAGCCCACGATAGCAGTGTCGTCAGCGAACTTTTGCACGTAGCAGCAGTTGTATTGGAAGTCCGATGTATTATAGGCTGAACAGGACCGGAGAAAGTACAGTCCCCTGAGGCGCTCCTGTGTTGCTGACCACAATGTCAGACCTGCAGTTCCCGAGACGCACATAGTGAAGTCTGTCTGTAAGATAGTCCACCATCCATGCCTACTCCCATCTCTGTCAGCTTGTCCCTAAGGAGCATAGGTTGGATGGTGTTGAAGGCGCTAGAGAAGTCTACAAACATAATTCTTACAGCACCACTGCCTCTGTCCAAGTGGGAGAGGGATCGGTGTAGCATGTAGATGATGGCATCCTCCGCTCCCACCTTCTCCTGCTATGCGAACTGCAGAGGGCCGAGGGCGTGGCAGACCTGTGGCCTTAGGTGGTGAAGCAGCAGCCGCTCCATGGTCTTCATCACATGTGACGTCAGAGCGACAGGCCGGAAGTCGTTCAGCTCACTTGGACGTGATATCTTTGGGACGGGGGTGATGCAAGATGTTTTGTAAGTATTTATATTCAGTCACTATTAATAGTATTCATAGATAGTAAAATGCATAGGGGGAGAAAAAAATTTTAAAAATTTAAAAAAGGAGTGGGTTAAAGACTGATTTGTGGTTATGTGATATATAATCCATGTAGGGTTCAAAGACTGAGAGGGAGTCAACACAAACTTCCACCATGCCTAGGAAATGTGAGAATGTTCTAACTGAAGTGTTTGCTTCCCTGTGACTCTGTATTAGAGTATGTAGACTTAGAAAATGAATGAATAAATGAATGAATGAGTGGAATATCTGTGTGCAGAAGTCTGTATTGCATTCAGAAAATTAATAAATGAATTGAATGAAGTACTTGTCTCCCTGTGACCCTGTCTTAAAATGAATTGATTTGAGAAATTATTTAAATATTTGTCTTCCTATGAAGGAAGGAATGAATTTTTTTATTTATTATTTTTTTAAAGAGAATCAGACTACTACATAAAACATTATGTGAACAAAGATGAAAAGAAAAAATCTGGAAACTAGATACTTGTCATCTTTCATAGTAATGAGCAGCTTACTTGCATTGCTAGCCCACCCATATTACAGCCAATTTATATTTATAATGCAGAGTATTTTGACAAATGTAAACTTCAAAAAATGACAGACCAGCTTACAAAGGACATAAACATCGTATTAAAAAAACAAATAAAACAAACATTCAGCATAGACAACAGACAATCACTCCAGATGGCAGAAAATAAAAATACAAGTCAAAACCGTATCAGATTTCTAAAGTGATCAGAAGACATGACCATTTGGGAATGGATTTATTATCACTGCAACAGTATTAAGAAAAAGATAAAGAAATACCATACTGAAATTGAAACAAATAAAATGGTTTTGTCTATCAATTGTTTTTCTAATCATACAAATCAGACTTTTCTCTCTATATAAAAAATGTATACGTATGGGATCACACTATATTATAGAGGTGCATCTAAAGGCACTATATACAGTACATTCCACCCCTGCTTGTCCTTCCCATTGGCTGAACAATACAAATTTAAGATTACAGTGAAATGCTGACATGAGTCACACTGGACATCAAATTCTGCAGGCAGCAGGATGAGATGAATTAAGATGTGATGCTAACACATATTAAGGGTGGCAGTCCCCATTGCATTTGAACAGATTTGTCTGATTTTTCTCATCTCTAGCGGGTTAAAGGCATAACTCTTTCAAAAATGAAATGTGTATTAGTTTATCAGTTATATCATTTTTTTCACATCTTAGACCTGTCACTCATTTTTCTTCCTGTCATTCTAATTCCTCATTAGACCCTCTGCTATTTTACTTCTTGCCCGTAGATGTCGCTGTGCTGTGAGACTCCCCCGATCCACTGGGTGGATGTGCCTGGAGAATTCTCAGTGAGTACCCAAACCAACGTGAGTGTTTCACCTGCATGGAGAGAAGCAGTGGTTCAACTCCAAGGTCCTGCTGCATAATATATACAATTTATCAACTTAAGTTATTGCTTTATTAGGTTTTAAACTTCATGAAGCCAAGTATGTGATGAATGTTTCCTTGTGACTCTGATGATTTAATTCATTTCATTTTTGGGACGTATTATGTTTCAACCAGGGCTTATTTCCTATCTTAGGTGTAATTTTATGCTTTGCTTGCTGGGATAGACTCCATCTTCCCCATGACTCTGCTCAAGACAAAGCTAGTATAGAAAATGGATTTATGGATGGATGTTGCTGCGTAAATCCTGTTAGGTTTGTGTATTATTTATTATTATTGTACTGTGTCATTAAACATTCCACCATTCTGTGTGTTTCTTGGGTGGAAACCCAGGAGGTGGGGCCAACTTGATGTCAGAACTTCTAGGTCCACCCTCTGCCTTTATACTGAGGTCACAGAGAGAGCCCCAGCCAGTGGTACATTGTCTTTGTTGGCCTTTTATTGGTTTTTCTGGTTTTTTGGACTGTGTCTCTTCTGTTCTTGGATATTGCTTGTCGATTATGATTTGGGATTTGTTACTTCTTTTTTGCCTTTTTTGTACTTTTTCAATAAAATCTTAATTTACAAAGATTCTTGTTGGAACTTTTTTCATCTACCCAAAGAGTATAAGGATCCTCGCCCTAGAAGAGATTTTAGCTTAGTTTGAGACATTTAAAACATTTGGTGAGCTTCAAAAGCCAGTTCCTCAATTTGGGCCTGTGTAGGCCAAGGCCTGCAACTGGTGGTTGGAGGCTGGCAGTTTGGGTTAAGGGCATTTCTGTGACTTTTAAGAGAATTCACACTGCTTTTATCCACGTTCATAAATCTAATTCAGGATACATGTTTATTTCCACTAGTTTTATGTATTTTATTGTTAATGATAGTGACGTCACCATGGTGCCAATTTGGATGTTTGTTTTACTGCAGGTTTGTGTTTTTTGTGGTTGTCTTGGTGTTTGGTGTTGTTAGCTCATTTGGTGCTCAGAATCCTACCAGCTTATTAGTCTTTAGTCCTCCATCTTCTGATTCTTTTCCACCTGCCCTTTCCCAGGTGTCCATTGCTCAGTTACTCATACATTTGTAGCACCAGATTTAAGTTCTTGCATAAATCAAATGGTCCTATATGAAGGCGAAGGGAGCCTAGAGATGGACTGGCATCCTGTGCAAAATTTCTATCTGCATGTGACCCACTTCTGCCAGCATGGCTACCCCAACCCTAGACTAGAGAAGAGTCAAGACTGGATGGACTTAGAAATGCATACTCTCAAACCTGCTTAACCCAATTCAGGGTCACAGTGTGCCAGAGCCTGTTCAACACATGCACCAGTCCATAACTGGTCACTCTCACTCCAGTTCAGAATCCCATTTAACCTCACCTTCAAAGTACCTGGAGAGAACTCTTTACAAGGGACCAGGCTGGGATTTGCACCATCAAGCTGGCCCATCACTTTTGTAACTTCTAGAGGGAAGCATGTTCAACTCTTTAAAAATCCCCAATAACACTAAGAACTTGAAGAAATCTGAGACTTTTACTTTTATCAAGTTTTGTAAATATATATTCATTTGATATACATGTCAAAAGTATAATAATAGTAGTACATCACATATGTCTTTGGGATGTAGGAGGAGTGCTGCAGATGCAGGTCATTTTAATCTCTTGCATATCTGCTCAAGTTGAAATTCAAATTTATTGACACTGTGACTAATTCTTTGATTCATTTACTGTCTTTCATGCCGTGATCAGCTTCCACTTCTATATTTAAATAAGTATTAATATCCTCCATTACATGCTTAGTTTAAGAAGGTTATCATGAGCTTTACAGTATGTGATATGTCAGCTATGTTATATATGGCCTGACAGGCAGTCCAGAGATTGTTCCTGCCTTGAGCCCTTTGTTTGCTGGAATCGGCTCCAACTTCCCTGTGACCCTGCTCAGGATGAAGTGGCGCTAAAATCAATAGACGAGTGCACAGATCACCCCGATCACCCCAAGGCAATATTCAGATTAATGGGAGAGTCCAAAGCAGTCAGAAAATACTGGTGCCATTCGTGGACTGGATGAAGCTCTGCATATTATGCATATTAAGAGTCAGATGACGTGATGTTTTAGATGAGGTAATGTAACAGAAAAACATAAAAGCAGATGAATTTCTTTATTGATTGCTCATTCCATGGACTGAGACATTGGTGCATATCTACTGTATGTGCAAACAAAGAATTGTTCTGTTTTTTCATTTGGTCTCTGCGAATGACTTCATTGAAAGCAGAGAAAAGTTTTTTCCACAACAATGGATGCATAAATAATTGTCCAAATGTGGTATGCAATACCATGAAACAGCTCTTTTACGTTGAACTCTTGGGTCTGCCTACCTCACACCTTCTTAAGTCCTACTTTATCTACAACAAGCTTTTGGGCTTTGTCTGTCCATTTACTAGACATGTTTCAAAATCTAAATGTAAACATCATGGCCTGAAAATCAGATTACTAAACAGAGTAGAAAAAGCAACAATCCAATTGTTTTTCTAAAACCATTTAATCCAACCTCAGGGTCACAGGGAACTGGAGTCCATCTTAGTAACATCAGATAAAAGGCAAGAACCGACGTCAGTAAAAGCGTAATTCCATTGTATGACACGCTGACCCAATTTAAAGTTGATAAATCCTGTAAATTATTCATCTTTTGAATATGCAAGGCAAGTCAGAGTACCAAAACAAATGAATTACAATCATCCTTTCAGTGATTTGCATTGGTTTTAAAATTACTCCATACATATACCGCTCTCCTTTTCCAACTTTTGCCTTTTATTTTAAGCCTTTCTGTCTCTTTGGGTTCATATTGATAAATCCGCCAATTATTTTATTCCCTTTTTTTTCATTAACCATTGTCACGCATATGCATCAGTGGATCATCCTCCGGGCTCTTCTGAGGTATGTACTTACACCTCCAAGTCGACAGGGGGAGATGGCATTAACTTTATCCTCTGTTTTTCCCTCCACATTGCCGAGAAGATGCCCAGTGAGGGCAACTGACTCTGACCTTTCCTGTCCCCCACTAAATATCCCACAGTTCCCAGAGGAAGGAGTCACTCATTAGAAGAACACACTGCAGGATGAAACATTATCCCACCATAATTATCATAGGCTTTACCAGTAGAGAAAAGGTTCCTCACATTAGGACCCTGACTTTTGCTTGTTTAGTGCCATTGAGCGCACGTTTTGTTTGGACTGTTATCATAATTTTTTTTTTTTTTTGTATATAATATTTTTATTTTATTAATTTTCATTGTAATCATTCCATACAAACAGATCAATTTATAACCCAACAAATTTGAAGACTAATCAAACCCCACCCCTGAGAAGGAGAGCTTAGCTAAAGGAAAATTGCTTAAGGCTTTTTAATAAGGCAACATTAGACAAAAGAAAGGGAGAAGTAAATATCTATGCAAATAAGAGATGGAGAAGGGAGTTAAATGCGATAATAGTTATTACTCTTATTCTAAAATAATATTGATTAAATCCTGCCATGTTTTGAAAAAATTTTGTACAGATCCTCTAACTGAAAATTTGATTTTTTCCGATTTCAAATAATATAAAACATCGGTTTCCCACTGACTTATAAGAGGAGAATTAGGATTCTTCCTATTTAACAAAATAAGTCTGCGTGCCAAAAGTGTAGTGAATGCAATCACAGTTTGCTTTGACTGTTATCATAATTAAGTGAGGATGACCGGGTTGGCGCTCCTACATTTTCTCCTTGTGGACCTGCAGTTCCTTCCAATGACCACACCATCAATCCAGTGCTGAACCTACTTAATAAAGGTTTGAAAATTTTGGGATCACTCACCCATAAACTCATACCAAGTGAATTTATAATTAACAGCCAACCTCACAACCTGTCATTGGAATATGGAAGGAAAATGAGAGTACCTGTAGGAAAAGCTACAAAGGCACAGGGAGAACAGACAAAGACAACTGAGACAGTAACCAGTCTGGGCCTTTGTAACTGTTAGATAGCAATACTAGCTACTGTGCCTCTAATTTTATAAATATTTAAAATTCAACCTGGAATATTTAGTTTTTTCCTTTTGATACTCCAAAGCAGATTTTATCTTCTATTTTTCACATTTTTTTATTTTTATAGTCATCCATCCATCCATTTCCCAACCCACTGAATCCGAACACAGAGTCACGGGGGTCTGCTGAAGCCAATCCCAGCCAACACAGGGCAACAAGGCAGGAGCCAATCCCGGGCAGGGTGCCAACCCACCGCAGGACACACACAAACACACACACCCACACACCAAGCATACACTAGGGCCAATTTAGAATCACCAATCCACCTAACCTGCATGTCTTTGGACTGTGGGAGGAAACCAGAGCGCCCGGAGGATACCCACGCAGACACGGGGAGAACATGCAAACTCCACGCAGGGAGGACCCGGGAAGCGAACCCAGGTCCCCAGGTCTCCCAACTACGACGCAGCAGCACTACCACTGCGCCACCATGCTGCGCATTTTTATAGTCATATATTACAAATTTCCTTTGATAATTTTTAAATGTGTATTGACACAAATGACAACAAAAGCTTCGTCTTCTTTTTCAATGATTTACAATAAACTTTCACTATATAACTCATTTGTTCCTTTTAACACTCATTTCATCTTAAATATTCTCAATAAACTTGTCTTCTTCTTTTTTCACCAATGTCTGTTAGTTCATTCAGCTCACACAACTCCATGTGAGTATTCATTCCTTTAAGACTTTCTTGATCATCAGAGACCATTCTACAAAGAAGACAGAAGGCATAGCTTGTCACGCCGCTTCACACAACTAAACGGCATACTCCATGACCACAGGTTTATGAACAGTACTTTTATTAAAGATGGACTGGAAATAAAGTGAAGCTAGTACAGTATAATTGGCTCTAGTCACTAGGGGTTGAAATAAAAATTCATAGGACATGCCAGCGTGGTACTCTGCATTCCTTACACATCCCAAAGATAAGGAGGTTGGCGTATTCTGCTGTAAAACTCAGCTCTAAACTGGGCCTGTCTGCATATGAGAGTGGTGGACTGGTGTCCCATCCTGCACTGGTCCTGCCTTGACAGACAGACAGACAGACAGACAGACAGACAGACAGACAGACAGACAGATAGATAGATAGATAGATAGATAGATAGATAGATAGATAGATAGATAGATAGATAGATAGATAGATAGACACATGCATTCCATTGGATCACCTTCCAGGATCACCTAAAGTATGTGGTACCACCCCGGGATAAGAGGGGACGCTGTCACTATCGGTCTTCTCTCCTTTTTCCCCTCATAACCCTGAGAATCTGCCCCTTGATGGCAACAAAGCTCGACCCCTTTTGGTCTGCTCAGTATAAAAGGGAGATGCTCTCAAAAGATGGCATCTCATTTCGGACCTGACTGCTATAAAGAGCTAGAAAGAGAGAGAAGCAGCGCATCCTTTGAAAAGAGCACTGTTTCCTTGGGAATTGTCAAATTTTATGGATCCCAAAGGCAACTGCAGTGTTACAGCACCCTACTCTTGTTAAGAGTATCTGGACATACACAGAAACTAAAACACAAACACATTAAAAACTAAATTTAGTAAATAAAATAGGTCCATAATCTATTTAAAATTAGCAGACAAAAAATGAAGGAAGTTGTTAAGTTTGACTTTATTGCATGGAATGTTATTTGTTTCAAATAAAATCAATAAATAAATGAAGGGTGGGCCAACCTAGTACACAAGGCTTCTGATACCATTGCTTGGAACAATGTGATAAAATAGTTTTATACTAAAGGAATAAGACATTTTGCAAAAAGAACTGATGAATGAATGAAACATGCATACATTTATATTTCATTTTTCATGCGATACTTTTTGTTCCGATAGGAGTATATGGCCTGCACTAAAACTTTTTGTCAGCTCTTACATTAGGGTTTTTTTTTTCATTTTAGGGCTGGTCTTTCTCGCTTCACTTTCCTTGGGGGTTCCAATTAATGGCATTCTGTTTAATGCTGGCCTGCACACTGAGAAGGATGTGACTGATCCATCCCCACATTTTTTTCTGAATGCAGCTTGTGATGGATTACTGCCTAGTCTGCTACAAGAGGTCATGGTTTGAAATCTGTTCAGGCTGCTGGATGCATTGAATCTGGAGAAGAAAGGTATTGATAAAGCTGTGCAGCTTATGGTAAAGGTTCTTGGTCATTTCCAAAAAGCAGCACAGACTTTATATTGGTGTTGAACAGTGAGTTTAGTGTGGTAGCTGAGATTCTTCTTTGACCATACTGATTTTGGGGTGGCAAAGGTTTGTCATGCTTTGGTGATTCTTGATAGTACATCTTTATCTGTGCCTCCTGTGTTGCGTACTATGCTGCTAAGGTAGGTGAAGTGTTCAACATCTTCTATAGTCTGTCTGTTGACGGTAAAGTGTGCTTTCTGGGTTGTGTTGACATGTAAGCTGTTTGTCTTAATGATGATGATCTCTAACTACACAGTCCAAGCAACATTGTAGAGCTAAACTATCTTCATTTGGGTATGTATGTAATGGTGTGACAATAGGCCAATGTAGTCTGCAAAGTCCAAGTTTTTGAGCTTCTGAGTGAACATCCACTGTTTACCCCTTATTTGGTCCACTGACATTTTAATCACTTAGTTGATTACAAGTGGGAAGATGACCGACAACAGCAGACATCCTTGTCTGACTCCAGCATTAATGGTAGATGGTGCTAACAGGTCTGTTTTCTGGGTAACTCTGCGGGTTGTATCTTTGTACAGGCTCTGGATTACATTTACAATCTTCTGGAGGAATGTTGCATATTTATGTTAATCACTACTAAATAATGTTAACACTGTTAATAACTTATGCATATTATTATTATTATTTCACATTTTCATATGGCACCATGTCCAGGGATGTTCCTACCTTGGACTCTAGGCTACTGAGACATCGGCTTCCCTCGCACTGAACTGGGTAAGCAGAATAAAAGAGAATCTGTGGAGAGATGAAGAATAATAATACAATTATTCAGTTTGTTACCTACAATATAATTCACAATAAATCATTATGTTCCTTTCAAAGACTCAATTTAAAATATGTGACTCTAAACTTGTTTAAGAAGGTTTAATAATGGCTGGATATGAAACACACAAACTCAATAAGGCCTTCTGATGTCGTCAGAGCGTCTGACTCCAAACTTTCATAACCAGGAATTAATTTAACAAAATGAGCGATTCAACTCTGCTGAATTAACCTTCCGATGAATGTTTCATCAGATTAATTACTGTGTTTTTTTATCTGGCAGAAAACTGGGACACATATTTAGCCTCTTTGACTGTTTCCATATGCTAAACATGAAGCCATCCATTATGGATTTAACCCTTTGTCTATCAAGAGGCCAACACTAAAATACTTTTAAGTCTTGGGCCATTTTGTTACAGTTAAAGACTATTATTATAGAAATCAATACAATTTTAATGTCAAAGTCATTTTTCAAAAAACACAATTATTTTATTATTTATTTTGAAATATGACTCTGGCATTAAAATTGTATTGAATTGTGCTTCAAATTACCAACAAAAAAGGAGAAAATGATCAAATCTTAACAATATTCAGTAGGTTGGCACTTTTCAGAAGTTCCACATTAAATGTGGTGCATCACAGATAACATTTGTTAAAAATAACAAAGGTGAAATTGGCCAGGGAGGCCCAGAGCAAATTAATTTAGTGCACTCTAAACTGTTTAAAATGTTTCTCTGAACTGCAGCAATAACACGCACTTGATTAAAACTTTGTGCTCCTTGTTGCCTCTGATATTGCCAGCTTGCTTGTGACACATTTGTCTTAAATGAACAGAAATCAAATAAGTAGATGCCCTTTTGGCTTTGAATAATTACTTAAAGAGCTTAAATTCTGGAAACAGAATGACTGTATGAGGCCGACCACTTTGATGGCCCTTTTGTGCGCCATAAAAAATATGTTTCTGAGTTGGAGACCAAGTAAATTGAGCATGGTAGCTCTAATTACGCCAATGAGATTGATATGAAGCTCCTGGCACATTAGTTGCTATGCATAGTTTGGTTGCATATGTTTACGGGAACTGACAACATGAAAAAGGTTGACATGCAAAAAAATAAAACTGACCTTTACCAAAAATGTTTAAAGATACACAGTGATGTGATATGGGAATGGAATGAGGACAGTCAGAACAAGTTTTTAGCCATAGGAGCTTTTCAACAACAACTTGCTCACCAATCGGGTGTTTCACAAACATCACCGAGTTGAACCATGACAGCTGTATGGATTGGTATTATCCACTTGCTATCCAGATATATAAGATTTCCGTACACTGTGGTTGAACAGGGAAACATCAAAGTGCAATTCACAGCAACGCCTGGCTTTCCAAATGTAATTGGAGTGGTCAGCTGCACGCATATTGCTATTGCAACGGCACTAGACAAGTTACATCAGCCAGGGATGAATTACTGAAAGAATGAGCTGGCATTGCATCATCTATAGCAGGAGAGCCTATAAAGGCACAACTCTGAAAATCGCAGGCACTTTTTCTAACTAGCACGGCAAAAGGCAAACAGTCCTTTTAAGGACAGTGAGTCACCTCAAAGAGTCATGTAAAGAGCAGAGAATTTATCTGTTGTGGCGCTTGGTGCCGATGCTACACTATAAAAGCACCTTCTGAGAATGAATTTGGTTGTATAAATAGAAAGCATTTCCACTCTATTAAAGTGCTGCTCTATAGTCCACAGAAAGTGTGCCGCATGGTGCAAGCATGTAGTGTGCTGCATAATGTGGCACATAATCATGGCTTGCCTGTACCTGAAGAAATGTGATGATGAACCTGATCCTGACCCACCAAATGATCAGCCAATATGGACAGCGTTAACTTAGCAGAACTTACACGTTAATTAGTTAGTAAAAACAGGTAATCAGAAGCAGCAATTATTTTTTAACCAATTCATTTAATTTGTGGTCTATATTACATAGTACAGACCTTATAGTCCTTAGTCCTTAGTCCCACAGCTGGCACAGTGGTAGTGCTGCTGCTTTGCAGTAAGGAGACTGTGGAAGATTGTGGGTTCGCTTCCTGGTTCCTACCTGTGTGGATAGTGCTTTGAGTACTGAGAAAAGTGCTATATAAATGTAATGAATTATTATTATTAGTTCATTGGAAAATTCTCTTACAGCCACATCCACTATTGCATTATGTGATTCCAGAACAGAGTCCATCAGAATTCAGCCAGGTGTGTGTGCAGCCAGTGTCTGAAAATGTGCTGGGCACAGCAGCACCTATAGTTGCATCCTCAGCACAGGGGTCAGCTTTTGTAATCTTGTCTAAAACAGAAAAAAAAGATGGTGGGCTGCGACTTGCCATTTCACATCGACTTTGATACCTGACCGCATCTTTTTTATTTCAGGCATTGTGTGACTTTCTCAACTTGAATTTTTCAGTGTCTCCACCACACTGTATCACTCCATCAACTTCCTTTTGTTGCTTATACCACTGCTTAAGCCAACAAATAGTACATTTTCCTTGCCTCCACTTTACATTTGATGAACTTCCACTTTTTTCCACATGCTTTTGCCATTGTCTTTTAACAAAACACTGAACGGAAGGGACTATTTATATTGATTTGCATATTCAAATATGTAAATTTCTGTGAAGAGTCGGGTGGGGATGTAGGCGCGTGCATATACGTTAAAATTCCCATTGATTGGGATTTATAGAGGGAAAGTGTGTGGGACTTGGCATACTCGGTTTTATGCAACTGGATTTTTTTGTATGTACAGTATGCACATTTCCAGTTTTGTGCGTACGCCTTGTTTTAGTGTGAATTCTATGCATGACATATATGAGGCCCAAGGAGTGTAAGAACATAGTACATAAATATTAAATAATAAATAAACATAATAATATTAATAGAAGAAAACTACTAAATAGATTAAAAAAACTTCAGAAACAACAAAAAATGCAAAATAACTACAAGCTACGCTGACTGTAAAACAACATTTGAAAAGTTCCAGTGGACCTGTGGTGACAAACAGAAAGTAAGAGTATTGGTAATTCATATATTCATTTGAAACAACACAAGATAGGGTATATTTAAATTTTATTTATTTTTTTTTTATTTTATTTTGTTTTGTTTTCAGGGAGTCTGTCCTTGACAGAACAATAAGTGGTTTATGCTTGCTGTGACATTTGACTAATTTATCAGTCATTGGTGGCATTCACACACGCTCAACAAGAAACTGCTGGGATAAATGAGCCTCAAGTGAGTTGCCAGATCCAGATGTTTACTGCAGGTGACAGCTGCTACAAATGAAATGGAAAATCCTGCACACAATCCATCAGAAAAGTAGTAACCACAGCCTATAGCCTTCCCCATGTCACCCCCATAGCGCTTTGCAAGAAAACTACCATTTTGACCCACTTTTTCAAAGGCAATTAACACTATTTCTTAGAGCAATAAGCTAAATATGAATTTATGGTTGATGAGGTGAAGAAAACCTTTTATCTTTCAATTTCAAGTACAGTACATCTGTTATCAGACAGGTAAACATGTAATATTCATGGCATCATGTGTCGCTTAAGTGTTTAAAATATACTGCTTTATGGAAAGTAAGCAGAAGATGACAATAAAAACTGAAAGCCTTTTAGTCATCCCCTGATATTTAATATCTTGCATAAATGATGTCACCAGTACACAAAGCAAATGATGGCATCTGCATGGCACTGGGACAACAAGTCAAAGTGCAACCGGGGAAAAGGCCCAAAAGCAGTATGACCTTCTTAAGTTGCATGGCACACCATGATGCAATTGGAATCGAGTCAATAAATGTCTGGATTGAAAGAAAAAAAAAAACACAAACTCAAGTACTGAACCCAACTCAGGTTCAAATGGGGCCAGCACCAACCCTGGATGGGTGGTCTGTCTGTTTTGTGAGGCATGCTTCACACATATATATTTAAACTGTCCCAATTTAGAGTTACCATATGATGAGCATGTGCATTTTTGTGATGTAGGAGAGGAATTGGTGTATCCAGGGAAAACCCCATACAGACTGTCACAAAAATGACCAAAAGACATTGAGAAGGTTTGGGGCAACCACCCGTATAATTTTTCCCGGCTGCAAAACTGGTGAAAAAGAACAGACAGGTTCACACGACTGAGTCCAAAACAGAACTGATTTACAAGAAACAAGATGGCAGCTTTAAAGTCCAGCATGGGAAGTGATGTCATCAGGACCGGAACCGGAAGTGACGTCGTTGGCTGCCCCAGAGCCCGGCGGGATTTCCCTAGAATGGTCTGCAAGGAATCAAGAGAGAGAATTAGTGCACTTTGCCACCCCCTGGTCTGGTATGGAATTACATCTACTCAGGCCCTTTAGTTGTCCCCTAAACATGCGTGTGTGACATGGCCCCCCCTTCAGCCCAGACCCGTTGGGTCGGGCGACCTGCACCGAGAGGTCATGAACGCAAGAGAGATCAGAGAGGTGCTGGTTTGGAGAGAGCCCTTCCGATAAACGAGCAAGAACTTATAAAGTTGTAGATCAAGGAACCACCTAGTGACTCGAGGGTTTGACTCCTTGTGTAGGGCCAACCACTGTTATTTTCGACAATTGATCATCTGTTAAACCCAGGTAACTCAAAGGAATGCCTCCTAAGTACTTCCAGTAAAACCTGTGAGGCTATCGCTGTATTTTTCAATCAAAAAATTAATGATATTAGAAATAACATAGTATATCTCCCCAAAGAAGTATCGGGTGTGCTTATTGATAATGTTCTTGACATAGTAAATTCGTCATTAGATACGGGGGTCTTCCCAGACTGTCTTAAGACTGCGGTAGTTAAACCCCTACTTAAGAAAAATAATCTCGACCCCTCTGCTCTTGAAAATTATAGACCCATCTCTAACCTGCCTTTCTTAAGTAAAATTCTAGAGAAGGCAGTCATTATGCAGTTAAATGAGCACCTCAATAAACATGCTATTCTTGATAAATTTCAGTCAGGTTTTTAGAACAAATCACAGCACAGAAACTGCACTCGTTAAAGTAGTAAATGACTTGCGGGTAAATGCAGACAGAGGCCATTTATCTGTTCTCATCCTCTTAGATTTGAGTGCCGCATTTGACACCATTGATCATAATATTCTTAAGAATCGCCTTAGTCAATGGGTGGGCCTCTCTGGCAGTGTCTTAAACTGGTTTGAATCCTACCTGGCAGGGAGAAAATTCTTTGTTAGTTGTGGTAATTATAACTCAAAGACACATGATATTCTATATGGTGTTCCACAAGGCTCTATCCTGGGTCCGCTGCTCTTCTCAATCTACATGCTTCCATTAGGTCAGATTATCTCGGGACATAACGTGAGCTACCACAGCTATGCTGATGACACACAGCTGTATTTATCAATAGCATCTGATGACCCCAAATCTCTTGATTCGCTAACACAATGTCTAACCTGTATCTCAGAATGGATGAATAGTAACTTTCTCAAATTAAATAAAGAAAAAACCGAAATCTTAGTGATTGGCAATAATGGATACAATGAGGCTATTAGAAATAAACTGGATGCATTAGGATTAAAAGTCAAATCGGAGGTAAAAAGCTTAGGGGTAACCGTTGATTGTAATCTGAATTTTAAATCGCATATTAATAAAATCACTAGGACAGCTTTTTTTTCACCTAAGGAACATAGCAAAAGTTAGACCTCTTATATCATCAAAAGATGCAGAGAAATTAGTTCATGCGTTTGTTTTCAGTCGGCTAGATTACTGTAATGCACTCCTCTCAGGACTACCCAAAAAAGACATCAATCGTTTGCAGTTAGTGCAGAATGCAGCTGCTAGAATCCTTACCAGGAAAAGAAAATCCGAACACATTTCTCCAGTTTTGATGTCACTACACTGGTTACCTGTGTCATTCAGAATTGACTTTAAAATTCTGCTTATGGTTTATAAAGCTTTAAATAATCTCGCCCCGTCTTATATATCGGAATGTCTGACACCTTATATTCCAAATCACAACCTCAGATCCTCAACTGAGTGTCTCCTTAGAATTCCAAGAGCAAAACTTAAAAGAAGTGGTGAGGCGGCCTTCTGCTGTTATGCACCTAAAATCTGGAATAGCCTGCCAGTAGGAATTCGCCAGGCTAATACAGTGGAGCACTTTAAAAAACTACTGAAAACACATTACTTTAACATGGCCTTCTCATAACTTCACTGTAATTTAATCCTGACACTCTGTATATCCATTCATTATAATAACTATTCATTCAAAATTTGTACTAACCCCTACTCTCTCTTCTGTTTCCTTTTCCGGTGTCCTATTGGTGGTGGCTTGTGCCACCACCATCTACCCAAAGCACCATGATGTTCCAACAATGATGGATGGATTAAAAGCCAGAAGTCTGTATAACCATCAGCATCAAGTGACTTCATGAGAACCCTAACTACAAAGAGGACTATTTCATTTATGTTAGGTAGAATGCCCAAAGGGGACTGGGCGGTCTCGTGGCCTGGAACCCCTACAGATTTTATTTTTTTCTCCAGCCTTCTGGAGTTTTTTTTTTGTTTTTTCTGTCCACCCTGGCCATCGGACCTTACTCCTTTTTATGTTAACTAAGGTTGTCTTATTTTAATTTCTTATTTGTCTTTTATTCTTCTTTTCTTCATTATGTAAAGCACTTTGAGCTACTTTTTGTATGAAAATGTGCTATATAAATAAATGTTGTTGTTGTTGTTGTTGTTGTTGTAACAAGTGTAAACTCCCAACCCAGGAGGTAGTACCTCAACTGTGTAATTACCCACTTGATCGCAAGAGCCTGTCTTTCCACCGCCGCATACCTGGTCTCTCAATCCAGCAGTTTCCGGCTCAGAAACATGACGGGGTGTTCAGCACCATCGACGCTCTGGCTCAGCACTGCTCCTAGGCCTGTGTCCAAAGCGTCTGTCTGGAGGATAAAAGGAAGCAAAAAGTCAGGTGCTTTCAAAACAGGTGCTGACGTCAGGGCCCTTTTTAAGTCACTGAATGCAGCTTCTGTTGTATCAGTCCATACCACAATGTTCTTCTTTGTTAAATCACTCAAGGGCGCAGCTCTCTCTGAAAACCGTGGTATAAACCGGCGGTAGTTCCTGGCTAAACTGAGAAATGCTTGGATATGCCGCTTGGTTCGCAGATGGGGCCATTTCAAAATGACATCTACTTTAGAGCACTGTGGCATCACAGTACCAAAGACCCACCAGGTAACCCAAATATCTGGCTTTCTTCAACCCAAAAAAACATTTTTTTTTTGGATTGATCCGAAGACCGGCTTCACCCAGCATCTGTAATAACACTCAGATGTGCTGTAGGTGTTTCTTCCAGGTGCTGGAATAGATGACGATGTCATCCAGGTAGGTAGTACTATACGTGGTATGTGGGCGGAGCACTTTGTCCACCAGATACTGGAAAGTTACAGAGGCCCCATGTAATCCGAATGGAAGGACACAATACTGCCAGTGCCCACTAGGGGTGATAAACATGGTCTTAACCTTTGCGGAGTCCGTTAAAGGAACCTGCCAGTACGCCTTGGTCATGTCAACTGTGGTCAGATATTCTGCCTGTCTAAGCCTTTCAAGGAGGCCGTCCATTCGAGGCATAGAATAAGCATCAAATTGAGAGACCTGATTAAGTCGACGGAAGTCATTGCAAAACCTGCAACTTCCGTCGGGCTTACTAACCAAGACTATTGTGCCGGACCAGGGACTATAATTTATTCCTCTATGACTCCTAAGTCCAGCATGCGCTTGTTTCAAACTCCACTTCAGCCTTCTTTGCCTCGGGAAGACGATAGGGGCTCTCTCGGACTATAACCCTGGGTTCAGTCACAATGTCATGGGCAATCAGAGAGGTCCTTCCAGGTTTTTTGTCCACCACCTCTGGGACGGATGAGATAACTGCTTCGAACTCTCGCCTCTGTCGAGGGGTTCAAGTTAGAACCAAAGTTAAGTGTGTTGGTCTGAGCAAAGAATGAGCGGGGCTGTCCGGAAGAGGGATCGGGGTCCCTTTCCTTCCATGGTTTCAGCAGATTCACGTGATATATCCGCTTGCTTGGTTGATGATTAGGCTGTTTCACCAAATAGTCAACGAGCCCTTTCCTCTCCTTAACTTCGTATGGTCCCTGCCAATGGGCAAGTAGTTTAGAATGGAAGGTGGGAACCAATACCATGACCCGATCCCCTGGTTTGAACTCCCGAATAATAATAGCGTGCTGTTTGCACCTCCTCCATGTGACTTTTTAGTATAGGCCGAATTTTCTCTAATCTATCGCGTAACTGTGCGATATATTCTAAAATATTATTTGAGGGAAGAGCCTCTCCTTTCCAACCTTCTTTCAAAATGTCCAATATACCTCGGGGTTGTCATCCATATAACAATTCAAAGGGTGAGAACCCCGTCGAGGCTTGGGGGACTTTCCTGTAGGAAAAGAGTACGAGGGGGAGGAGTTGATCCCAATTCCTTCCGTCCCTGCTGACCACCTTGTGAAACATCTGTTTGAGAGTCTGATTAAACCTCTCCACTAGACCGTCGGTTTGAGGATGATAGACCACGGTCTTTAAGTGCTTTATTTTCAGTAACTTGGCTGTTTCCCTGAACGTCTTTGAGGTAAACGGCGTCCCCTGGTCTGTAAGGACTTCTTTATGAATGCCAACTCGCGCAAAGACCTCTACCAGTTCCTGTGCGATGGCTTTAGAAGTAGCCGAGCGCAACTGAACAGCTTCTGGATACCGGGTCACATAATCCACAAGGACTAATACATAGTTATGTCTTTGGGCAGAGGGTTCCAGGGGTCCTACTATATTGACCCCTATTCTTTCGAATGGGACATCAATCAAGGGAAGAGGAACGAGAGAAGCATGGTCCCTCCTAGGAATTTGCCACAGCTGACACTCAGGACAAGAGATACAGAAGCAGCGAACCTCCTCTATAATTCCCGGCCAATAAAATTGGAGCTTGATATGCTCTAATGTTTTCTCGGTGCCCAGGTCGCCTCCTAGGAGGTGGGTGTGCGCTAACTCACAAACCTGCTGCCAGAAGGTTCATGGAATCAGTAACAGCTTCTGCACCTCCCCCTCTTGCTCACTGACCCGATATAATAAATTATTTTCAATAACAAAGTGGGGCCCCTGTGGCATGGGCTGATGGGTGCCTTGGCCATTGACTAGTATAACTGCATTCTTTGCAAATTTAAGGGAATCATCATTCCATTGTTTCCTTTTAAATGAGGCCAGCATTTGTCTAAACTGAAAACTTAATTCTGAGAGAGGGTCCGGTCTGACCTCAAGGGGCTGATGATGCAATGGTCTGCGATGGCCTGGGAACCTCCCCATCCTCCTCTTGGCCTCCCATATCTCTCTCCGCCGGCTGAGTACACGGTGTGGAGACAACCTGCGACGGATGATTCCCGTCTGTTACTAGGCCCAAATTAGGTTTGGGAGTGGTCAGTACATCACTGCTTTTAGTATCAGACCAGTCCCGCCCTAGAATCACAGCGAAAGATGGTTCTTTTAACTGATCCTCCCTGGCTGATGAAACATCGGGTGGATTTATAGAATCAGACATCTCAGTGTACACAGGTTATAATGGTCTTTAGTTTTATCCACTGTCGCAGCAGTACATACCGGCGATCAACAATGGAAGAGGGCCATCCATCCATCCATTTTCCAACCCACTGAATCCGAACACAGGGTCACGGGGGTCTGCTGGAGCCAATCCCAGCCAACACAGGGCACAAGGTAGGAACCAATCCCGGGCAGGGTGCCAACACACCACAGGACACACACAAACACACCAAGCACACACTAGGGCCAATTTAGAATCGCCAATCCACCTAACCTGCATGTCTTTGGACAATGGGAGGAAACCAGAGCACCTGGAGGAAACCCACGCAGACACGGGGAGAACATGCAAACTCCACGCATGGAGGACCTGGGAAGCGAACCCAGGTCCCCAGGTCTCCCAACTGTGAGGTAGCAGCGCTACCCATTGCGCCACCGTGCCGCCCATGGAAGAGGGCTTCCACCTTAAATCCATTAACAACTACCAGTCCTGTATGAGCCACTGACAAGGGGCTTGAAAGCGCACACAATCCACCCCCCTCTCTTCACTTACATTCCGCCTTGCTCCCAAATGAGGGCCGCGCCCAGCAGAATCGGGGACTCTGGTTTATGCCGAGGGGGCATATTAGGAGGGACATAGTCTTTATATCGTTCGCTAAAGGACTGTTCTGCTCTCCCAAATTCCGATGCCGTCCTAGGTGTTTCGATGAGCTTGATGATATCATTCATATTAGAAAAGTCTTGGTGGGTTTTAACGATATTGCCACTGTTTTCCAAAGAGCATCAGCCTGCTCTTGGGTAGATCCCTCATGATCTAGCTTCCTGTAATAACCTCACCTGCTGTTCTGGGGAATCCCCACTCTGCTCTGGGGCCTTGGCCCCCGCGGGTAGGATGGCTCTCTCATCCGTGTGAGCATAATAAGTCCCTGTCGCTTCCTCCATAGAGACCAGCCCACTTCTGTGTGTCCCATCAACACTCTCCCTTATTTATTTTATGTGCCCCAGAACTAGACAAAGGGAGCGGAGTCTTCACCGGTTCTTTCTGAAATCCGGGATGAACCCCCCACCCAGAAGCTCTGCCCCGGTACTCTCCCACCTGGTCATGATTCAGGTCAGGTCCTGTTTTCTTCTGGGATTCTACCATCCTGCTGACTACAGCACTGTCACAAAAATGACCAAAAGACATTGAGAAGGTTTGGGGCAGCCACCCGTATAATTTTTCCCGGCTGAAAAACTGGTGAGAACAGACATGTTCACACAACTGAATCCAAAACAGAACTGATTCACTAGAAACAAGATGGCAGCTTTAAAGGCCAGTATGGGAAGTGACGTCGTTGGATGCCCCAGAGCCCGGCGGGATTTCCCTAGAATGTTCTGCAAAGAATCGAGAGAGAGAATTAGTGCACTTTGCCACCCCCTGGTCTGGCATGGAATTACATCTACTCAGGCCCTTTAGTTGTCCCCTAAACACATGTGTGTGACAAGACACAGGGAGAACATGCAAACTTCATGGTGACAAAAAAAAAAAACAGGTGCAGGACCTGAATCCAGTATTTTGGACCACATACAGTAACCCTTTACAATTATCATTATAATAAAATATAATAGAAGTATGACACAGGACAAATTAATTTTAAAAAGTATGCAAGCCTCCCACTTACCTGATTTTTCCTTTCACAATAATTAATCATTTGATTCTCAGTCAGCTAGTCCTTTTATCTGCCCTAACAAGAAGGAAATGGTGGAGAGATGCAGAAACCATCCCATCTGTATAGTTTTTAATTTTTTGGTAGTTACCTTTGCTGCCTTTCCTAAATGGGTGGGCTTATCTGTCACGGTGGTGTCTTTTTTCTTAATGACAGCAAGGTTTCCAGAGTATTCTGCAATGGACTGATGATCAGAACAGGGTTTGTCATTATTGTATACTAGCTGAGATCTCTGCTCGTCATGTGGGTTACAGATCATGTTCACATCAGAGGGTTGTGTGAAGGAAGATTGGGTTAAAGAAACAGCTCAGAAAATGATTGAATGCTTTATCCACTGGCGGCCTCTTCAAAACCACCCATAATTCAGTTTAATTCAGTTTATGTTTGTACAGTATTCTTCATTTTACAAATGACTAAATTCTGAATGAGTACATTTAAAGACACAGATAAGTTAAAACACATGGAAAGCAAAGAAACTAATTAATGCATATGAAACCCAACAGCAGCTGTCCGTTAATTAATTAATTGTCGAGCTATGGCCAACTGACAACGGAAGAGAGGAAAGCAAAACTCCAGCTAGCAACATCCCTGGAGAAAATAAACCTCTGGGAGTACAGGGTCAATTGCAGGAGAAAATCAAAGACAAAGACAGACGCAATGGAGTCCCAGAGACCTCAGCCAACCACCTGCCCCATCCAATCTGATAATTCCAATATTTCTTTATATCAGATACGTTTCCAAGAGCAGGAGAACAGCTTGGCAATAGAGCAGTGCTCCAAGAGCCATATCAAGATACACTGTAGACAAATTAAGGGAACACTTAATTATCACAGTCTAACACCACGTTAATTAAGCTTCAGGGATATCAATCTGTCTGGTTAAGAAGCATAAGCAATTGTGAATCAACTTCACCTGCTTTGGTGCAGATGAACATGACAACAGGTGTACTGGAGAGGCAACAGCAAGACAACCACCAAAATGGGAATGGTTTTGCAGGCGGTGGTCACAGATAGTTGCTTTCTCCTTATCCTTCCTAACTGATTCTCTCTAGTTTTGTGTTTTGCTAGTGTCCTTGTCACTACGAGTAGCATGAGACAGTATCTGCAGCTGATTCATTTTGCACAGGTGGTCCAGCTTCTCCAGGATGGCACATCCATATGTGTCATTGAAAAAAGGTTTGTTGTGTCTCCCAGCACAGTCTCAAGAGCAAGGAGGAGATACCAAGAAATGGGCAATTACACAAGGAGAGCTGGAGAGGGCCATAGAAGGGCATCAACCCAGCTGCAGGACCGGTATCTGCTCCTTTCTGCAAGGAGGAACAGGAGTAGCAAAATGACCTCCAGCTTGCTACTGGTATGCATGTTTCTGACCAAACTGCTAGAACAAGACTCCATGAGGGTGGCATGAGGGCTCAACATCCTCTACTGGGACCTGTTCTCACAGTCCATTAACGTGCAAGCTTGATTGCAATACACCAGAGTATACCACAATTGGCAGCTCCAACACTGGCACCCAATTCTCTTCATAAATGAGAGCAGGTTCACACTGAACACATGTGACAGTCATGAAAGAGTCTGGAGACGCTCTGGTGAACATTATGTAGACTGCAAAATCTTCTAGCATGACCAGTTTGACGGTAGGTCAGTGATGGTCTGGGGAGGCATATCCAGACCTTCATGTGCTAGCCAACAGTTCCCTAACTGTTGTTCGGTACTTGGATAAAATCCTCGGAGCCATTGTCAGAGCTTACGCTGGTGCAGTGGGCCTTGGGCTCCTCCTGGTACAGGACAATGCCCAGGCTTATGTGGCCAGAATGTGTAGGCAGTTCCTAAATGACAAAGACATTGATCCCATTGACTGACTCGCACATTCCTCAGACCTGAATCCAACTGGAAACTTCTGGGATGTTACGTATTGGTGTATCCAAAGCTGCCAAGTAGCACCATAGACTGTCCAGGAGCTCAATGATATCCTGAGCCAGGTCTGGGAGGAGATCCCCAGGACACCATCTGCCTTCTCATCAAGAGCATGACCAGACGTTGGCAGGAGTTCATACAGGCATGTGGGGGCCAAACACACTACTGAGTCACATTATGAGCTGCCATGATGAAATTCACGCAAGTTGAATCAGCCTGTGATTTCAATTTTTGACTTTGATTTTCGGTGTGATGTTGAATCCAGCTCTCAGTGAGTTGGGGATTTTGGTTTCCACTGAGCATTGTTACATCATTTTGTATTACTCAGTAAAGAGTTTCTACTTGAATATTTTGTTTGTTGAGATCCAATATCCTCTTCAGCATCAGAGCCAGATCTGCCGGGCTGCAGGATAGTTTTTACTCCCAAGCTGTCAGACTCCTTAACACCATGCTGCCCCCTGGGATCTTCCACACTGCCTCAACCACCTCTAGAAACAGAACTTTTATACATGCAAGCCACTTTCCTGCAAAGACTAGTGTGCATGTAAAAAAGAACTGAAAATCTCATACTGACCTTTAAGGATTTTGATACTCTTGATATCCTTCTGCTGTGAAACATTCTGACCTGTCATTATTTACACATGTCTTAAACAACTATAATCATACACTGATAATTTCTGTATTATCTATATCTTTTATTTATTTATTATATTACATATCTGTTGACTATATTTATGTATCTAGATTGCAAATACCACACATTGCATCAATGTTCATATTGCTTAGTACACGTCAATATTGCTGCTGCTTCTTTGTCTTGTCTTTGCACAATGTCTTGTCTTGTTTGTGTTTTAATTTTAATTCTATTTTTATTTTTAATTTATTATTTGCACTTCATGTTGTTACACTGTGGACCCTGAGCTTCACAAATTCGTCTATCTGTATACTTGTATATGGTTGAGATGACAATAAAGTTCGCTTTGACTTTGACTTTAAGTGCTCCCTTAATTTTTTTGAGCAGTGTACAAAGGAAGGAAACAGAATAGATGAGGGTTAATAACGCTTTATAAATATTGCATTACTTATATGTTTGTAGAAATGGCTTAACAAACAGAGATGCAATATGCACAGTTAATCAGCAACCTAATGTGGGTATGCAAGATGCAAGACTAAAGTAGTGAGTCTTCAGTTGGATTTAAAAGCTGAGACTGAAGGGGCACCTTTAATAATCGACACCCAGCATTTTATACTATAGTCTTTATTTACTTCCTGATCCAATAAATGGTTAAATTTTGAATACAACCCCTGCTGGTTACATGTTTTTTCAATACTGAAAGCCCAGTCTAATAATTAAGTGATCACCTGTTTTGTGCTTCATTGTGAATTCACGGCTGCCATTTTCTTTCAAGATAACAGTCAAAAAAATTATTAGCCTATATTCATGTGCTATGGAAATTTGCAGTGTTAGTCATGCCTTCCCACTTTATTCTGTTCAAGTACTTTTTGATTTAGATGTCTCTGTTAATATGCTGTTTGATTCATATAAAAGGCACTCAGAGTTTCCCAATCAAAATGTCTTTGTGAAAATAAATAGAAAAGAATCTTCATTAGGCAAGTACTACATTGATTTAAATGCGAAGATATAAAGAAAGACTGACAAATCTTGTACAGCATGACCAAAAAAAATGTGCTTTCTGGCTGTGGTGATTGTTACTTTTTATTTTTGTGTAATGAAATGAGAAAAACGGTCAGGGGTATGTCACAGCTTGGCAAAATTAAGTAACTAAGTGGAATGGCATTCACTTAAAAATCTGTAAAGGGGACTTCATATCTGTTGTGGCCACCAGGGAGCACAAAAGCACGCCAACACCTGACACAACAGGCACAGACACAAGTGCAGCAACACACACGTTTATTTACATGGGGAAACGCTTCCCAAATCATTCCCCTCAGCAGCACAGTACAGAAGCATAAACCGCATAATGACAATACAGCACTTTGTCTTCTGTCTGTATTTCAGCCTCCACTCCTCCTCCAGCAAGTTTCATCCACCTCCACCTGATGCTGGATCTCGAAATGAAGGTGTGCAGCTCCCTTTATGCTGCTCCTGGGAGTGCTCCAGGTGGCTTGTTAACAAGGTCTGGAATCCCTCCCAGGTGTTGTGAAAGCCCAAAGTAGAGCTCTGCAGCTTCCGCAGCTCCCCCTGGCAGCATCCCCAGAACCCAACAGGGCTGAGCTGACAAATATCAATTCCCATAGAGCCCTGTAGGAATCAGAGGTGCTACTGCAACCCATGGGGGCTGCCAAGTAGCAGTTCACGGGAGATAGTGCCCTTCAAAAGCCATCTCCCTCTGTTCTTCCTTCAAGGAGCCATCCTGGCCTGGTGAAGATGCTGGCCATCCCTCACACTGTCATTTCAGCTAATGTCCAAATGCCTCCAAATTTCACAAACATTTGCTTGACTCAGGAATGGTCTTAGAAAAACCTGTGTTTGAATTCTAGTCCAGGCACTGCCTGTGTAGAATATGCATATTCTTCCCCTGGGCTTTTCTCCAGGTATTTTGGTTTTTGCTCCACAAACCCAAAGAAGTTCAAGTTTGGTTAAGAGGTGACTTTAAACTGCTGTGATGGAGTGTGGGTATGTGAATTAGTGTTTCTTATGTTAGACTGGTACTCAGTTCTCAGTTATTTCCTACATGATCATCAGTGCTGCTGGGACAGACCCCAGCACCCCATTACTCTGAACTAGAGAAAAGGACTTGTATAGATTTGGTAGACATCTTTACCCAAAGTTACTTACAAAATCAAAAAATGTTAAAATGAATGTGTTTCTGTTTGTATAATGGTCACACGGTCAGGTAAATGAACTTGCTCAAAGGTACAGAATGGGGCTCAGATAGAGAGTGTAGCAGTAGAGGCGTGTATCGACCTCTTGTACCCTCAGGTACCACTCCAAACACCAGGTAAAAGTCCAAGACTCTTTTATTTTGCAATAATCACATGCACCAAGCACCCTCCACTCCACACTACTCATATAATCAATTCTTCAAATACAAACACCAATCCTCCTCTCCCAGACACTTCGCCACCCTACCTCCCAGCTCAGCTCAGTGTCTGGGCTTTCCCAGAGTCCTTTTATACTCCCTGAACCAGAGGTGTTCCTGCTCAACAGTCCACAAGTCCTTATTACTTCCGGGTCAGGGTAAAAGTCCTTTTCTTCAACCTGGAAGTACGTCATTTCTCCTGTTCACGTGACCAGGACATACTTCCAGGTTATAGGGCACATAAGAGTCCATGAGCCTCCCTACAGCGATTCCCGGTGGTCCCCAAGGTATCCAGCAGGGCTGTGCATAAAAACTACAAAGTCCATGAGGCCCTGCTGGAATTCGGGGCACGTCCATGGTGTCGGGAGAGCTCCTCCTGGTGGCCTGGGGGTGAGGGCCGGAATATGTAGCCGGCCATCCATCACAAGAGTAAACTTGTTATTTGCACAAAAGTAATGCTGTGTTTCTTTTGCCTGGTACCATTGCCAATAAAGATATACTCTCCCAGTGCATGTACAGTATTTTATGTTATGGCCCGACAGAACTCTGCATTACTTTTCCAGGGGTTCCTAGCTGTTTTTTCCAGTCTCTTGGCTGCTCCTTCCCACTTACTTCTCTGTCTTGATATCCTAGATGATCTACCAAGGTCCTAGCTATGCACCGTTGCTCATTTTATGTACAACAATCTATTAACATCTATAAATAATATACAAGAAGGCAATTAGAAACTAAAAGCCTAAATTCAGGAACAGTGTCTGCCTTTATAAAGTGTCTCAGAGTAGAAAAACAGTCCTAACTGGTTCAAAAATCATAGGGTGATGCAAACTTGGTCTGACTCTTAGGAGTAGGAGTAATAGCATTTTATCAGTTTTCTTAATTTAGGAAACTACTACTAAATTCACCAGGATTAAAGAGAGCTTGTGAGCTGTCTAACTTGGTAGGAGCTGCCAGAAGATGGTGTTCAGGCAGAGATCAAGCAGACACAGTTTTCTGGCCACGGACCAAATGTAGCTTTGAAATGGTAATGATGTGGGTACACCACAACCAACTGTTTCTAAAATTCTGCACCAAACCTTTACAATGTGTGAGGTAATACAAAAATTAATGCATTTCCCCACCACTCCACATGAGGCAATGTTAAAGCAAGCTGCATTAATGGCAATCACTGGATTTCCTAGAATTGTTGGTGAGATTGACAGCACGCACATAGAGATCATTGCAAATGTGAATCGCAAGCAGTATCATAATATCAACACACTGTTTGCCATGAATGCAATGCTGCATTTTAGTAGCCAGTCTATTAGCCTGAAGATACGTGGGAATGAACGGGGCATTGAGAGTGAAATGTCACACAAGTACATTGAGCTCTGCACTCCATGGACCGCTGGAAAATCTACAATACAAGACGAGGAAGGTTTGAGAAGTTAGGCAGGACTCCTGGGGCATTCGGAGAAGATAAGTAGGAGATCATGGAAAGAGGCATGGTATGTAACTCTGAAAGACAATTGGGATCACTGGAAGAGTGAATGTGACTTGAGAAACAGTACTGCAACCGCTGTGGTTAATTTCAATAACTTATTTTACAAGGTGTTCCCATAGCCAAAACATTAAAAAAAATACTGCTGTGGATCATTCTTTGTTAAATAAACATGCCCGCTCTCGGGATTTATTCTTATTCAGCATGCGAGTCTCAATCTTTCTATCTCAGTGCTTGTTACAATATTATCCCTAATTATGTGCAGCTTAGCTCAATACTCTATCTTATGACATTTTCCTTCTTCTTCTTTTTCTACTACTTTGCTTATTATTATTATTATTATTATTATCTTTGTGGTGAAGCCTTAGCGTTAGTATCACAAATCTATGAAACATCACCATGATTTAGAAGGAAACTACAAAATAGCTTCATGAGTGCCATTTTGTGACTTGAAGTGTTGTAAAACTGTAACATCATTCTCAAACATGAAGTCCTACTGCTTTTTGGGAGGAGATTTAGGACACTTGATAACTAACTCTCATGTACTACTCTGGATTAGGACAAATTCATATCCTAGTAAGACTTTCAGTGCAATACCTAGGAGTAATTCTGAGACACTTGATGAACACGGGCACTGATCTTTGACTTGGAGAGGAACATTAAAAAGAGTAAAAAGAAGATCTCCCAAAAGTCTTTGCAGAGATCTGATACAGGTTTGGTGTATCTGCAGAGCCAGCCATGTTTTTGTTCATTCTTTAGAAATTCTGTTGTCTCCAGGCATCAGTCCTAGCTTGAAAGTGCCATAGTCAACTATCAATGACATGCCAGGTGGCTTACTGTACATTGTGTTACCATTGAACACATACAACAGGCTTATCCTGCATTTCCATTTGTTTTTACATATAATTCAGGAATTGCCTGCATCATGGTTAATTGGTGCTCACTTGATACTCTACATCCAGTTGCTGGCCACAGTGCTTTTGATTATCCATGTAAAAGAAGTTTTTCTTTTTTGGTTGAGCAGCATACCACAAGATTTCACATTGGCTTAAAGGTTTTACAGCTTTTCATGTTAGCTGCCTCAGTTACTTCACCACTGTCTGTGATGATTTACAATAAAAGTGTTTTTTCGCACGTATCCTGAATCAGTCATAACTGACCTAACATGGAGTGAGGTTACGAGAGTGAGTATAACACCTTCTTTCATCTGCCATTGCTATGGCTATCTGACAAACTGCTAAGAGGGTTTTAAAGCGATGTTGGACAACATCTCAAATACACATTATACAGTCAATACCCAAATGGGCCAAAGAGGGTCATGCACAAATACACTGATGGGAATAAGAAACATAACACTCTTAGTTGGACTAAAATTTCAGCCTTCATTGTTGAAATAACAACTAACAATTGAAAATAATAGGAAAAAAAACTGTACACCAAAAAAAAAACAAAAGGAAAATAAAAACAAATTTGAACACTAAAGGAATTCACTGCCCCAAAATAATATTTTCCTTTTCTATCACTTACCCTGTGTTGTTTGTAGTGTCAGCAAAAAAATTTTTTATCTCATGTAGTCATGGAAAACAGAGATCACAAAGTTTATGATACAGTGGGCTTCAGTGAGGGGCTAATACTGAACAACAACCAATGATATTAAAACATCCATGAAAACAATCTTATTATTGTGGCATAACCCATTTCTCAGTAATACGGTTATATGTTTACAATATATTGTTAGATAAATACTTCCACAGTAGTGTATAAATATGAGGTGTGTTGAAATTGTCCAGCTTTTGAATTATAAAGACAATTCTTGGCCAGTAAATGAACAAGAGAGGCAGTTTTCCATGCCCAGAAGCCCATTGTATCAGAAATTTGTGATTTCCATTTTCCATGAAAACATGAGATTAAACTACGAGGGGGAGTCAAGCTGAAGTTAGAAAATGGCATTTATTAGAAAATAGAACGAACCTTAACAAAACTGATAATGTCATTTCCCAGTGTAGTCTCCACCCTTCTCAATGCACTTGTGCCTGGAAGTGCCCGGATTCCAGCAGAATAGAAGGTTTTGTCTTGTCCTCACAAAAACTCCTGGTTCTCAAATATGTAACTTCTGATACATCATCAGTCAACACATGTACTTGACATAATACAACAAGAAAGCATCACCAACATAGCAACAATGAATTAAATTCAAAAAATAAAAAGTGGCAAAATCCCAAAATAGTACCAATTACTACTAAAATACAGTATATCATGTAGCTAAGCCACTGGACATCCAGCTAGATGTCTGCAGGTTCAGTTCTCACCTTCAACTGTCAATTAAATCTGTGAGTCAGTTCCACGAGTGACCCTCGGCAGATTACCTAACCTGCCGGTGCTTCACCTGTACTGTAGCTCTGTACTTGTAATTTGTTTTATGGTGGTGTCAGTCAGTCAGTCATTGTCAACCCGCTATATGCTAACACAGGGTCACGGGGGTCTGCTGGAGCCAATCCCAGCCAACAAAGGGCACAAGGCAGAAACAAATCCCGGACAGGGCACCAACCCACCGCAGGACATACACACCCACACACCAAGCACACACACTAGGGACAATTTAGAATCGGCAATACACCTAACCTGTCTTTGGACTGTGAGAGGAAACCGGAGCACCCGGAGGAAACCCACTCAGACACGGGGAGAACATGCAAACTCCATGGAGGGAGGACCCGGGAAGCGAACCTGGGTCTCCTTACTGTAAGACAACAGTGCTACCACTGCGCCACTGTGCCGCCCTTATGGTGGTAATTTGCTGCAGAAATGGACTATACCAAAATAAACCTGTTTACTCTCTTTGCTTTTATGGATACACTTTCATTAACAACACATCATTAGGTAGAAAGGTAGAGTTTCTACTCTAAATTCAGCTGAAATTCATCTGTTCCTCACCCTGTCATGGAGAGTGAGCCCAGCAAACCCATGCAAGAACCTCATTTCACACACTTGTTAATGTACTCTCATATATCACATAAAAAAAATCTCTATACATCCAACCACACCGGCCAATGATGAGCAAAGACAATCCTGGCAGAAAGGCACCCACCTACCTACTCATACTAGACCAATTTAGAGCCACTAATGTGCCCAAAGTGCAGACTTAGATTGTTAAAGGAACCCACAACTCCTATATATTGCCAAGAAGTAAACCAAACATGCATACATTCTCAATAAAATTCCCCCACTCACACATAAACATTATCTAACAGTCAGTGTTCATTAGTTAACATCAGATGCACATCTAGATGCACTAAAGGAAGACAGGTAAATTAAAAATATTTTTTTATTCTTGTGTGAGATTACTTTAGGGCATGTCATACAGGAGTTTTCAAGTTGAAAAAAAAATTAAATAAAGTAATGAAATTAGTTGACCAATATAGGGTATGTTTTCATTCAAAAGCCACGGCTGTGTATTTAGCAAACCCTCAAGCTCATTATTTGAAAATGACTCCATCAGACCTATAAAATGATATTTTATTAAAGAGAATTAGATTTTGCCTTCAACAATCACGTTACCGCTTCAAAGAAAGATCTGCTTTGGCTACCTAGAGCGACAGCCCAGACAGAGCAATTCACCACGAAATTCATTTCTGGTAGTCTGACCTTTCTCATTTTGTCCAATTAGTGTTCTATGACTGAGACGAGGATACAGCTAAATAGTAGAGCCTACTCTTATTTCCAATTTATTACAAGTTATTTACTTTCTCAGGCTTTCACCGCCAGAGCAGCTGAACAAGTTAAAGTGTCTGAAGATGTGCTGGCTCCTTTGACCTTGTTTATCTGAGCTGTAGGCATCAGAGCTTCACAACAGGATGTGTCCAGTGACTCCCTTGGTTTAAAAATGGTCCTGTGACTCAGCTTAGCTAAGACTTAGCTACGACTTGCTTAATCAGATGGCCTTTTTTACTTTCATTCTGCACTGTAATGTATGATTTGCATCTTTGTAATAGATTTTAATACACTGGAGTCTTAGTTGCATGCTCTTGTTCACTATTTTCAGAAGAGTATGTCTTTACCCAAGTACAATGTGGAGGGGGACCCAGTTAGGATTGGTGACTGCAGGGATTGTCAGATGGTTTAGGGTGGGAGTCAGTCTATAAAATGCCCAGCTCAAAACTGCACTGCTAACAACTACTTGTGGGGTCATGTCAGTGCAGCTGGGTTATTCCATGAGGGGACACTTGAGCCCTTATGCATGAGTGGAGCCTCAGACTTAGCTACCTCTGGGGCAAAATGTAATGAAAGGGCAATCTGGGACATCAAGTAATGAAATCACAGTTCCCAAGTACAAAATGTGGCTGCCATGTGACTCATTATGTTGTAGTTGTTACTTGTTACATTGGACAGGTAAACTGTGTGTTGCCTAGCCCCTTTAATGGGACCTGGGACTCAGGACAAAAGGGAAACCTGGGGCTGATAGAAGAATTGCCCCAGATGATCTAGTGGCTGTTCTTGAACCCAGAAGGTAATTTCTATGACACATGGAAGTAGTTCCTAGCAAGGACTTAAAAGCCCCTTTCAGCCAGAGAGCCTTTGAACTTGGAGCTGGGAGGAGAGTCAGACACAAAGGTCCAACTGGTTAGCGAATGTCAGGACATAATTCTTAGATAGATAGATAGATAGATAGATAGATAGATAGATAGATAGATAGATAGATAGATAGATAGATAGATAGATAGATAGATAGATAGATAGATAGATAGATAGATAGATAGATAGATAGATAGATAGATAGATACTTTATTAATCCCAAGGGGAAATTCACATACTCCAGCAGCACCTTACTGATACAAAAAACAAAATTAAATTAAAGAGTTATAAAAATGAAGGTAAAACAGACAATAACTTTGAATAATGTTAACGTTTACCCCCCCGGGTGGAATTGAAGAGTCACATAGTTTGGGGGAGGAACGATCTTCTCAGTCTGTCAGTGGAGCAGGACAGTGACAGCACTGTGTCGCTGAAGCTGCTCTTCTGTCTGGAGATGGCACTGTTTAGTGGATGCAATGGATTCTCCATAATTGATAGGAGCCTGCTGAGTGCCCGTCGCTCTGCCACAGATATCAAGCTGTCCAGCTCCATGCCAACAATAGAGCCTGCCTTCCTCACCAGTTTGTCCAGGCGTGAGGCGTCCCTCTTCTTTATGCTGCCTCCCGCGCACACCACCGCGTAGAAGAGGGCGCTCACCACAACCGTCTAATAAAACATCTGCAGCATCTTATTGCAGATGTTAAAGGACGCCAGCCTTGACAGAAAGGAGGTGGATGGGGCAAAGAGCTCAAATGAACTCTGCTAGATAGACGGGGTGTAAGGTCTTTTTAGGTAGGACCAGTGGAGTGTATTGGGCTTTGGTTTGGATATTTATTTTGATATTTTCTTCCTTCTTGTGTTTATCTCATTTATTGTGTTTTTATTTTATTAATCAATATACCCTTTGTATATACTTCGGCTCCATTGCAGTTATTCTAGTTGTGAAGACTACCTCAAGAATGATTCCTACAGGTCATGAGAAATAATTTACAAAGAGCAGACATGAGTATAAATGACAATAAATGCTAAAGAAGAACAGCTATTTTTGACCCACTTCCAATTCTTTAACCATTACCAAGCAATAAAGATACTTAAAAAATGGCTATAACAAACGTGAGAAAAACTAGCTAAGAATTCCAAAAAGATGAACATCTGGAAATAAAGAAAATGTTAAATCAAAATGAGTCAAATTATCTGGCGCAAAAACCTACAGCTGGCGATAGAAACTGCCTCTTGGTACGTGGAATGTTATCTGACGTGTGCAGGAGGCTTCAAATTACCAGCTAGATATATATTGATTGTCTCTGGAAGCAGGCTTCTCAGTCTCCTACTCCAGAGTTGATCCTCACAAGTTCTTGGCGGGGTGTAATATAGTTGGAGTTTGTTGTAGGGGATAACAGAGTCGCCTCAAGCTACCAACAGGACATCCTTGGCTATTGCATCCTTGTATGCATCATACAGCTAATCCTGGCTTTTTTTTTTTTTAAGAGAAATTGGATTCTGTACTCAAAACAGTTCCATCTACTGACAATGTAGTCCTGCTGGTAGAGTTTAATGCTCCATAATAAACAGATATGAGGTAAAGAGGCATGATTGGAAGAAATGCCTTGCCAGATGTAAACCTGAGTGATAGATAGATAGATAGATAGATAGATAGATAGATAGATAGATAGATAGATAGATAGATAGATAGATAGATAGATAGATAGATAGATAGATAGATAGATAGATAGATAGATAGATAGATAGATAGATAGATAGATAGATAGATAGATACTTTATTAATCCCAATGGGAAATTCACAATAGTGGTGTGAATTGAATCACAGAGTGGTGAATTGCTGCTGGATTTCTGTGCTAGTCATGGATTGTAAATAGTGAATGCCATGCTTGAACACAAGTAAGCTCATACATATATCTGGTACCAGAATATCTCAGGTCAATTAGCTGATTTATAGAGTCATCTGATCTATGACACTGAGTCTATATGTTCAAAAACCTCAGGTAAAGACAGCTGACTCAGAGAGATGAAAAAATCTGGGATGCCCAAATGTGTGATGAGGGTTTGCTGGAAATGACTGGAGACATCTGTGTTTGAGATGAGCTCAACTCTCACATCTAAGAAAGAGTTTCTTGAATCTCAAGAAAAGTCAGGGACATGGAGCCTACAAATTGGACCATTTGTAAGACCTCAGTAGTGAATGCAGCAGGAAGGAGTTGTGGCCTGATGGTTGCTTTTGCCTGTCATGGTGACAACTGAAGGAACTGATTTTGGGCACAAGTAACAAAGGAAGTTGTTAATTTAAAGAAGGAAACATTTTGTGCAATGTTAGCAGGAAGGTCTCCACAGCTGACTAAGATGTACTCTCACACCTGTAACTAGAGCAGTGACCAAAGCAAGGGTCCATGTGCGGGTAAAGTCTGCTGTGGCTGTGGAAATGAATTTCAGGCGGCTTTAAGGAAGTTCTGGTAAGCCATTCAAATGCTCAACAACTGCAGTCAAGATGTCACCCAGACTGTTCTCAAAAAGGGTAGGGAAACATTGACCTCAATGGACAATTATGTCGAGAAGTACAATATACCATGAGAAACTCCTACATTCAGTGGATTTGTCTTCCTCAGTGGAGGCAGTGCCTGAAGCATTAGTTGGGGATTTGGTACAGCTTCATTGCCAAGGTCACTGCTGGATTAGATTAGAACTGACTGGAATTGTTGAAATTATTAAATATTGTGGAAGTAGTATGGCTAACATGCATCTTCAGTGTTGCATGGATTGCAGGAACAGGGCATGAGGACTGCAAGATTGGTGTGGTGGTCCCTGTTTTTTTAAAAATAGTGGACAAGAAGGTGTATTACAGTTACTAAGGGATCACACTAATCTGACCCCTGGAAAAGCCTGATAAAGGGAAACTGGAATTTTTTTCTGAATCTGTCTTGAGGAAAAATGCATGCACCTTGGTCTAGAGTGGGACAGAAGTGGTTGCGAGATTGACAACAGACTTTGTGCAGTGAGAATAGTTCTGCAGATATTATACTTGACTGCGATGGTAAAGGGAAAATGAAGGTCTTAGCTGTTGACTTATCATTCAATGTATATCTCCATCTTCACCTATGGTCACAAGCACTGGATAGTGACTAAAAGAATGAGATTGTAAGTTCAGATCACTGAATTGTGGATCCTAACAGGGTTTGCATACTGACTTCTGCTTCTCCAGATTGAAATGAATCAGCTGAGTTGGTGTGTGCCTGTAATTAGAATGCCTTCTTGGCACCTCATGCACAATGTGTTCAAGACACGGTCTATTAAGTAAAGACACACTGACAGACCCTGTTTCTGGGTATTCCCTGGATGGACTGAAAGAAGTTGCTGAAGATAGGGTGGCCTGATCTGCTCAGCTCAATAGGTTGCTACCATAACCCTCATCAGGATAAATGGAGTAAAAATGATGATGACAATGATGATGATGAAAAGCCTACAGCCACTGTGGCCCTCTATGACTGGAGCTGAGCACCCCATTCTAGATATATGCAGAATGTTTTTCATTTTTGAAAAAGAAAAAGTGTGCTTAATTGATGCATACATTTTCTCCTTAAACAGATTCAGAGAAAAATCAAAGCTAAACTGTTTAAAAAAGATTTGTAATGTTGAACAGAATAATTAGAAGAATATTTGAAGAATGTTACTTATCTTAATTATTCCTAATTATTTTTTAATTGTTTTTAACAAATGTTTCCCAAACTTGGTCCTGGGAGACCTGTGGGACAGCTGTTTTTCTTCTGAGCAATTGCTCCACCAAAGGTTAATTACAGTCTTAAATTAAAGAGTCACATTTTTTTTCTGGTACTATCTTCAGTCAGAAAGCCAACTAATAAGCTCGAAAGCTTCATCAATAAAAAAAACATTTCATTCTCTGCATTCTTAACAGGAAGAGGAAAACACATTGAAGCAAACTAAAAGCAAAAATGAAAGCTGCAGCCAGAGCCACCCAGTGGAAGTTAAGGGGACGTGCATCTTAGATAGACAGGGCCCTAGACCCCAGATTAATGCACCAGTTGAGGGACATCAGTCTAAAGGGCTGTTCCATTAATCGTGATATTCTATATGTTATTATTAATATTTTCAAGTCATGCAGATTTTAAGTTTTTACAGTGAGTATCTGTTAAATTTTATGGTTCAACTGGACATCCTGGATTAACCTAGAAAATGGCAATAAAACCAGTATAGAGGTAGAGTGAGAGAAGGAGGATAAGCAATTTCTGCCATTTGGCAGGAAATTAAATTGTTCATTGCAATGAGTCAATTTTTTATCATATAAGATATTGCACTGTTCCAGTTAAATTCAGTATTCATACAAAATGTCTAGTTCAGTGCTGATGGACGCCAGAGTCTTTTCTTATAGTGTCATGCTCAAGGCAAGAACTAGGCCTGGACAGGGTACTAGACCATCATTAGATCCTCCCACTCACACTTACCCAGGGACAATTTAAATTCATCCATCGGTTAGCCTAATCTGTATGTATCTGGAGATGTGGGAGGAAAACTGGAGTACTTGAAAGACAATCCACACAGACAAAGGGAGAACATGCTGCTGTCACACAGACAATAAGCAAGTGTTGCATTCAAACCCTGAAAGCCTAGATCTGTGTAGCAGTAGCACTAAGTACTGTTCCACAATGTCACCCTTAAGTTCAGCATTGTCACTTACAAATGCTGTAGTGCATTTTATAATTATATGATGCTGTATTTTTTTCAATTAAAAATGTTCTTTTACAATAAGGTATGCAAAAAATTTCATACAGTTAAAAACAGAAAAGTATAAAGCCTGATATTATCAAAAGCAAGTATTACTGCAGTACATTAGCTTATTGTTTAACTGTACACTGTGAGAGTCAAGTTTGGGTCTTCTCTTGTCTCCGTGGACTTTTGTTAAAGTGCTCTGATATTCTGCTGCATCACTAAAACATGCAGTGTAAATAAGTTGACAGCCACAAATTAGCGCTGTGTGAGTAAGTGTGGAATAAATACAAGAGTGAGATCTGTCATACACTGGCACTCTGTCCAGGATTGGTTTCTGGCTTGTGTTAGGTGATGCAGAGGTAAGCTTCAGCTCCAACGACTCTCTGATTTGGAGTAAGGGATGGTTGGATCGATGGATCTGAAGGATGGATAATAAGACAGGCTTAAGATATGTCAAAGGCTTTGAACTGTAAAAAATGAAATGAATGAATGAATGGATAACAACTATCAACAATATTGTCATATAAATAATATATCAAAGACAGATCAACAACAACTACCAAATAAAAAACATTTGTTTTTACTCTGGTGGCAACAGATGACTTTGACATGGATTCATTTTTTACCAGCAAGTGTTCATTATATATCACCTAGCTTTACTTGGTAAGGGTTCACTCTGAAATGTAATCTTAATATTGTGCACGATATTCTGACAAATTTTTGAAATCTAATATTTGGGGAATTTGCATTCTTTACCAAATGGCTGAGATGGATTGGTCAATGATATGTTTATTTAAAAAAGAGAAAAATCTTAAAATTAAAAATAGCAGAGTATTTGTTTGGGAGCTGCTTTACCCTTTTCAGGTGGCAGCTTTCAGTTAGAAGGCCTTAGCCTGAAAGCTTTGTCATGCTGAACAGAAATGTAGGGCATTCTGGGAAAGCTGAAAGGCAAAGCAGGATTTAGGGAGTTTTGCATAGTTAGAAAGTGAAACAGGACCTTATAATGTTCTGTATAGCCAGCCTGTTTGCAGTTTCGAGTACAGTGAAACAGAACAACATAAGAAATTTGACAAACAAGAGGAGGCCATTCAGTCTATCAAACTCATTTGTTTAACTAATAGCTAAGCTGTCCAAACATCTCATGCAGATTCTTCTTAAAGATTATCAAGGTTTTGGCTTCAATAACATGGCTTTGTGTTGGATTCCTGTTACTCTTTATGGAAAGAAGTGCGTCCTGGCTTCTGTCCTAAACGAACTTCCATTAATTTAAACTGGTGTCTTTGAGTATGTGATTTGCCGTTCAGTTGAAAGAATTCAGCTGAATCTGTTTTATCAGTGCATTTGAAAATTCTGAAGACCTGTCTTCGGTCCCCATGCTTTCTCCTTTGCTCGAGACTAAACAGGTTTAATTCTCTGAGCTTGTCACAGCAGGACACATCCTTAAGTCCTGGGTTGCACCTGCTTGCTCTCTTCTACACAGCTTTATGTGCTACTATGTCTTTCTTGTAGGTGACTAGAATTGCATACAGTACTCCAGATGAAGTCTAATTAGTGTGTTATACTAGTCCCTTGAGTTATATTCAACAGTTTCTATCATATAATCTAACATTTTATTTGCCTTTTGATTCACTTTTGCACATTACTACGATGATGAAAATATTTTGTCAACATAAACCTCTAAAACCTTTTCAGAAGTTGCTTCCTTTAGGATGCTGTCCCTTACTGTATCTTGTACTTATAATTGATGTTCTGCTTGTACTTTTCTACATTAAACTGCATTTTTCAGTGTTTGCTAGGTTCTACAACTTGTCCAAGTTGTAAGACTCGGCTTTTGATTCCCATGGGACTTGACCTTGAGCTTGTATGATAATGATTTAGTAACATCCATTCATCTATCATCCAACCCGCTATATCCTAACTGCAGGGTCACGGGGGTCTGCTGGAGCCAATCCCAGCCAACACAGGGCACAAGGCAGGAAACAAACCCCAGGCAGGGTGCCAGCCCACCACAGTTTAGTAACATTACAATGTTTAAAAGAAAAAAAAAACTGAAAAAATGTTAGCTGCCCTGCAAACAGAAAGAAAGGTAGGTGCTCATTTTGGGCTGGGGGAGGATGTGGGAATTATGGTCACCTTTTGTTAGACTTTTTAAAATGTGTTCTCTCAGTTTAGTTTAGTTGGTGCCTTTTTGACATTTTGGTTAAGGGTTCAGCACAGCTGCAAAATGGTCACTTATAAGGAGCTTTTATCTATCTGCTAAACATTGAACATGGCCACTTGGAAAGGAGCTCTCTCTCTGGCACGAAATCATTATTTTAATTTTTTAAATTAAGAATGTAAAAATCACACCAATGTAAAGAATGGTGATGAACAAACTCCACTAAACTCACTTGTTCTTGAGTTGAGAAAAATCGTGGAAAAATTCAGGAATTTCACTCAACTTGGCAAAATGCATTGAAGTCAATGGGAAAGGAAAAAACTGAAAAAAGTTTTGAGAGGATTATATGAGTAGAAGGGCCTTTTAAGTGTCCCTGAGGGCTAGTGAAGTGTCTGCGAACTATGCCATACCAATTACTGTGGCCAAAAATGTGACCTGAGCTGTGAGACAGCAGTGCTAACCACTGTGCTACCATATCTTCCTGAAATAAAATTATGTCATGCATCATCCCGCGTTGTTGCTTTCTAGAGCCAGTTCAGTCACAGAGAAAACACACTTTTACACAGGCATACATCAGACAAATGCTGGATCAAGTGTGGTCACTCAAAAGTCTCATATTTCACAACAATAAAATACTTTATAAGTGATTGTGTGATGCAATTGGCTTAACCTGTCTGAAAATATTTGCCTTGTGCGTCATGTAGCCTCACCCCTGTGTAAGGAAAATTTCTCTACAGAATGCCTTTGAGTTCTTTTAATTTCAGAAAGACAAAAATGTACCTGAACTTCTCTGAAAATTATTTAAGTTTTGCTTTTGTCTTAAAAGTTCAAAAATAATGAGTGTTTGCTTTAAAGGGCTGTTTTTATTTTATTTGTGTAAATGTGAACCTAACTAATAGAATGGAATATCAGAACAGTAACATTTATTGCAGACAGGGGCAAGAGAAGCAGGAAGCATAAATTCAATGAGGGTTGGCCCTCACAAGCCCTGTGCACTTAAGAGTTACAGAACGGCAGAGGAAGAGCAGAGACAGAGACACAGCAATCCCTGGAATCGACAGTAAGGAGCAAAAAATCTTACTCATTCATTTTTCTGAATGTCAGTCTGTCCACAGAATTGCACATTAATATTGGCAGGAGATCTGCCAGTCGGGGTGTTGCCGCAAGTCATGAGTTGGCAGAAGAGGGTTACCAGCCAAAAGGACGGGAGATGCAGTGTCAACAACTTTGCCAAATGCCCATTTGAACACAGGATTTGGAGGTGGCTGATTGGAAGGGCCTCTTACTCTCCAGCATCTGCATGATAAAGGACTGGTACTGTACGCTAAAAAGAGGTGAAGGGGAAAGTGTGGGTAGAGGAAGAACTATACACTGGCTGCCTCTGGGGGTGGGCCTCTGCACTCTGTTCTGTAGCTGAGGGCTGCCTTCCACTGGCAGACACTGCATCTTAGGTGCAAGAAATCAGCATTATATACTGAGGGAGCTGTCCCATCCAACATTGTCAGCTACAGCTCTGTGATGTTACCTTGGATTTGCAAAACATTTTGAGGCACTGGGAAAAAAGAGGTTTTCCTAAGCTGTCCAAAAGGTTAATTTTCAGGCAAAAAACTGGCAACAAAGTTCACCAGCAAACCATTACAATTTGCTAAGGAAGGCACTTTGGAGAATTTCACCAATCAACACTATAAAGTAGCCATCTAGGATCTGTCACCTGTGACTAATTAAACATGAGCCCACTTTGGTTGTATAACTGTTGTGTTATAATGGTTGTATAATTCTTTGATTTGCTGCTATTGGTTATTATGCAAATAAGTATTATTTTTAAGTAAAAGCTTCAAGTCATTCCTTGTCTGATTGCTACTAGCACTGATCATTTCTTATCTAACTGAATTCCTTTAAGGCCATGAGGGCATGCTGTTGTCAAGTCCTCTATTGGTGGTAAAACTGTGTTGAAGTAAATTACTGAAAATGAAAGACAGTCCCAGTCATTAGAGGTCACTAGGGTTGAATCCATGGGGTACAATCCGGACAGTGAAACGGGAAAGAGATTACAGGTAACAGTTGTACAGCTGGGTTTGGCGTTTCTTCCTATCCCGCATTAAGGAAAAGAACATAAGAGTTCAGTTAGTATCTTTCCGGTTAGGTGCATGTCACAGGCTATCGGATAACAAGATAAAACAATATTTATTTTAAAGTATACATTTCATGTCTCTCTGTTATATAAAAAAATCCTGGGATGAGACGAGACATTTTCAGAGAGATAATTTGAAGTCCCACGAGAATAGACTTAGTGCGAAGAGATTTAACCACGCCCACGGTCCACTCACCTCTCATTCATGTGAATGATATTGTCAGACACAGTTCCTGTGCTCTTAGCTCTTATAAATGTTTACGTTTTCCTCATTTTAATACAAGACATACAATCTATTTGTTTCCTTCGATGTAGTCCTTTTCTGGACAATTATTTTATACGTTCTAGATGAAACGTCAACAACTAAGTGAAGAAGAAAGGGCAGCACATTGAAAAGAGGCCCAAAAGCGTTGGAGAGAAAAGAATTCAAAAAAGAACAATAATAATCTTAGTTCAAATTCGGAAAATAATGAAAGTTATAATCAGCCCGGACCAAATGAAATTGAAAACCTAACAGGTCTAAGCGGGGTGGGGGGTGGGGGTTTGGAGCAAAATAAAAGACAAAGAGTAGAAGACAAAGTAGAACATTGTAAAGAGGTCCAAAAACATTGGCGTGATACACATGCAGAACAGGTTAGAGATAATGAAAGTGCTAAAATTTGAAAGTCTCAAAAACTGATAGTAAAGATCGCATTAGTGCAAATAAATGGAACTTATTACTCGGTGAAATAACAGATCAGCGAAAAGAGATTGAATGCATGGACATAGGTGATATGACAGAAGTATGTAGGTTTTGTTTGGCTTTAAAGCTTAAGTCAGAGACTTGTAGATCGTCTAATTTGTGTTGCCATCACGGAAAAGTAGTGTTTCTTCCCAATGAAGAGGCGTATCCGTGAGAAATAAAAGAGTTGTCATTTGGTGAAAATGAAATCCTCGGTCACTACAGGCAAAAAATCCATATCTACAATAATCTGTTTGCGTTCGCATCATTCAATGCACAAAATTTAGATATACATGATTCAGGACCATACGCTATGAGAATCTGTGGTCCCGCAACAATTAAAGCAACTATAAGTTGAATTTATAGAAACCACAATTTGGTCAGGTTTATATTTATGATCACGGAGAGAATCGAAAGAGTTAAATGATCAGACATATTAGAAATTCTACAGCCAATAATGGATACAAATCCATACATCCAAAAGTATCGCACTTTACACAAAATTTATCTGAAAAACACAGACAAAGAAGTTTTCTTGGATTTCTATATGAATCCGAAACTTCACGTTCACATATATAATAAACCAACATGTGACGAATTGTCAGTGGTAATAGTTTCGAAAGACAGAGATATCAAAGACAGAGTTGATATTCATATTTATCCAAAAGCAAAGCACGATTCGTCACAAGTGGCAGATCCGGGAAATGACTAGCGTGTAGGGCCCGCACGGGGGTTGGCAAGTGAAGCAAGCAGGGGGCAGAGCCCCCTAGTAATAATTTATGAAAAAGACCATGCCTTCATTTATTTCTCTGAAATGCAAACACCTCATGGTTATGTCAGTTCTACAGTATGTGTATCTTTTCAGTTCTGACAGCATCAGGTATGACTTTTTTTAATGACAGCTGTCCTTATTTTATAAATTGCTTAAAAACTAATCTTCTGGTTTTATTATTTGTAGTGAATTACTTGTTATTATCAGACTTAGGAGATTTGCAGATAACTGGGCAAATTCAAATGACGTGGCAAGTTTAGAAGAATATCAGTACTGGTAATAATGAAAAAATGTCAACTCACAAAATTCTTTCAGTAATTTGCCAGGAATTAAATGGTTAAAGGAAAAGACAAATAAATCAATAACATCCATCCATTTTCTGAAGCAACTTTTTCTAATGTAGTGGTGTGCAGAGTCTCAGTGTATTCTGGCAGTTAGGAACAAAATCTTCACCAGATGTTGGTTTTGCCAAAATAAGTGGACAAATAATGTGTTCTAATTACAGAAATTCAAATTCATGTAAAAGGTTAAGTAATATCCAAGCCTGTTACAGGATATATAAAAAAGAATTTAGATTACAAATTTTCCAAAAGTAGATAAAGCCTGAAAACAAAGACTGCACAAAATGTATTCCTAAGGTCTACAAGAAGCAGGAAGCAATTGATTACAAATACAAACCTTACCATTTATTTTTCAGAGCTCGATGTAATCCAAGGGAATTCCTAAGAACTGGGAGTTTGCCATCATTGTTCCATTATATAAAGAGAACATTATGTTGACCCTGCTAATTAAAGGCTAGATAGCTTAACTTGATCTCATGTAAATTAATAGAAGCAATTAAAAAAACAAGATAAAACCATCCAATAATCAAGTTGTAACAGACTTGTGGCATGGATTAAAACAGGGGCCTGATACTTTATTTATTTTTTAGAATTTGATGATGAGACAATAAAAACATGCAATTGGTTTATACGCTTATGGGGTCATTATTGTCACACATACAGAATGCATTGAAATTCTTACTTGCATGTTTTAATCAACAAATAACACGGTTCCACTCTCTGGTGACATGATTAGTGAGTATATCATCCATGCCTTACCTTGAAACTCCTGTCTTCTTTACTTGAAAATGATTAGAACGCATATTAAAAGATAAGTTTGATAGCAGGAGAGTTTATGACCTTATCTGCCCTGACTTCCAAGAAGATTTTAATGAGATATATTTCAGCTTATCATCAAAGTACAAGAGGCAGAGTTACAGGGTGTAGTGTGCATCTAGGTGCAGAATGGACTTCAACACAGAAAACCCTAAGTTACAAATTACCAGATGTCAAATACTGTATATGACAAATCAATTTTTTACATTTGTAGTAGATACTAAGTGCAATACTCACATCAAAGACAATTAAAGCTCTTGTTGAATTCTTACTAAGGTCAGATAGCTTCCAAATTTAATTAGAGTGGCTAAAAAGTGACTGGTATACAAGGTACAGAACACTACGTGAGGATTATATTACATAAGAGAGGTGAAGCCATAATTGGAATAGAGAGGGCACCTTTGCTTTCAAGGCCATGGTAGCAATGAAGAAAGCACACAGAAGGCCTAGTACACTTTTAACAGCTAGGCGGCTAATTGAGAGAAAGGAAAGTCTTCAGGTGGAACAAATAGAGTCTCAGAGAAACCATGGCAGAAGTATGTCAAAGTATGAAGGATGTATGGTGGATACTGTTACTTTAAAATCACCTCTTTAACAGTTCTTGTCGCCTACAGAAAATCTCAGATGATTCTGCACTTATGGGGTGTATTGATAAGGGCGATGAGACAGAGGAGAGGCATCAGTTGGAGAACTATGTGCTTCTTAATGCAAACAGAATTGTCTGCACGTTAACATTAACAAAACCATGCAACTGGTTATTGACTTTCACAGCACCATAGAACCTGTGTTCCCAGTCACTATTCAGGGAGTGGATGTAGAGGTGTTGCAATCCTTCAAGTACTTGAGGGTCCAAATCAACGACAGGCTGGACTCAGGGCCATCTTAACGTAGGGGCACTGGCTGGGGGCCACAGGAGAATTAGGGCCCGTGATGTTTCTGATACCTATGTATGTTTCTGATTTGCCATCAAAAATTGGGCCCCAGTGCACTTCTTTGCCCAGGGGTCTATGATGCTGTTAACATACTGGTCTAGAAACACAGGAGATCTATATAAGAAAGGGCAGAGCAGGCTCTTTTTTCTTATGGGACTGTGTTACTTTAATGTATGTAAAGGCATCCTTTACACATTCTACAACATCAATTCTGTGATGGCCAATGCGATTTTCTATTGAGTGCCAGGCCATTAACATCACTTCAAGAGAGCCCCACTGAATCAACCAACTAATCAAAAGGCAGCCTCAGTTATGGGATGCATTCTCAACCCTCTGAAAATAGTAGGGAGAATGAAAACAAAACTGAGTGCAGCTGGTTCCTATGACCATACTATTTTGATAAAAATGCATTGATAAAACTCTAAAAGTGATAAAATGCATCGAATATGACTGGAGGTCTCAAATGAATAAGACAGAACAGTGGGCAATACAATTTTAAATCCATCCATCCACTATTAAACCAAGCCAACTGACGGTTTCAAGTGTTAGAGCCCATCCCAGCAGCACCTACTGTATACAGTAATACACACCTTAAACCAGCATTGCCGGTAGCTTGTCACATGACACGTTAACGCTGGCCTGCCGGCTATGAATTAAATTGTGTTCGCTGGTAACGTTTTAAGTAAAGGGCACTGCAAGGTGGGGACAAGAAGCATTACGTCAACATCGCAAAAATGCCATTCATGTGCCGTACTTTCTACAACTAGCTTTTCTTGAATTGCACGTTTTTTTTGAACAGCTTAAAAAAATCAGTAAGAAGGTAAGCGACAGTGCCGAGATGCGCGAGGGGTGTCGCTGTGGTGCGCAGTGCTGCCCGTCTAACTACAACGTGTTCTTTTTTTTTTTGCTGTGGCAGCGGAGAAATTGCCGTTAAATTAAAATCTCTTATGGTTTTGAATCTCTTTTACTAATTTTTTGGCATCGATATAAGGTACGGATAAACTCGATCGCCGAGTTTTTAAATAATTTTCGCAATAATGGATAATAAAGAAGAGCTGCCTACAGGCCAAAGCCGATCCTCGGTACTCATATTGAAAGGGCACGGCATTCAGTGAAGGCTTAGGCGGTCAGATTGCGACATCGCGCTGGCAAGTTTTCGTGTTGTGTTAGCTTAATGTTATTGTCAGCTCTTAAAACAGTAATGGATTTTATACAAGTTATAATGTTTTAGTTATACTGCTGTTTATCAATAAACATGAGAAAATATCGATTACTGCATTTTAACCAATTTACTGAACCTACTTTATGAAGTTATTTACTTAAAATGATATCTTTGTTAAAACAAGCAACAATAACATACCTAAACTTTCTGAAACCCGTTTAGTCCAACAGAGGGCCACGTTTATGGGGTCTGTCTCAAGGAAGAAAATAATTTTTGTGTTGTCTTTTGTACATTTGTATTGTTTCGGTCGGAAGAAAAATCGATTACAAAAGCTGAGTTGCTCCTTTTTTTGAAATGCAGAGGACTAACTGTTGTATATACTGTATTTTGAGTATGGGCCCCTAAAAAAAGTATTAATACAACATAAAAGTAAGTTCCCGAGAAAGAGCCTTGACAATTACGTCACAAATTTTATTACACATTTGAATGGCTACAATATGACCAAGCTAGCCAAGTTGTTCTAAGCCAAATCTAATCAATAATAATGTCAGGATAAAAGTATTAGTCAGTCATTGTCCAACCCGCTATATCCTAACCCATGGTGACGGGGGTATGCTGGAGCCAGCCTTAACATTTTTAAACAAGAGTTAATAATAATTATGAAAAAGAAAAACTGAAAATTAGAGTTTCTGAAGTATTTATGCAGTTATCTACAGTGGTTTCATGCTATATCTAAATTAGTAGAATGTTCCAAATATTTGGTACATAAAAGGTTAGATGAAGATCAGACAGAGCAATTTTTACACAGTAATTTTGATTTCTTTGTAACCTGGCAATCATATCATAGGGCCACAAACATAAAGGAAAAAAAAATATATATATAAAACATAAAGGAATTGTTTTGAGAAATGAATGAATTTTAATGTCACAAATAACTTCAATGTATTTTTTTCTTTTACAATAGGTCCGTTAATAATGGCAGCTGAGAGAGTCATCTTTTCAAAGTGCAAAAATGAGATAATCAATGGTATCTCCACTCAGATTGCCTGCACAGCATTTAGCAACTACATTTTTGTGGTCATCACACAGTATGGAAAAATGGGAACATTAATATCACTTACACCTAATGTGACATCCTCTGATATTAGTAAACCTATATTTACTACAAAAGTACTGCTTGGAAATGACGAGGTAACCTAAAACCTTTAATTTTCTTCAGTTGTTACAGATTTACAGTTTATAATGTAACCAGAGTAAGTCAATACTCATAAAGTAAAGCACATATAGATATATTTAAAAATGGATATGGTTAACAATTCATTTCTGAGGGAGATGTATACAGGTTTGTCAAATAATTGTTACAATGTTTTATACAAAAGAAGCATTTTACTAATTTTATAGATATTTGAAAGACATACTCTTAAACAAAATAGCAAGACTGGCTTCTCCAGTGCCACAAATGAAAATTTTGATTTCTGTTAAGCGTGAAATAAATTTTAGTATACAGTAAGAAAAGAAACATACATGTGCATTACAACCATGCATTGCCTCCTCTATTATTGTGGCTGCTTGTTTGATCCTTATTGAATATAAGTGAAGGCAGAAGCTGAGAAGAAAGTAGATTGAATTTTGAAAATACTTTCATCTGGTATATAATTAAACATTCTCTTAAACAAAATTGTTAATTGCGAAGAAGGTAATTACATAGTTATGTAAATGAAAGATAAATGATCTCATTACCCAGAATGTGAACCCTATGTCACAGTCAGTTGATAAGTGTAAATATTTAACAGTTTACAGCAAATTTTAAATTGAGTGAGCTGGAATTTAACCTTGTTGCATGTTGTATTTGCAGACTTTGCTATTTATAAATTGCATTTAAATGGCACTTCATTTCAATAAGCCTACAGTGCAGTATTTTTTCTGTATTATTGCATAAGCATCACACTGAATAATAGTCAACCAAAATTTAATATTTAATAAAAGGTGTCTCAGTTGAATAAATGAAACACAACAATATGATACACATTTATTTATCTTAATAAGAAATGATATACAGTGCCCAAATCCCCATGTGAAGAAGTTAATACCACCTTGGATGCAGTAAATTATTACATTATCTTTAGCAGCAATGGCTCTATCTGGACATTTTCTGTAGCTTTTTATTAAGCTATTACACCACTTTGCTGGAAATTTGACCCACTTCTTGTTGAACTGACTCAGCCTGGTGACATTTGTGAGCTTCTAAACATAAAGTGCTCATGTCACGTCCCTTTTAAACTTCACAAAGAAAGAGTTTAGCCCTAGATACTAGTCCATTAAAAATGTATTTATTCAATTTCAGCCATTCTGAAAATTTGTTTGTGCATTTTTAGATCATTGTCTTGCTATATTACTTCAGCTACTACTACTTATTGATGTTCTCCCTAATAATCCTTTGATACAAAGAAGAGATTATTGTTCCTTTACATATGGCAAGTAATCCTGGTCCTAATGTGGCAAAGCATCTCCACACTATGACATATCCATCATCATGCATGACAACTTATACTAGGAGGCTGTCACAGAATGCATTTTTAGTTTTTATACAACATAACAGGGTAAAACTAAGCAAGAAAGGTCCACATTTGACCTTTCTGTCCACAAAGTCTTTCCCCAGAAAGGTGGAGAGTCCTCCATGTGTGTTTTGGCAAACTTGAGGTCAACACGCAAATCATTGTTAATAAGAAGCAGTTTCCATTTTGTTACTCTGCCATGAATCCAGTTTTGTGCCTGGTGCCCTTTAAGAATTCAAGGTATGGCCACTAATATTAGGTTCCCCAGGTGATAGAGTTTTTTTTTTTTGTGACTTCATAGAAAAAAAAAATTCTTCAAGTTCATGGAAAGCAGTCATCAATATTTTTTTTATTTCAGGATTTTCTTTTTGTACCATGAGAATCTTTTTGCTGACATTTGTACTCCCATGGTAAGGGTCAGATATTGTCCGATTTATACTTGGCAGTGATGACCTCAATCAGGTCTCACTGTTAAATTTTAACAAAAATAATCTTTTAATTAAGTTGAGTCCATTTGGAATGTGGAGTAATAACATCTTCACATGTGAGGACTGGGTGTCTGATTATCTAATATATTGTGAAAAGTATGAAGTAGTATGGATAATAATGGGGGAAATCTGTTTTTGGTACTGTATTTTGTTTATTTTACAATAGAACACTCAGAATAGCACTGTTGCTTTTTAATAAAGTTAATGTAAATGTGCAGCTTATGATATTCTTATTTAATTTCATTACAGGCTCTAACCCATGTTTTTGCTAAAAACCTGGTAATGTTTGTATCACAAGAAGCAGGAAACAAACCTGTCTTACTGGCACTGGCCCTCAAAGACAAAAGGATTGAAAGTATAAGAGACATGAAGGAAATTATCAAAAGCTGCCAAGTATGGTAGAAGCTAGTCAGATTGCTAAAAGTGAGACCAAAGATTCAGATGCCAATTAAGAGGACAGCAGAAACGAATCACCTTTTGTTCAGAGATGAGAATGCAAGGAGATGATAAAATGCTGAGGGGGAAATGTGGTAACCGAAAGCATTCAAGGAAGTTGATGCCTTTGGTTACTGACCATTTTGCTAATTATGGAGAATTAAATTAATTAACGTTATAGGGTATCTGGAAAGAAGTGGCATTTTTTATATTAATTTTCCAAAAGACTATTTTATACTTTAATACAATATTTATTGTAGTTTTCAAAAGACAATACTGCATGAATGTTTACAGGGTAACACAGCATGAAATAAATGAAGTGTTATAACAGGAGTGAAGCTTTAAGATATTGTAATGGGATACACACTAGCAGACTGGCTGTCACATAAGTTTTACTGTTTTTGTGCTGCAAAAGTGTAATAAAATGTGAAATCCACTGTTTTTTCCTGTGATATTTTTTGTATTTTTGTGTTTGATAAAATACAGTTATTGTTTATATTTGGCTTTTTCACAAGTTGCCCATTACACTGATAATTTTAAAATGTAGATAGAATACAATATACAGTATGTTATTTACCAACAGTGTAACAAGAGTTTTCCTTATTAATTGGAAACTTACTTAGGGTGTTCATAGAATTGAATGATATGTTATCGTGCACTTGAGCTCAGGTTTTTCTATTATTGAACATAAATGCACAGTATTAAGTGATGGAACAATGAAGAAACATATTTTTAATATTAGTCTGAGATTATTTGCTTTGATCTCTGTTTCATTATACAAAGAGTTAAAAATCCCTAAGGGGTTAGCAGCTTCTTCAGCTTAAACAGGTAGTTAGGTCATTTTAGATGGTCATCTTTAATAGCCCACTCTGAGTACAGTAAGTGGGGGATTGTGTGAGTGTACCCTGCCATGGAGTAACAGCTTGTCCAAGGCTGGCGTCTGCTCTGTACCCATTGCTGCTTAGATACAGACCCATGTGAATTGAAAGTAGGCAAGTAGATTACAAATGGATTAATGTATGAAGAACATTGTCTAAAATATGTTTTGATTCTCAGATGGGGAAAAATAACATTTGACACATGTAACTGATAGGTAAACCAGTGTTTGGTTAGAATAAAAATTGTAGGTACTCCTGATGTTATTATGAAATGAAACACTTTATGCCACATGTGCTTTATGAATAATTGTCATGAGGTAATTGTATATTGGTTGCAAAACAAATTATTTTGTTCTTTAGTTTTTCACTCGTACAGTGGCGTTGCTTCCTTGCAACTTCAGATTAGTAGTGAGTGGTAGAGAGACCACGCTTGATCAGGAAGTTTGGTTCCATAGCCAGTTTTGGGTGTAGAGATGAATACAACTACATCTAGCTGGTGTTTTTCAAAATCTCTCACAAGTACCAGTACAGTCCCTCCCAGGGTAGTCGTGTTCCACAATTTAAGAGCATGTTGCCTTGTGTGGCATTGCACCGCCTTGCAGCTTTTTCTGGCTGTGCCCATCCAGGCAACATGGATCACCTGGGTACTTACTGGCAAACACCGTTAGTAGGCATGTTTCCAGATGCAAGTCCCAAGGTATCACTGTTCAGGGTGAGGTTTTCCCAGATTAAATTAAAACATTCATGAGAACAAGTTATGGATTGCTGTTTGTCGGGTCCCTCCCTTTGACCAATTTGCTGTTGGGTGACCCTAAGAGGAGCACATGACTTCAGACAAAATACCTATAAGGATTATTGAGAAAAACGAGCCCTTCAGCACATCAGGGTCATTTTGCCTTGCATGGTACTTGTCAACTGGTTATAGTGCTCTGAGGCTGAACTTGGTGAAGAGTGCCATACAAAATAAAAATTGAATTCAGTTTTCAGTTCAGTTAGTAAAATACTCAATTGTATTGTACATAAGCAATTGAAGTGATTCATCCATCCATCCATTTTCCAACCCGCTGAATCCGAACACAGGGTAACGGGGGTCTGCTGGAGCCAATCCCAGCCAACACAGGGCACAAGGCAGGGAACCAGTCCTGGGCAGGGTGCCAACCCACCGCAGAAGTGATTCATGATAATGATGACAACTACTCTAAAAAAGCACTATGTACACACACATTAAACTGCATTTAAAAAAATTGTACTCTTACTTTGGAGAAATCAAGAACTTTAGCTGACTTTGAAACAATGTTTTAAATGTAGCTGGAAATGTTCACCATAACTTGATACAGTGCAGCAAAAAAAAAAATGTTGACTTAATGTGTCCCATTTTCCCAAACTGTCATTTTCTCTTTCTCTCTTAGTATATCCTTTATCATTTGTTACATGGAATCTTGATGGGGACCAAATCTAGACACAATGTCCAGTGAATCAGCTGCAGGCCACACTTTCAGATCCAATTTATATTTACACTCAGCATAACCAACTTTTGGATGATATTGGGGTTACCTGAAGAAAACCTGTAAGGGTACAGAAAGAATGACCCATAAAGTCTGCTCTAACCAGGCATTGAAGTAAGATCAGCTGAGCTATGAATGTAAACTACAGTGCCACTGTGGTGCCCTCCTATAGTTCCAACTTTTGAAATAATGTGATAAACTCCAGTTTAAAAGTTAAAAAAAGGTTTTTAAATCATGTTAATGTAATTGTGCCTACTTTTTCTGTAGTAAACTTGAATTAATATAAAACAAAAGCAGTAAACACAATATTTTTGAATTAATATTGGTGAGTATAACTGGTATGTGCTTTTAATAAGCTGTTTTAAAGCTTTGTGACATTGGTTTAGATTAAGGGAACTTTGACATCCTTTACAGTAATATAAGTATTATATATCAAGAACTTGTACAAAAAAATGATAGCACTTATTCATATTACATAACAAGAGATGGAAATATTTTGTGTTAATGAGCACTGAACTAGGAAATAAATTCAAGCTATCCTATTGATATTTTAGTGCAAGATGTGAGTTCACTTCCATATCTCTATATATATAAAATCCAACGTTTGTCTGTATGTCTCAGGTTTTCACAAGAGAACTTCTTGATCGATTTAGATTTTTTTTCTATAATTTTCTTGAATATTCCAGTTGATTTAGAGATTTCTGTCATCACACTGTTATAGTTTGCTTGCAAGAGCAATATATTCGCGCTAATCCAGGACAGAGGCTGCGTAGCCAAGGGGAGAGGGAAGCGTGACGTCAGGAGTGGGGAGCCAGGCGGGGCCCTCCTCACTCACGCACCAGCCTCCATTTGAATCAGTCAACCTCTGGCCACATTTTGGAGCAGACTTTTCCTCTGCTTAGCTAGAGATGCCTGTTTAGTTATTGATTTTTAAAGTTTGTCCTGTCACACCTTTACGCTGGCAAAGCCGGGGGGGGGGGGGGGGCTAGTAGCTAGTTTTGTATATTCAAATGTTGTTGAATACTGCAACATTACACAAAGCACAAATCTAAAGCCATTGTTTCAATTATAATTTGTATTAACAACAAGTTTTTAATCTAAAATAACTTCTTTTTAATTCAGGGTTTTATACTTCACTACTTTGAATAACATAAATATTAATAGAATGCAAACCATATATGTACGCCTTAATTTTCCTTGACAAGGCCAAAGAGAAACACAACTGAAAGAATATGCATTGGCATTCAAGGCTAATTACACACCTTTTTAACAACTGTATAACAAATTCAAGAGCATGTGTAAAAAACATCAGTGTTCTTCAAAACCCTTATTAAATTTTAACTTTTTTCAACTGTGCATGTGTGAAGTCCAGGTGCATTTAGTACATGCCCAAGGAATTTATATATGGTGAATTTTACTGTAGGTGTGTGTTACAACTATTTCTAAGGCATCTGCCGTGCAAAATGGGTTAATGATACTTCATGGTTACTTTTCTACTATGGTAACTGGAGGGTTCCCAATACTTTTTACCTTTCAATGTTACCACTAACCCTGGCTTCAGATGTCACACATTTTATTTAGTGTTCATCCTAACTTATCCGAGGCCCACTAGTCCAGTAGAAGATTTTATTTTCTGTTCTGCTATCCCTCTGGATGAGATTTATCTTGCGCACCATCATTTGATTTCTCAGACATACAATTTACACGATCTTATCTTTGATCTGTCTGCAAGAATTTTGATGAATGAAAGGGTGGAGGTTGTTGAAATTTTGTGATATTTTACTGCCCTTTTTCCTCATTAGGAATAACATTATGCTTATAATGAAATTAGCCCATTTTAAATGTGTTACATTTTCTGCTACTTGTAAAATATATAACTCACACCATACTGTAAGGTTCTTAGTAAGTAAAAACACAGCCATTTCATTAGAAATGAAGAAAAGCCTCTCTGTGTTGAAATACAGAGAATGACACTTTTGTGGATTTTAGTTGGTGTAATATGCAACTGAGTATGTAAGCAAATAAAGTGGGCCACTTTGAAAATGTCAGCTCATATTAAGGATTCTGGTGAAACATTCTGTTACATGAAAGTCAAAGTGACTCTTGCGGTTTTGTCATTCATTGTTCAGTACGTTACAAAAGTTTCATTCATGAACTGATCCATCTAAACTGTTTATGGTGATGAGGCTGGAGCTTACCTTGGCAGCATGGACTGCAAGTTAGGAACTAACCCAGCACATGATACCAGTCCATTGCTGGGCACATAAATGTACACTTTCACACCTACAGTATTTATTTTACATCATTTTAAAGTTGCCAGTTGCAGTCTGTGTAAAGCTTTCATGTCCTTCCTGTCTCTAAGTGGATTTTCTTTTAGGCACTTTACAATGGATTCTGTTATTTAAATCAATATACTTTACAACTTCCTTTTTAATTGAGATAAATAAATCATCTTTTTCAAAAAGAATGTATGATGCTTTTATAGCAAGATTTTGTAAGAGATGTTTACATTTTAAAAGGATTATACCACAAGAAATGAGTTTACCATCTGTTCCAGATTTTGCTAGACTACACATATTTTTGATAAATTCATATTCCTTCTTGATCAAACCAAAACAGTATGATGCCTCTTTATCTTAAAATCTTTTATGATGCTTTTTCCAATACAAAATTGTAGAGAAGGGCCAGAGCTTTTTTTTCACTACCATCAAGTGGAAGGAATCAACCGTGCGTGGGCTGTCGTTCCATTTATCACCAATGATATCTGAATTTCAGATTTTGCAATTTATATTGCCAGTCCTGGCAGTATGGTGGTCCAGGGGTTAGTGCTGCTACATCACAGATTATGTCCCCTGGGTTTCAATCCTGTGCCTGGCGGTTGTCTGTGTGAACTTTACACATTCCACATCCTTATGGCAGTGTTGTATATGTTTCATGTACTTTTCTTCTATATCCCTAAAGATCTGAGAAAGAGGTTGGGGGCATGTGCTGATAGAGTGTTGCCGCTACCGCCACACGACAAAGCACCTGGATTGTGACCTGAGTGCAGTGGGTGACACTTCGGTACCACACTGGAACAGTGTGAAGTTTTTTACGGTGCTTGAAGTGCCAATCCTGTCACCAACCCCCATAAAGACATGCATGTTACTTTAATTGGTGATTTCAAATTGGCCAAATATGGGTGTGAATTTGTGGGCTCTACAGTGGACTGGCCACCTGTCTAGAACTGTTTCTGTGCTTGCACCCATTGTCATTACGAAAGGCTTAGATCTGCCCATAACTCTAAATTGGATTTTGTGGGTTTGAGATTGTCTTTCTATTATAAAAGAAAATCTTGAGACGAGACAAGACTATTGCCAATAGATTTTTTGTTTTTAAAAGTTGGTAGAGGGGGGTCCCACCCTCCTCTCAACCATTTCCGGTTAACAGCCGTAGGAGGGATGCTGGGTATGTTGGGAGAAAGATGTTAAGGATGGCGCTACCAGGCGAGAGTAAAAAGAGGAAGGCCTAAGAGAAGGTTTATGGATGTGGTGAGAGAGGACATGCAGGTGTTGGGTGTAACAAAGCAAGATGTAGAGGACAGAAAGATATGGAAAAACATGATCTGTTCTGGCAGCCCCTAATGGGAGCAGCCGATAGAAGAAAAAGAAGAATTTTAAACTTTTTCAACACATTGTGATTCCTTGAGGGTTTTTGAAGACACAAAGTCTTTGGAAATCTGTATTGTTGTCCACATATTGATCTGGCAAAATTTTACACTGGATGTCCTTCCTGATGTAACCACCCCCATTTATCCAGGCTTGGGACTGGAACAAAGAAACACACTGGTTTGTGCATCCACTATGACTGGGTTTATGGAAAAAGATGAATGGGAGCAGCCGAAAGAAGAAGAAGAAGTCTTTATCTGCTATCTATATTTTTGCTTTAACTTTTTTTTAATTACATTAATCCCTTAAATGCCAGAAGTGAATGTACTAAATTGGGCCCTTGAGCAAGTGTCTTTAACCTGCAATTTCCCCGTTCTGGGTATGACATTAATCTGCATCAAGCCCTGCAACTTATTGGGAAAACTTGGGGGTTGGTGGCAGGATTGGCATTCCAGCCACTGTAAAAAACCTCACACTGCTCCCCTCCATTCAAACTAATGTGGTGCTCAGATGTCACCTATTGCACAGCTGCATGAGAATAAAAGTCAGTTTAATGGATTGAAAGTGAAGTGTGTGTGTGTGTGCGTGTTTAAAGTTGTTTGGTTAATTGACAGTTGGCACCTGATTTTGTTGATTATGAGTTAGCTTAAAATACCGGGCTTTGATTTTGGTATTTGTCTTCTGGCTTCATCTTAGTTTTGTTTCAGACTACACCTTTCTCCCGGTCCCTTTTAAAAATATTATTTGACCTGCCCTTGCCTTCTTTTGCAGATCATAACACCATGTACACTTTTAAACATTTGTATTCAACTCAGGGTTGCATGACTAGCATTTACATAGTATATTAAGCATGTATCTAACTGTATGAAATGTTGTTATTATTGAAATTTAGTTGAACCATAAATACAAATCATCATGGGTTATTCCTTAGTTGACCCAGAAGAACCACTGACTTTCAATCACTTATTTTGCCTTTAATTTGTGTTTCTTTAAACCATTTAAGCCAAATAATATTCAGAGGCAGATGAAGTGAATTGCAAAACACTTTGACCTCATTATATGGGTAGGGAAGGAGGCGCAAGTCAATGTCCTTTTAATTGTATATTTTTTTACTTTCAGACTTTATATCTTTTTTTTTTTTTTTGTTCTGCCTTATACAATTTCTTGTATTAGGAATTTGGTGGTTTTCGCATACCCCTTGGGGTCAGAGCGCAGGGTCAGCCATTGTACAGCGCCCCTGGAGCAATTACAGGTTAAGGGTCTTGCTCAAGGGCCCAGCAGAGTAGGATCTCTTTTGGCAGTGACGGGGATTTGAACCGGCAACCTTCGGGATACCAGCACAGATCCTTAGCCTCAGAGCCACCACTCCACCCAGTAAATCTTAGTAGTTTCTGTAGATTTTTCTGGGGTTTTCTTTGAATTCTGTTGTGTTTAGCTAATCTTTCTATCTTGTGTACTTGGATGATAAATGGAGAATGTTTCTCATGAGAAGACTGTATGTAAATCAAGTTTAATATTTACATAAGATAAAGAAATGGCAGACAATGGGAGGACACATACAAACATTCAATCTGTATTGGCATGTAGCGACTGGCCCTTGAGTAGTGCACTACCTTGCCTGGCTTACTGACTGGCATGCAACAGTATAACACCCATTCTGTGCAATAAATGAGAGCATGGAGAGCCACACCTGTGACAACTGCTACTGAGAAGAGGAATTAAGGAGAGGCTTTCAAACGTTTATCTACACCCTCCACTGAATTATGCCAAGTTGAATTTAAAATATTTAAACTTTGAAAAATCAAAAAACAAAGAAAGGCAAATGCTTTAAATATCTGCTGCAAATAAAACACCACAACATGTTTCTATATTCTCATGTTTACGTTTTCATTTACTTATTTGGCTGACACCTTTACCCAAGGCAGTTTACAACATTTATGATACAGTTGGTTACATTTCTTTTGCTTTTCCAGTTAGAGCACATGCAGGTCAAGTGACATGTGTGAGGGTCACACAGTGTCAACAGAGAGATATGAACCCACAACCTCAGGGTTTAAAGTCCTACACCACACTGCCTAGCCTATGTTATGTTGAACTGAACTGAATTGAAAATCCAAATATTAGCTGAAAAATTCACCTAATATGGGCAGAAATTTGTAAACAGGAATTAAATTAAACATAGAGTTCAGTACAACCCCAAGATCAGCTTCTCATTAAGAAGCTGGTTGCTGTGGAACCCTTCGGACTCATCTGTACTCCAGGATCAGAAAGGAATACATCTTCATGTGAGCCATTTCAACAACTCCATGAAATTAACCTTAAGACACTTTTGGGATTAGGAGTCACCATATATGGTATAAAGTCCTGCCTCCTTCAGTTTTGGACACACTTATTTCTGACTGTTATTTAAAATGACAGGCACCAATTCAATGTCTACTGTACATGAAGGATTTTATATTCGTCTGGGGTACAATAGTCCATTTCTAAGCAATGAAAAGGTTGGTAAGGTCAGTCCCTAGTTGTCCAAGTCTGATGGAAATTATATTACAGAATTCACTGAAACTGGCCCTGTTCTCCCTTTCAATAAGATCCCTCAATGGCCTAACTTCAGGTAATTGGGTTGCCATCACCAACAGTTTTGTAACTGAATATTTAAAGATGTGTACTGCTCTCACCACTTTATTTTCAAAGCATATATATTCATTATCATTTTTTAGGCACTGCCCAATTTAAAACTTTTAAAGTCATTGTTTTAAACAGGGTTGTTAAAGTACAAGTGATACCAGATTTTTTTTCACTCGTGCAATTTCAAGATGGGTCCTCAACTCTGGTCCTGGAGGGCTGCAGTGGCTGCAGGTTTTCATTCAAGCCCTTTTCTTAATTAGAGACCTGTTTTTGCTACTAATTAACATCTCTTGAATTAATTTTATTTGACTTGCTCTTGAAGACTCAGACCGCTTAATTGTTTCCTTTTCCTTAATTAGCAGCCAAACAATAATGAGATACAAAATGAGCTAAAACATGACCAGCAAACTGTGACCATCATACACTATCTGAAATTAAAGAAAGGTGAAGGTCTCAAGAATGTCGATCTGCTCAGATCCACAAAACATTTTTACAGTGGTCTTAGAAAAGAGAAAACCAACAATTTTGGTAATGTATGCTATTGCACAATAAAAGCAGCAACAAGCCATGGAGTTAAAGAACAGGTTTAATCAACAACAAGAATCTGTGCCTAATGAAGCAACTGGTTGGAGTGAAATTGGTTGACTTAGTTGGTCTTCTGTTGGCTCCCTCACTTCACATTTCATTTCTGTTTGGGTGCCATTTAAGGAAGAAATGAAGCAATTCAGGGGAATGAATCTTTAAAAACAGGTCAATTAAAATTAATTCAAAAGAAGTTAATTAGCAGCAAAAACAGGTCACTAATTTAAAAAAATGGGTTAGGATGAAGACCTACAGCTACTGCAGCCCTCCAGGACTGGAGATGGGGACTCCTGATGGAAAATGTTTAGAAAGAAATAAAGTGAACAATATCCTGATTCATAATACTACTACTACTACTGCTATTTCTAATTATACTTCTGTATGCACAACTTTATCTTTGCTAAATTAAATCTAAATCTGAAAAACTTCAAGTTTAGATAAAATCATTAATTCATTACATCATTCCACTCAATCCACTCCCAGACTATTTCTTTGAATGAAAAATTGGTAAAAAAAACACTAATCCTGCAGCACAGTGTAGATTCTACAATGCTGGAAAACAATTCTAAAATGACAACACTCTTATAACCTGCTTACCCATAAAAGCTGGAAGCAAAGGTCTGGTGATGCATCTTTCTGTTACAAAATGATTTACCACTAGAAACTGAAGAAGACTGGTACAGGAATACCCAAAGCAGGGAGGTGCTGTGACCAATCATTGTAAGCCAGGACAGAAACAGACAGACCTGGGCTCATTGCTTAGCTGTCCATCCTTCCATTTTTTTGTACCTGTTTTTTCAAACACTGGAGCCACAACCTATTTTAGAATCAACAGGCACAAGACAGAAACCAGTAGCAGATTGAAAGACAGTTTTCTGCAGTGTATAAAAATGCATACTTGCCTGTTTTGGGGTCATATGAGGTAACACCAGTGAACACTAGTTGAATGGATCAGCTCAAAAAAGGTCTAATTACTTTGAAGAAATAACTTCACCCACTGCACCAACATGAAGAGGCAGCAAAACTGGGTGGTCTGTTGGGGCTTATGCCACACCTAGAAATGTCAAAGCCACCACAAAACCTCCCATCTCAAAAGATAAAAAAACGCTATACTGTATATAAAATTAATCAATTACGGGCACAATTACATGTATTTTTACCCACACGCTTATTTCATTTAAATATAAATAAGTTTACCACTTAACTCTGAAACTCTGTTTTGTCTGCATTACATCCTTTGTGTTTAGGTGTTTTTTTTTCAGCCCCCCTCGGAACTGTTTCTGGTTCCCATTCCCTAATAACCTATACCAAAATCTTTGGGACTGCCTGTGCCACATTGCCTAACCCCAGATGTACATTTACATTTACATTATTTGCTTGGTGGATGCTTTTATTCAAAGTGACTTACAAAAGAGGTAAACATAATCAAGTAACATTAGGCCATGGCCTGTTTGTTCAGCAAGTGTAGCAGGACAGGCAACAAAAGTTGATTGCCACAAGTGAAAAGATGTAATAATTAATAAATTTGCAATCATAGATCAGGGCTGTCTTAACAACATTATAGGTCCCCGGGCAAAGCAATGCACTGGGGCCCCTACCTACACAACTACTCAGCAAGTCACAACATACATAGATTAGCATTGGGCCCCTATGCTCGTGGGGCTCACCAGCGTGCCCATACGTTAAGACAGTCCTGTCATAGATTACAATCAATAAAGCAAATAAACTTCATGTAACAACAAATTAACCAACAATATGAAATATCACAGAGGAATTTTTTTTCTTCTATGATTTAGACTGATATTCACAGAATAGATGGGTTTTCAATTGCTTCTTGAATAAAATGAGGGAGTCAGCAGTGGGATGGAGGTGAGTAGCCCATTCCACCAACTAGGAACTACACAGGAAAAGAGTCTGGATTGAGACTTGATACCACGTAGAGGTGGCATCACCATGCATTGTTCCCTGGCAGACCTGAGTGGACCCCAGTGCAGGATTTACGTATAAGCTACACAAGCTATAGCTTAGGGCCCCCGCCTTCTTGGGGGCCCCCAAAACAAATTGTCCGAGTGAGCAATTGTCATATATACTTAAATATACTACAGCATTATTTGTCCCAATGCCGCACGTCCGGGACGTCCAATATTCTTCACCCAATTTTTTTGCGCGTCTTTTCATTCCTAACAAAATTAGAAGCTACAGAAGAAGAGATTCGTGAAGGAGTTAGTGCTTTATGCCAAACATATCCTGAAGATGTGGACATGAATCTTGTAGGAGAAGTCAAGCATTTTCACCAATATGTTAGACATAGTCAAGCCCATGGTTCAGCGGAACATGATAGTCTGACACATCAGGATCTGTATAGGGTAATATTTAACGATCGTGTCCAAACAGCATTCCCTAATGTAGAAGCAATTTTGCGATTGTTTCTATGTATGATGGTTGCAAATTGCTCTGGAGAAAGATCTTTTTCTCAGCTGAAGAGAATAAAAAATGAATTTAGAACAACAATGACACAAGATAAATTATGTTCCCTCAGTCTCATGTGCATAGAAAGTGACAAACTACGCAGTTTATCATTTGATGATGTCATCAGTGACTTTGCTCTGGCAAAGGCAAGAAAGAAAATATTTTAGTTTAATATAATTCCTTAATCCTTATACCATGTTTGAAGATATTAGATAATAAACCGTTGTACATTGTGCCTTTTAAAAGAACTTTTGTTTCTTTTTACCAGAGTTTGCATTTTTAAGTTTATTATGAATAAAAATGATTTTAAGTTAAGCATTTATTATTTCAATATCTATATACTTCTTAATTGTATTTCAGTTTAAACCTCTAGGTATCGGAAAATCATATTTGGCACTTACATAGAATATCTGGACTTATAAAGGGCCCCATGTCTCAAATAGCTTAGGGCCTTATCAAGTCTAAATCCGGCCCTGGTGGACCCGAAGGAATACAGCACCTCACCAGTGTCTCCATATACTCAGGTGCTGACCCAATGACTCTTCTGTAGGCCAGCATCAGGGATTTGAACTGAATGCGTGCTGCTACAGGGAACCGATGTAGCAGCCTGAAGAGAGGAGTAACATGTGCCTGTCTCCGTTGGTTAAATACATGACGGGCTGCTGTATTCTGGTCCATCTGCAGCGGCTTGATACCACATGCCGGTACACCTGCCAGAGACGAGTTGCAGCACAAGGAGGGCTAAACTAGATCCCATTCATTAAAACTTAAGAAACGTTTTATCAGGAGGATTCCAGTAAATAACCTGTAACAATCTGAAAACGTGGAAACGTGAGCTAAAACAATATCCAAACAAAGTGCCCTTTGCTTCACATTTCTGAATGTAAATATTTCATTAGGCACATTTATTAAATAGGCATTTTAATGTTAACGTTAAGGAAATTTGCGTATTCCGTGATAGCAATAACACGACTTAACAAATTTACACCTGAGGTGTACAGAAGGAGACTATGTTTTCCCTGTGTGTGAAGAAGTGAAATGCAGGACATCAAGCACAATAAACCGTTTACCCTGACCTGTGTTGCGCTGGTTGCGAGGATACAAAGTCGGCTTGTACATACAGTACTGTAGATCACTTAGTTGTCAAATGAGGCCAAGGCTGAAAGGCAATATGTCTTAAATGTTGCATATCAAAGATCAAGCTTTATTTAGCACTGTCTTCGAAGTGGGATACAGACAAAAGTTACAAGTACAAACTCGTGTTTTAAGTAATGATTCGTTTAGGATATAACAACGGAAATGTCAGAGGTACATGAGCAGCTTCACGCAGAAAAGCGCTTACATGACAAGATAAAGCGGCATGCAACGATCGCATACAGGTCAGGTGGGCGTGGCGCCACACGGGCACGTGACTGTCCACGGCGTTTCCCCTGCTTCTGACTTACCTGTTTAATCGGTCAGGTGTTACTCGTGTCTGTCGTAACAGTAATGAATGCTGCGAAGAGGGTTTAAGGAAATGAATTGATACGCGGAAAAGAATAACCCAAAACAACACTTAAAACAGTTTGAAAAGAGTTTTAAAAGGGAACAGTCTCCGGTTTAACTTATCCGGTGGCGTCAGAAGGGATACGAGAAGCGACGAGGACTTTAATCTCATCACTTGTTTACTGTACCTGTCGCCAACAGCGTGAACAGATAACGAAAGAGAAAGATTCAGACGACAGACAACTATATATATTTTTTGCCTCTGTAACTGTATATTTTTAATAAGTCGTTGGCTGTGAGGATTTACGCCTTTAATTTATTCCCTATCAATAATATGGATTATTAAGAATGAGGCGTCCCATCTTCCGAGACGCATTTAGGAAACTCTAAAGTTAACTTTGCTGCTTCCGTGTGGATTGCCTCCCTGGAGGAGTGCCAGCTGTGCATTGACAAAGTTTTATTCTGCTGGTAACCAGACGGTGAGTGTTACTTTTTTTTTCTTAACTAGAAGAGAGCAAGTCCGAACGTAAAACATCTTTGAGACGTTTTATGTTTTCAATGTTAAAACCTTAATGTAAGGTTGCAGAATTCTCTTGCGGCCAAACGTTAATTAAATTATGCCTACACCCCTTTCCAGAATTGTAATCTTTATATAGTACGGTTTTTTTTTTTTTGTTTTGATAATCAAGTAGTTGCATGGGTTTGTAATGGTGTTCACATTACTGGCCTAACCATAAAAAAAATCCATATAAATGGTGAATTTCTGATGAATAGGTGGATCGCAGAGTATTATGCTGTCCTACAGTATCATCATACTATGACCGGGAACAGTAAAAACGTGTTAAATTTTCTCTACAACTATGGAGATTTGAGCTGACATTTTGTACAAAGCGCAAATGCCCGCCAACCCCCCGGCCCATTTGTTTTTTCCAGATACAGAAATATCTAAATAAGAAGTAGAAATAGTTAAGGGACCATCTTAGGACCACCGTAACTGCTTATTTCCATATGGCCGAAATGAAAGCATTCAGCCACTGACACCAGGATCTAAAAGGTATTCTGTTAACGACAGGAAGTAACAAATTACGTCCTAGAGAGCTGCACTGGCTGCAGGTTTTCAATAATCTCAAATTCTTAATTAGCAGCAAGTCCCCTCCAGTAAATAAACTCCTTGCCTAATTAACTTTTCTGTAGAATTATTTCTGTATTCAGATTAGCTGACAGTCTATGCATGCTTTTCCATCTTAAGGAATATTGATGCTACACTAAATTGTTTTCGCATTTTAATCACAGTATATTCACTCTTTCACTGGTAGCAGGTTACATATTTCTGAGGCTTCAAGGCACTAGATTTTTGGGCACAAAGGGTACTTAAATTCTACTTTTTTAGATACTGTATGTAATAGTCAACTGAGGTGTTTTGCTAATATAGTATAGCTATATATTGCTACTTTTCAAGAATTATATGACATTCTTCTTTCTAAAATGGAGCTGGTTTTGACACATCTATCCAAGTTAACATCACAGTGTATCTACTTTCAGTTATTTCAGTACATGTTTTGGTTTTGTTTTGTTTTTTTTTTTGGTATTTGCGCTCTGTTTTTCTTAAAGCGCTCTTGGTGGACAAAAAGTATTAAAAGAGAATCCTTGAAATGCATTTTTGTGCACATGAAGGTACCACAGTAACATACATTTTGGTCCTTTTTAATGTTTTGCTCACTCCATATGCTGAACCAGTGCCAAATGAAGCCCATTTGGAGTCTTAGCCTCTGAATAGAGCAGAGACATTTTCAAAGTGTCTAAATATGCAGATAAGAAACAGCAATTCCGCTTTTCATTGAAAGATTAGTTACAGTGAAAACCTGTAACCCTTTAGGATTGCAACTGACCATCTATGCTTTAAGGTTTTTATTCATACCACTTTATTAATTGAAAATTTGTTTTTGTTGTTAATGAATACACCATTAAATCATTGTTAACGGTTATCTGATCCCTCCAGTAAATTCACTTACAAACACCAGGCCTCGTGCCATTCTACAAATCTTGCTTAATACATTTCTTTTTCAGCCATCTACTTAGTTAGAACAGGGAGATGACTAGCAGATCATTTTGGATAGCACATTCAAGCAATGAATATTAAAGAGCTTTCTAAGGCTGTTCTTTCACATTCCATGTACATAACCACACTGTTGTCTGTGCCTGTCTTCTTGCACAGGTTTTAAGATAATTTTTTTTTTTTATGGGGAAAAAAGAAGCAGCTAAAATCATTGTCATCTTTGGATTACATATTAATAACCAACTAACTTTTTAATCTTTCCCTTCATCTTTTGTAATAGCAACTTTAAATACTAGCTAGCATCTTTCACTAATTTCATATCACCTGGCTATATTTCCTCCTTCCCCTCTTATTTATGTAACCCACTTTTTCCTTTTGAGTCACACATTTGATGATGGCTGTATAGCCGCTGCATTATGTCTCTTACCTCCTTTTGGTGTTAACATGTTCTTCACTGTGGGCTAATTTACCACTAATGACTGATTAGAAAAAGGTCATCGATTAGCAATCCATATATGTTTCCTGAAGTCCTTTATTTCTCACAGGCATTGTCACTTTATTGGTAGCAACAACACCTGTTGGCAGTTGTGAGCTGGAAATCATGTGATATATGACATCATTTTGCTCCACCAATATAAGCAGAAGTTGTGGTAGTTCCAGTGTCCCAGTTTTTGGGTTGTATGGAAAAAAACTTTATTGAAGCTTTAGGTGTTCAGAAAATATTAAGGAAGTAGGACTTTGCATATTTTTTGATTCTAAGTTTTGATTTACATATTTGATTTTGTTATTTTGATTAGTATATCTTTTTGGCTAAGTTCTTTGCTTGTTTCAAATCTACAGTTAGTTTGTTTAAAGTATTAAAAAGTGCAAATTGTGATTTGACTGTTTGCTATGTTCTCTTGGCATTCTTAGAAAGACTCTACATGTTTGCTTCTTCCATTTAATGGACAATAGTCCAATCGAACACAATACCAATCCAGACGAATGGCTTGATTATGATTACCCTGTTATAAAGAAACACAGAATCCTAGTATGAAACAGAAATGAGATATAGAGAAATGCCTTTTTTAATGTTGTGCCACACTCGTGCTGCTCAGAAAAAAACTGGCTACACCAGTCCCAGACATCTCCAGAGTCTCGTGTTCAAATCATGCAATGTAAATAGTTTGCATGTACATATACACAAGCTGCACAGTTCTAAATTAGATTTATTGCTGTTTTGATTTAGGAAGTTCATAGCCAATATATTTCTACAGAAGCGAGCGTATTGCGTATTTTGGTAGATGATCACACACATGCACGCACACACACACACACACACACACACACATAGATAATCGGTTTTATTATCAGAGTTTCATTCAATATACTGGCAATTGCCCACACTTTTATTTACATTTTGTGAATAAATGTTGTTAAAGTTAAAATGATAAATGTATTAAATGATTAAACTGATAAATTTTTTAAATGATAAAATAGCAGTGACGTAGCTGGGTTTTTTTTTAAATTTTTTATTCTTTTTTAAATCCTGGTCCACAATGCAAGAGCACCCAGCCATTTCCACAGCACTTGTCAAATGAATGAGAACCCATAATGAGTGTTTTTTTTTTTGCATTTGTTTGTCTGGCTGGACACTACTTTCACATTTAGAAAGTTGACTTGGAGTAGGAGAAACTGACTCACTTTTCTGCCATACGGTACTGATATGCTTTGGTGCTCATGTAGTTTTTTAGTCTTGCTCTGTACACACCAAGAAATTCAACAAAATAATGAAAAATATCCCAGTACTTGCTACTTGTGGTCATCCAGCAGCCATACCACATTCACTTCAGAAGAGGTTATCCACCTGAAGCTAGGAATGTTTAGGCCCAGCCAATACTTGGATGGGAGACTATCTAGGAAAAGCTTAGGTTGCTGCTGGAAGAGGTGTTGGTGAGGCTGTTGTTTGAATGTTAATCTCAATATTCCAGTGCAGTAATGGGGACACTGTGCTGTAAAATGGCGGCATCCTTCAGAGGAGATGTAAAACCAAATGTCCTTACTCTCTGTGGTCATTAAAGATCCTTGGGCATCCTTTATACACAGCAAGGTGTATCCTAATGTCCAGTGCTAAACTGCTTTCCATGGCCTAGTCGTTCTAGTCCCCTCATCATCCCTAGTTTCTAACTGTCTCTCTCTCTCTCTCTCTCTCTCTCTGTCTCTCTCTCACCTGTTCATCACCTAATAGCTAATGTGTGGTGAGAGTGATGATGCAACAATGGCTGCTGTCACATCATCTATGAAAACTACTTTGAGTAGTGAGAAAAGTGCTATATCTTCTTCTTGTTTTGGCTGCTTCCGTTAGGGGTTGCCACAGCGGATCATCTTGATCCGGTATGGAAATTTGTATCGTTGTCAGCTTATTGATTTGGCAAAATTTTATACTGGATGCCCTTCCTGACGTAACCCTCCCCATTTATCTGGTTTGTGCATCTCCTGTGGCTTGGTGAGAAAAGCGCTATATAAATGTGAGGCTAGGGATCTGCATGGGCAATCGGAAGGTTGTGGTTCCCATCCCATAAACGTAAGAAGTGACTCTACTCCCTTGGGCTCTTAAGCAACAACAACAACAACACTTATTTATATAGCACATTTTCATGCAAATAATGTAGCTCAAAGTGCTTTACATGATGAAGAAAGAGATAAAAGACAAAGTAAGAATTAAAATAAGAGAACACTAATTAACATAGAATAAAAGTAAGGTCCGATGGCCGGGGAGGACAGAAAAAACAAAAAAAACTCCAGACAGCTGGAGAAAAAATAAAATCTGCAGGGATTCCAGGCCATGAGACCGCCCAACCCCCTCTAGGCATTCTAATACATAAATGATCAGTCCTCATTGTATTCAGGGTTTTCATGGAAGGACTTGATGATGACGGTCACATGGACTTCTGGCCTTTAATCCATCAATGTAGGGACATCATGATGGCGCTTTGATCAGGTGGTGGTGGCGCAGGTCATCCCCACAGAAAACCGGAAAAAGAACAGGAGAGTAGGGGTTAGTACGGATTTTGGAGCCACCATGAATAGTAATGATAATTAGTTGAATATGCAGAGCATCAGGATTAAATTAAAATGAAGTTATGAGAAAGCCATGTTAAAGTAATGTGTTTTTAGCAGTTTTTTTAAAGTGCTCCACTGTATCAGCCTGGCGAATTCCTATTGGCAGGCTATTCCAGATTTTAAGTGCATAACAGCAGAAGGCTGCCTCACCACATCTTTTAAGTTTAGCTCTTGGAATTCTAAGCAGACACTCATTTGAAAATGTAAGATTATGATTTAGAATATAAGATGTCAGACCTTCCGATATATAAGATGGAGCGAGATTATTTAAGGCTTTGTAAACCATAAGCAGTATTTTAAACTCAATTCTGAATGACACAGGTAACCAGTGTAGTGACATCAAAACTGGAGAAATGTGCTCGGATCTTCTTTTCCTAGTTAGGATTCTAGCAGCTGCATTCTGCACTAGTTGCAATCGATTTATGTCTTTTTTGGGTAGTCCTAAGAGTAGTGCGTTACAGTAATCTAGTTGACTGAAAACAAAAGCGTGAACTAATTTCTCAGCATCTTTCAATGATATAAGAGGTCTAACTTTTGCTATATTTCTTAAGTGAAAAAATGCTGTCCTAGTGATCTGATTAATATATGCGATTTAAAATTCAGGTCAGAGTCAACAGTTACCCCTAAATTCTTTACCTCCGTCTTGACTTTTAATCCTAATGCATCAAGTTTATTTCTAATAACCTTATTATTTCAATTGTTGCCAATCACTAAAATTTCAGTTTTCTCTTTATTTAGCTTGAGAAAATTACTACTCATTTACAAGAAACACAAGTAAGACATTGTGTTAGCGAAACAACAGAGTCGGGGTCATCAGGTGCTATTGATAAATACAGCTGCGTGTCATCAGCATAGCTGTCTCTAGAATTTTACTTAAGAAAGGCAGGTTAGAAATAGGTCTTAAAATTTTCAAAAGCAGAGGAGTCGAGATTATTTTTCTTGAGTAGGGGTTTAACTACAGCAGTCTTAAGACAGTCTGGGAAGACCCCCGTATCTAATGACAAATTTTCTATGTCAAGAATACTATCAATTAGCACACCCGATACTTCTTTGAAAAAACTTGTTGGTATTGGGTCAAGGACGCAGGTGAAGGGTCTCAGTTGAGAAATGATGTTATATAAATCAGGTAAATCTATCCTGGGGAAAGAATTAAATTTGTTTATAATGGAGTATTGGGGCTTAAGAGGATCCACAGTGTTGGGGAGATATACTATATTATCTCTCCATTATATAAAAAAAAAAAATCCTGGAAAGCAAAAAGCAAGGCAACGTTACGTGATCTTCTCGGAAGACATTTAAAAGACCCGCGAGACAAAAGAGACTTGCCACAGAAGCGGCTTGCGGGGACCGTAAACATGAGACTTGGTGCCAAGAGATTGTCCCAGGGATGTCTCGCGGGGACGTGGAACATGAGATTCTTGCAAGACACGCCCTACTTACAAAAGATATCATATAAGAGCGCACCCATCAAAAAACACTTAGTGGTGTAAAAGCACGTAGTACACACAGATCATGTGCTCTCAGCACATATAAAGCGTATACAGAGAATAGAGACCCAAATGCGTTGGAGAGAAAAAAAGGCAGATAAGAGATTATGAAAGCAGTGGAATTCGAAAGGCTCAAACAAATGATGGCGCGATACACATGCAGAGAAAGGTACAGAATATGAAAGCAGTAAAATTCGAATGTATTGTAACGTTCCAGCCAGGTTGAGGGCTTTTTGGTTTTAACCCTTTGCGGTCGTTAGGCCAGAAAACTGGCCTTAGTAAAAAGTGCGCTATAGGTCGTCAGGCCACCGCTGGTGGCCCTGCAAGTTTCTGACCGATTTGCACAGTCGCCTGGTCGAGAAAAGTGGCCTGTGTTATTCCTACGTGCTTGAAAAAAATAACTGCTGTAATTATTGGCGTTTTTTCAATAATTAATTACGACTAATGTAGCGTGACGTTGAAAATTAAATACGACTGCAAAGGGTTAAGTGACTGTTAGGTCCGATTGAGGGAGGGCGGAGTACAGCACGGAAGACTGATAGCGGGTATTGATTGATGCGGTAAGGGGGGTGTTAGAGAGGGTGCTATAAAGTTGTGTTTGGGGTTAGGAAGTCGCCGATTGTTCAAGTAAAACTTTTGTGACATTTTATCTTGTCAGTTGCTACAGTATCAAAGAAAAGATAGAAAAGATCGCATTACCGCAAACAAAAGGTGATTAATCATCAGAACCAGGTGTAATTGAAAAAAATAGCAGGACAAATCAAGGTCAGAAATAAAACGCAAAGAGTAGACAACAAAGTCTTTTCGCATTCGCATCATTCAATGCACAAAATGTGGATTTACAAAATAATGGACCATACGCTATGAGAATCTGTGGTCCCGGAACAGTTAAAGGAACGACAAGTTAAATTTCAAAGAATACACAATTCGGTCAGGTGTATATAGATGATCACGGAGAAGCGATGCAAATTTTAACAGGCAAAAAGAAACGTAATGTATATATTCCGCGAATAACATTATACACCAAAGGAGATCATGATATGCCATTTGTATTAAAATGTTTACAGTTTACCGTGAGAATAGCTTTTGCTATGACAATCAATAAATCCTAGGGACAAACATTATAAAAAGTCAGATTATTTATTAGAGAAACAGAAACAATATTCACTCACAGGCATTTATACTTTGCTTTGTCACAAGGGTCTCCAAAAAATATTGTTTTTAATGAAACTTTAAAGTAAAAGTGCAAATAATGAAATTCTAAAGAAAAAAAAAAATTTAATATTGTATATCCGATTAACCAAACACAGGGGTTGGCGAGCGAAGCAAGCAGGGGGTGAAGCCCCCTAGTTTCTAATATTATTAATTTTTTGATTGAAAAATACAGCAATAGCCTCACAAGTTTCACTGGAAGTATTCTAGAGGCATTCCATTGAGTTACCTGGGTTTAGCAGACGATCAATCAGAGAATAACACTCGGGGATTACTAGCATTGTTATTTATAATTCTAGAGAAACAGTAGCGCCTCTCAAGACAGACTGTGTTATTGTATTCTGTTATTTTAACCTTCAATATCTGATAGTTAGTTTAGTTTTTCTCCATTTACGCTCGGGCTCTCTGGCATGTTCTCTTTAAATCAGACACTCTTTGGGTCTTCCATGGTATAACAATGCTAGAAGATTTTTTTTAAAGCAAGGCCCATAATCTGCAATTGCATCCAGTCCTGCACATAGGCTCTCCAACCTGCAGGGAAAATCCTGAGGATTGGTGGCAGAATTGGCACTCCAGCCACCATAAAAAAAAAAACCTCACACTGTTCCATTCCATCTGAACTAGTGTGGTGCTGAGGTGTCACCCATTGCATGGCTGCACTCGAGTCCTAATCTGGGATCCTGAGGTGGTTTGTCATGTGGTGGGTGCGGCAACACACTGTACCAGCACATGCTCCTAACCTCTCTATCTATAGATTTGGGAAAATTACTCCATGTGATATTATTAAGTAAATGAACTGTGCTCATGTACTGGCTGTCATTTGACAATTGTATTGTTTCAAACAGAAAATATTAATACATCTTGGAGGTGTTTTCTCATAAAAGTCAGAGGTTGTACATAAGGTGATTGCACAAGTTTTTGCTGAAAATTGGCCAAATTTTATCTCTTTGATTACCAAGTATCTTTCCCTTCAGTCTTGTAAGGTAGATTGATTGTCTAAATGTAAATATGAGATGGAAAACTTCAAAGGGCTTACTTTAATGCCAAAAAGCAAAAGGGAAAAGTTGCACCTTGTGGTGGAGTGTTTCCAGAATATAACTTGATACAGTCATATTCAAAAGTTTGGGAACCCCTCTTAATTCTTTGGATTTTTGTTTATCATTGGCTGAGCTTTCAAAGTAGCAACTTCCTTTTAATACTGTATATGACATGCCTTATGGAAACAGTAGTATTTCAGCAGTGACATTAAGTTTATCGGATTAACAGAAAATATGCAATATGCATCATAACAAAATTAGACAGGTGCATAAATTTGGGCACCCCAACAGAGATTCAGTAATCCCTCGCTATATCGCGCTTCGACTTTCGCAACTTCACTCTATCGCGGATTTTATATGTAAGCATATTTAAATATATATCGCAGATTTTTTGCTGGTTCGCGGATTTCTGTGGACAATGGGTCTTTTAATTTCTGGTACATGCTTCCTCAGTTGGTTTGCCCAGTTGATTTCATACAAGGGACGCTATTGGCAGATGGCAGATAAGCTACCCAACCACAGCGCTTATTATGTATTAAATTAAACTCCTCAAATATATTGTGAGCACGGGGGCTGTTCGCACCCCTAGAGGACACGGCCGCTCCTCAAAAAACGCTGAAAGATTACCTTCACAGTGCTCCCTTCTTTGCTGGGCTTACATGTGGCTGCTTTGCAAGCGATATGCTTCCCGCATGGTGCTTCACATACTTAAAAGATCAAACAGCACGTATTGATTTTTGATTGTTTGCTCGCTCTCTCTCTCTCTCTCTCTCTCTCTTTCGCTCCCTCTCTCCCTCACTCGCTCTAACGGAGGGGGTGAGCAGAGGGGCTGTTCGCACACTGGCCTAGAGCAGTGGTCTCCAACCTTCTTGACAGCAAGGACCACTTTATTAGATGCAAATTTTTCCACGGACCGGTCGGTGGGGGGTGGTTTGGGGGGGGGCAGTTTTATACACAATTTACATAACATGTCTATTATTGTTAAGTTATTAAGCAGTTCGCATACGTTTGCAACCCGAGATTTTTCTTCTTTTTGCATATAACAAAGACATATGCTTTGCATTTGCCATTCCAACAGTTTGCACATCACAAACATTAACACTGCTATCTTTCTTTTGTGTCTGCCGTTTCTATAGGAGGGTGACAATGAGTTAAATTCCAATGGATGTTTTTCAAATGTTGACAAGCAATAAGCAAAAGGTATCACTGAAAACCACAGAAAACAAAAACAGCAAAAAAAAAAAAATAGTACGAGGAAAGTTCGAAGAAAGAGATTTTTTTTACAATGTTTCTGTTTGGGGATCGTTGTGCAAACGTGCACAACTGAGCTGCGACCACAGATCTAACTGCTCTGTGGATGATTTGTTCAAACATTTCAAGGTCACTTCGTTGTAATGAAAGCATCTGCTGAATGTACTTCGTAGTAACGTGATTTCTATAGACTCATATTAGGAAACTGTCGGGACCATAAAAATAACTTTGTTGTAATACTCTCTCTCCTCTCTCTGCGCTGCTGCAAAGCCCCGCCATCCAAGCATTCTGAAAAGTCTGAGTGAGTCTCCGTTGCCGGCAGTTCTCTCGCAGCCCGGCTGTCAGACGGCTGAGGCCCGGTAGTGGGCCGCGGACCGGGTGTTGGGGACCCCTGGCCTAGAGGATACGGACGCTCCTCTAAAAGATGCTGAAAAATGCTTGCTCCCTTCCATGCAGCTACTTTGTCCGGCGATGCTTCGCATACTTAAAAGCCAAACAGCCCTATTGATTTTTGACTGTTTGCTTTTTTTTCTCTCTCTCTCTCTCTGACACGCACTCCTTTGAAGAGGAAGATATGTTTGCATTCTTTTAATTGTGAGACGGAAATGTCATCTCTGTCTTGTCATGGAGCACAGTTTAAACTTTTGAACAAGAGACAAATGTTTGTTGGCAGTGTTTGAATAACGTTCCTGTCTCTCTACAACCTCCTGTGTTTCTGTGCAAATCTGTGACCCAAGCATGACAATATAAAAATAACCATATAAACATATGGTTTCTACTTCGGGGATTTTCACCTTTCGCGGGGGGGTCTGGAACGCAACCCCCGCGATGGAGGGGGGATTACTGTATTACATCAATACTTTGTTGAGCCTCCATTTGCAAATATAACAGCCTCTAGACACCTCCTATAGCCTTTGATGAGTGTCTGGATTCTGCATGGAGGTATTTTTGACCATTCTTCCATACAAAATCTCTCCAGTTAAGTTAAATTTGATGGCTGCCGAGCATGGACAGCCTGCTTCAAATCATTCCACAGATTTTCGATGATATTCAAGTCAGGGGACTGTGACGGCCATTCCAGAACATTGTACTTCTCCCTCTGCATGAATGCCTTTGTAGATTTCGAAATGTGTTTTGGGTCATTGTCTTGTTGGAATATCCAGCCTCTGCATAACTTCAACTTTGTGACTGATGCTTGAACATTATCCTGAAGAATTTGTTGATATTGGGTTGAATTCATCTGACCCTTGACTTTAACAAGGACCCCAGTCCCTGAACTAGCCACACAGTATAATGGAACCTCCACCAAGTTTGACAGTAGGTAGCAGGTGTTTTTCTTGGAATGTGGCGTTCTTCTTCTGCCATGCAAAGCGCTTTTTGTTATGATCAGATAACACAATTTTTGTCTCATCAGTCCAAAGCACTTTGTTCCAAAATGAATCTGGCTTGTCTAAATGAGCATTTGCATACAACCAGCGACTCTGTTTGTGGCGTGAGTGCAGAAAGGGCTTCTTTCCCATCACCCTGCCATACAGATATTCTTTGGGCAAATTGCGCTGAATTCTAGAACGATGTACAGATACACCATCTGCAGCAAGATATTCTTGCAGGTGTTTGGAAGTGATCTGTGGGTTGTCTGTAACCATTCTCACAATCCTGTGCATATGCCGCTCCTGTATTTTTCTTGGCCTTCCAGACCTGGGTTTAACAGCAATTGTGCCTGTGGCCTTCCATTTCCTGATAACGTTCCTTACAGTTGAAACTGACAGTTTAAACCTCTGAGATAGCTTTTTGTAGCCTTCCCCCTAAACCATGATACTGAATAATCTTTGTTTTCAGATCTTTTGAGAGTTGCTTTGAGGATCCCATGCTGTCACTCTTCAGAGGAGAGTCAAAGGGAAACATAACTTGCAACTGACTACCTTAAATACCTTTTCTCATGACTGGACACACCTGTCTATGAAGTTCAAGGCTTAACAAGCTAATCCAACCAATTTGGTGTTGCAAGTAATCAGTATTGAGCAGTTACATGCATTCAAATCAGCAAAATTACAAGGGAACTCACATTTTTGCACATCTAGTTTTTCACATTTGATTTACTTTCATACAACTAAATACTGCTTCACTAAAAAACTTTGTTCAGAAAACACTCCACTACTCAGATGTTCATAGGAAATGAAAGACCTATCACTGTTATCTTTTTTGTTGAAAGTAAATTTATTATGCAGGCTGAGAGGCGTTCCCAAACGTTTTCATATGACTGTAAATATTTTGTATGTCTTTTTTTGTAAGCTAGACAAAGCAAATGTAATATTAGATAGTGTCTAATCTGTCTAATTGCTTGAGGTTACAGATGTAGAAGGAAAGGGGGAGGAAGTGCTACAGTACCTGATTAAAGTCTACGGGAATTTAGATGTTTATTAAGGTCTACACAATAGACCATTTAAAAGGAGAAAATAGAGTCACCATAGGACCTTACACAATAAAAAACACCTCTTAATAGGGATATATATATATACGTACAGTATATATACTATCACACACGTGCGCATGGGAAACAGCTGAAAGGCCTAAACAGTAGTAATTCTACGCCAGGCCAGGGGGCGGCGGAGTGTACTGACTATCTCTCTCAGTCCCTTGCAGACCTTTCCCGGGAATTCATGAAGAATTTCAAGATTTAATATGCACAAAGGGTAACACTGCAAAGGCAGCCCAAACCAGAAAAGACGGCTGTCAAAAAGTGGCCGATAAATTAAACGCGTGTGCATTGTACTTACTGAAAGCAGCGTTTCATTTCCTATGTGTCAGATTAATTATTATTTAATATGTCATAATTCCCGATCAAACGTGAGCACAAGGAGAACACGGGAACAGGTTAAAGTGAAGTACAAGAATATACTTCAAACTGGTAAATATTGGTATATAACTATTTAAATAATTGTTGACATAAAGAATCATATATAATGTAAAGAACATTAATTTTAAAGCTAATAAGAAGGCAGACAAGCAAAAAAACAGATGGAGGTCCACGCGGTCCAGACCTAACCCCTACAGAAGAGTTGGCTCTCCAGCAAAATGCCCATCGTCCTGTTTCTGAAGGCATTCCAGGGGGAAGCTCCTCCTCAGAACCAGTGGCGGGATGCAGTGGTCACTTCATTTCAGGTAAAGGATGGTCATTGCATATATTTGTCCTCAATGTGTGCCATAGGTAGGTTCCATATAGCCCTCTTTTTTTTGGGGGGGGGGGGGGGGGTCAGTTGCAGGGAATGTCATATCCCTAGAACCTGTGTCTGACCAACGAAACATTGACAAAGGTCAAATATTTGATGAAGACACTGTGTCTGATTATTCATCAAGAGGAGAGGTACATTTTCCAAATAATGTTTGATCAAACTGCACTGCGATCAGTCCCATGTGCCCCAATCACATTTGGAAACCCTAGGTAATGAGAATGTTAGGCTGACTGTGAGATTCTTCATGGAACTGTGGGTGTTTTTGCCTGTGTATTACCTACCTGCAATGGCATGAAACACCTCTTTTATTGTCTGCACACGCAGTTGTCCAGGAAACACTATGAAAACCCAAAGGAAATATTTCAGAGCCAAACAGACTTTACGAATTGCCTGGCAAACTGCACTTTTAGATAGATTTTCCGCATCGCCTACAGTATATGAAAAAAGTGCAGCTTGCAAAAAACCTCAAAGCAATGCATACTGTCTGTGTGGTTGTGAGAGGCCGAGTTTGACTTCGAATATAAGGTCCTTATAAATTTTTGAGGTACAATATTCCCCCTCAGTTAAAGCGGTATCTTTCGAAAAGAATTTCTTCCGGGAGCAATAAAGGATCTTGCCGATCGTGCAAACCCCTCTCTATATGAAATTCTCTTCTTATAATTTGCGTACCGATATCAATTGGTTGCTCATTCATGAACAGCGAAGTCATGACTGAATGAATTCCACGAGCGGACACTGATGAAGTGTGCGAGCTAATCCTTGTTTACATCGAACAAACCTGCTCCGAGCAGGTTTGATGATTTGGTTGTGTTGCTATGACAACACATCCAGCAAGACTTTCAAAAAACCGATAGATCCAGGATCACGCCAAATCGTAAAAAATTACATCCGGCTAAACGAGTAATCCACGTACGAAAAATACCCCCCTGTTCTGGACTCTGATCTGTACACCGTGTACAAAAAGAAGCAATTTTGCAGCCGAGCATATTATACGGGTGGCTGCCCCAACTGTTTATGATGTCTCTGACTCATTCTTGTTACAGTGGCGTAGCCGGCAGGATACGACTTTCCCAGAAGAAACTGGGAAGGAACCTTGGATATACTCGGGTAGGAGAGTACCAGGGCCGTGTTTCCAGGTGGGTGGCGTGCTCAGCGGTCCGGAGCGGCACGGTGCAGGCTTTGCTCCCACCAAGGGACAACGAGCCCCTAGTCCTACATAGGAAGAATGTGGAGGAGACCCACCGACGTGGGCTGGTTCCTGGGGGGAAAACGAAAAGGGTTTACTATGTTCTCTCAGAGGAGAGGACTGAGCCGCCTGTTGGGACCAATGTCCCACAGACATATGGGCTATCCCCAGACCAGCAGGTAGAACACCTACAAGCTTGGGAATATGATCCGGAGAGATCAACCCGGGAGCAAGCTTATGCTCTCTGGGAGCTAGTGGCTCAATGGCTGAAGCCATTTGAATTAAACACAAGGCAAATTGTGCAGCAGGTGGCCTGCTTTATTTTACTTAAAGGTCTTCCCAATAATTTTGCCCAGCAGGTCTGGGGAGACTTTCATTCCATGGACGAGCTAATAGCTCAAGTAAGATCTAAGCCAGCCTCACAATCTGTGAGAGCAGAACGGTCCTCTAGTGGACTCCGTAGGGATTATGTCCCACTCCATAAGTCCCTTCCATATAAATCGAAGCCTGTCCCGATGTCCCCGGGGCGCGGGGTGGGCCACTCGTGCGGAGGGATGCGGGTGGAAGGAGGGAGGACGGTAATGTGCACTTACAAACCCCCTGGCTACTGGTCATACAGGAGTGGTAAAAATCAATGGATTTAGAGTTACAGCCCTTCTAGACTCCGGCAGCAACATCTCTATTGTTGATTGCCGTTACATACTACCGCGTCAATGGACGAGAAAAAAGACCAGTATCCGGTGTATAAACGGCGAAACACGTTTATATAAAACCACCCTGTGTGTCATAAGCTATGAGGGGTTAGTAAAAAAGTTCTCCTTGGCGGTCCACCCACACCCACCTTCTCCTGTGATCCTAGGGCGGGACTGGTCTGACAGTAAATGCGGTGTACTGACTCCCCGTAACCCTGTAGGCCTAGTCATAGAAGGGACAAACCCGACTCAGGCTGTTTCCACGCCATGTAACCTACCGGAGGAGAGAGATACGGAAGACTCCGGGGAGGCTCATGGGCCGTCGCACTTAAACACGTCATCAACCCGGGCCTCGACGAGTCGGGAGGACTCCCCGCCCCTTGAGGTCAGACTGGACCCTCTCTCCGAAATACAATTTCAATTCAAAAAAACACCGGCGTCTTTCAGGAGGGAGCAATGGAATGACGACTCCCTGAAGTTTGCTAAAAATGCAGTCATGCTTGTCAATGGCCAACGCACTCATCAGCCCATGCCTCGCGGCCCTCACTTTGTACTAGACAACGATCTGTTATATCGAGTAGCTGATCATGAGGGTGGGGTGCGGAAGTTGCTGCTAATCCCACGAACCTACCGGCGGCAGGTTTGTGAGTTGGCACACGCCTACCTCCTGGGAGGCCATTTAGGCCTGATATCCAGAGGCAGTTCCGCTGCGCTCTGCCACTACTAAAGCTATCGCATGGGAACTAGTGGGTGTATTTGCACGTGTCAGTCCTTACGGATCAAGAGACGCCCTTTACCTTGGCGACGTTCAAGGAAACAGCCAAGTTACTCAAAATAAAGCACTTAAGGACCGCAGTGTATCATCCTCAAACCGATGGTCTTGTCAAGAGGTTCAATCGGACTCTCAAGCAAATGCTGCGCAAGGTGGTCAGCGGGGACGGGAGGAACTGGGATCAGCTCTTCCCCCTTGTGCTCTTTGCATATCGGGAAGTCCCACAAGCCTCTACGGGGTTCTCCCCTTTTGAGCTGTTGTATGGACGACAACCCCGAGGATTATTGGATGTTTTAAAAGAAGGATGGGAAGGAGAGGCTCTTCCCTCTGTCAATATATTAGAGTATATCAAGCAGTTACGCGATCGATTCGGAAAAATCCGACCTATTTTAAAAAGTCACATGGAAGAGGCGCAAGCAGCACAGGCCCACTATTATAATCATGGCACGGCTCTCCGGGAGTTCCAACCGGGGGATCGGGTCATGGTGTTGGTCCCTACCTCGCATTCTAAGTTGCTTGCCCATTGGCAAGGCCCGTATGAAGTTAAGGAGAGGAAAGGGCTCGTCGATTATTTGGTGAAACAACCCAATCATCGGCCGAGCGAGCGGGTATATCCTGTCAATGTGCTGAAGCTGTGGAAGGAGAGGGATCCCGATCCCTCCTCCACTCAGCCTGGCTCTTTCTTTGCTCAGAATGACAGCCTTAACTTTGGTTCCGACTTGAATGCTAAACAGAGACGGGAACTCGAGACAGCGATCTTGTCCGTTCTGGAGGTAGTGAGTGAGCAACCCGGAAGGACCTCTCTGATTGCGCACGACATAGTGACAGAACCCGGAGTTGTCATATGAGAACGCCCATATCGTCTTCCCGAAGCAAAGAAGGCAGAAGTGGAGCTTGAGATCAAGCGCATGCTGGAGCTAGGTGTGACTGAGGAAAGTTATAGTCCCTGGTCCAGTCCAATTGTCTTGGTCAGTAAGCCCAATGGGAGTTGGAGGTTTTGCAACGACTTCCGTCGACTGAATCAAGTCTCCCAGTTTGACGCCTATCCAATGCCTCGCGTGGACGACCTCCTCGAGAGGCTTGTACAAGCGAAATTTTTGACCACACTTGACATGACAAAGGGGTACTGGCAGGTTCCTTTAACGGACTCCGCGAAGGCTAAGACCGCGTTTAGCACCCCTAGTGGGCACTGGCAGTCCAGGGTCCTCCCATTCGGGTTACATGGGGCTCCGGCAACTTTTCAGCCTCTGGTGGACAGAGTGGTCCGGCCTCATAACGCGTTTAGTGCTGCTTATTTGGATGAAGTTGTCATCTATTCCACCACATGGAAGGATCATGTGCAGCAGGTGGAAACGGTATTGCGGACACTGGGTGAAGCCGGGCTTCGAATTAACCCAAAGAAGTGTTTCTTTGGATTAAAAGAAGCTAAGTATTTAGGCTACCTGGTGGGCCGTGGTGCTGTGAGGCCACAGTGCTCCAAAGTTAATGCCATATTAAACTGGCCCCGTCCGAATATCAAGTGGCAATTGCAGGCTTTTCTCGAGTTAGCTGGGTACTACCGCCGGTTTGTACCCCGGTTCTCCGAGAGAGCAGCACCCTTGACAGACCTAACAAAGAAGAGGGCTCCAAACCACGTGGTATGGGCTGACAAGACTGCCGCTGCATTTTGTGACCTAACACAGGTCCTTACGTCAGCACCCATATTGAAAGCACCCAACTTTTCACTTCCTTTCATACTCCAGACGGATGCTTCGGACACAGGCCTGGGGGCCGTGCTGAGCCAAAGTGTTGATGGTGTTGAACACCCCGTCATGTACCTGAGCCGGAAACTGCTGGATCGGGAGACCAGGTATGCGGCAGTGGAACAGGAGGCTCTTCTGATAAAATGGGCGATTACGCAGTTGAGGTACTACCTCTTGGGCTGTGAATTTACTCTGGTGACCGACCATGCACCTCTCCAGTGGAATGGCCCTTCACAAGGAGTCAAATCCGCGAGTCACTAGGTGGTTTCTTGACCCTCAACCATATAAGTTCTCGCTTGTTCACCGTAAGGGTTCTCTCCATGCCAATGCGGATGCTCTCTCTTGAGTCCATGACCTCTCGGACAGGTCCGCCCGACCCGATGGGTCTGGGCTAAGGGGGGGTCCTTGTCACACACGTGCGCATGGGAAACAGCTGAAGGGCCTAAACACTAGTAATTCTACGCCAGGCCAGGGGGCGGCAGAGTGTACTGACTATCTCTCTCAGTCCCTTGCAGACCTTTCCCGGGAAATTCCGCCTCTTGCCGGCCCCAAGGATGACGTCACTTCCGGGCACAAGGACGCCACTCCCAGTTCCTGCACCGTTGACATCATTTCCTTTCCAGGCCTTTAAAATTACCATCTTGCCTCAGTACAGGCAGTTCTGTTCTGGACTCTGATCTATACACATTGTGTACAAAAAGAAGCAATTTTGCAGCCGAGCATATTATACGGGTGGCTGCCCCAACTCTTTATGATGTCTCTGACGCATTCTTGTTACAATACGTATATATATGTATGTATGTATGTATGTATTGTGGGGAACAGCCCGGACACAGACAGGTAGACATGTTGGTTTCACCACACACACGTTTATTGTACATTATATACAAAGGTCAAGTGCACAATCCCAGTGCCTCAGCACCAATCACCCCTTAAGTCCTTGGCCACACTCACAATGCCTTTACAGTCTCTGGTCCGCTTCCACTCCTCTCCACCAAGCTTCGTCCTCTTCCACCCGACTCTTGCCCCTGACTGGAGGGAGGCGGCCCCTTTTATACACCCCGGAAGGACTCCAGGTGTATCCTAAGGGCTTCCGTAGCCACACCCCTGTGTGGCGGAAGCTCTGTCAGTGTATCCGGAAGTCCACCGGGTGTCCCCAATACTCTTCCCCCCCAGCACTTCCCTGGTGTGGCGGAAGTACTGAGGTCCAGGGCTCCCAAGGCATCGGGGCACCCCCTGGCGGTGACCACGGGCCCCTACAAGGTTGAGCTTCCAAGCTCTGTACCCGTGGTCCCCAAAGCAACCAGGGAGGATGCCCCCTCATGTTCTGGAGGAGGCACAAGCCCTCCTCCGGTCCTCCTGGGCATCCCGGCCGGGCATGAACCCACGACGGGTACCACAGTATGTATGTATGTGTATATATATATGTGTGTGTGTGTGTGTGTGTGTGTATATATATATATATATATATATATATATATATATATATATATATATATATATATAATAGAAATGCATTTGTATCTCCGGAGGCTGTGACATCTGAAAAACAGCACATTTATTTCTGAACACTGACAAATCTAGCAAAGAAAAGCATTAACAGAAATAGAGAGGGGATTCAGGTTCCAAACACTTGCAAGTTGAAAGGCCTGGGAGTGTGGAAGCAGACTGGTGTAACGTATTGACTTGGGAGATGTCTGCCAAATTTGGGCATAGTTAAGACTATTAACAACTTGTCTGTGCACCTTATGCACTTCAGCTTCCCACACTGGTATTTATTATACCCATTGCTTGTTGATTGCCATTCTGCCCTCTTAACACAGGCTCATTTCATACACTACTACTCCTGTCTGTTGCTTAGCAGCATTTATATTTTCGGGAATGGTCCAGCTTCATAGAGTCCCTCTTGCCTTTTAGTTTCTGTTTTGCATAGCTTGCAGAATTCAGCACAACAGGTATGCTTCTCCTCCCCAGGTCCTAGTGCCAGAACATATGCAACAAATGCAAATGGTACATGACTAAGGGTCCTGTCAGTGACTATGATGCATTTCTGTTTACTGATGGCAAGATTAATATGTACAGCAGAAATGCAACCCTGGCATGACATAACATAGTAGAAGGAAGATATTTAATTGTAGATGTAATGGCCTAAGTAAACTTGTGCCCGATGCAATTAAGCATGATGTCATACTGTATTTTGGAATAACTTATTTCAGTTCTGTTTTTGCATATAATCTAATGTTTGTATGTAAAATATTTCAGTAATATCAGTCATATACAAAAACAAAAAATGCAGTATGCGCTATTTCATATTATCACGTTATTTAATATTGGTGCACTTTTATAGAATTTTGTAAACAATCAAATCCAGATGCTTTAAATTTTTGTTTTTAATACATCTAAAATTGTTTAAAAATGTATAGTGTGTCACAAGGTTTAGTTTTTTTTTCTTTTTGATTTATATCATCAGCACAGCATTTTCTTACACCAGAGTACAGGCTGCCTCATCATCATGTAGTCCATGTTGAAATATATTATGAAACAATTTTTCTATACAAATGAATGAAATCTCAATTCAACATCATCTCTGTTGTTTTTTGTTTTTAAAGCTGTTTATTTTGCTCCAGTAGACACACTTAGGTGAATTTAACCATTTCCCCATACTATCATTTCTTCGGTCAGTGAGTGTGATTACATGCACATGGAAATTGGGTTAAGGTGAATAACCGGGCTAAGGCTGTAAACAGCTACTTAAAAACCCCCGTTTACATGTGCGAGTCCCCTTACCGAGTTCTCCTTTTGTCAAGACACTTCAATGTAATTCAAATGCTTTATATAAATATAAATAAAAAAGTATCCAAAAATAAGAATAGAGGCAGCATCTCCTGAGTAGTGTGCAGAATGTTACTTTTCTTGACTGGCCACCATTTACTTTAAAATTTTAAGCCAATATATGAACCTTCATGAAACTGATCAGCGATACAGCTAAGCATGATCATTTTCTTCTGTTTTATAAATACTTTTTGTCCTTCCTGTGCTGTGAGGTAAATGACATTCAGCCCCTTCTTAAAATCCCGATAATTCACAGTATTAACACTGGCCTCTGAGTCATTTGACTACACTGTTTGAACATGCGTATCTATAGCAAATAGCCGAATGATAACTAAGCTAACACTTTATTTATAGGTTTTTGTTACTGGATTGCATTCAACACACTCCTCTGCTTGGCTGTGTGACTGAGCCCTGCAAAGGACTGGCATACCAGCACGTTTGCTTCTTGTATTGCATTCAGAACAGCTAGGACAATAATTAAGAAGGTATTTACTTCAATAAAATAAGTATTGCAGTAGGTTACTTGTTACTTTTAGCAGTAATCAAACTACTTGTGTTACTTTTAACACGTTTCCCTTCTTTTTTTTTTTTAAACATTTTATTGAATTTATTAAAATCAAATGTTTCCCTTCTGCTCCCAAGATTGTGCTTCTGAGTTTAGCACTGTACATTATTCTCATCAACATATATGTAGCGATTTCTGAAATATTGAAGCAGATTGTTTCAACCTGAAGAGGAAATAAAGCAGTTTCCTAAGAATTTGTCTCAGAAAATTGATGTTTGTTGAGGCTTCCACTGTTTTCTATCTGTGACTGCTGGAAATGTGTGCAAAGCTAACTCTTGAACAGACTAACAGAGTGCCACCAAAGTAAGCGGACTGTAACCTAGTTAAGTGTTTACATAGCCATATAACAGGGTTACTTGTGGAGAAATCTTTGTGTGTTAACCTGGTTTCTCAGAGACCATTATATTGGTTTGTCTAACAGGAATAAGGGTTTTCATGGAATTTTACGAACCAGACTTCTGTGAATAAACGGGTTATAAAAGCACATGTAAACACACCAAGTTTGCTATTGTTCCATCCAAAAAGAAAATAATATGGATCTAAAATATTGAAATATGTTGGAGATTGTGGTTTTATTTGATGTCTTATAGAGGCAGCACGGTAGCACACTGGTTGCACAGTATCCTGAGTTCAAGTTGCACTGCTATACACTCACTGTGAGGAATTTACACAGATTCCCTGGGTCGGTATGGATATTCCTTCCAAATCCCCAAAGACAAGCAGATTTAGCTAGCTATGTGTGTGAGTGTGTTTGTGTGTGTGGACTGGCACCCTGACCAGAGCTCATTCCTGCTTGGTACTTAATTTTGTCAGGATAAACTCTGGATTCCTTTGACCCTGAATTGGCATAAATGGGCTTCAGGAATTTATATTGTTGTCATTATTTTATAAAAACAAGACATCTCCCTACAAGACCTGGCACTGGTATAACTTATCTGCTATATTTTCATTCATTTACCAAATCCTGTTATCTCTTTCCTCAGTTGCAGTGAGGTGTCCTCTAATGTTTCTGTAATTCAGAAGAGCACCAAAAAACAAACTTGTGTGAGAGAGAGAAAAGGGGGTGAGGAGAATGGGACATTTAAGACCATTTAATTCTAAAATGTAAGCAGTATCTAATTATGTACTTTTATATCAACTCATTCAGAACATGTATGCAACTAGAAAAACATTTTTTAGTATTAGGTGAAGATAATTCCTGAATGCAGGAAGCATTTTGGAGTTTTAGGGCAAAGAGAGTATTTCCCGTTTTGCTAGGGTTTAGTGGCACACCATGCTTGTAAGGTAGCTGATTTACAAGACATTCAGCTGTGAAAACTCCCACTAAAATTAGAAACGAAGTGACTGAACTCCAGCTTGTACCAGGATCTTCTTGTACTTCATCTGATAACAAAAGTGTAAATCAGAGTTGTACTGACATCTCTCCAGAGGCCCCACTACAGACTTCTTTAACCAGAAAATGGGAAATTGAATCAAGTAAGAATAAATAGTTGTAATTCATGGAATGACAACTCTTATGGACAGAAGACCTTGCCTGTGAGGACACACTGATCTTGTAACTAGACGTAATCCAAACATGAGATGTTCCATCTTTCTTCATAAACTAGTTACACTCATCCACTCTGGGGAATGTTGGAAACGGTCTCTGGAATATCTGAATGTCTGGAACAGTCTCCGTCTCTGTCGGTTAACTCCCTGGCAATTCCCTCAGGGAATTCTTTAAAATGATTGAAAAACTCTGAAACCCACCCTCTGAAGATAATGGCTGATGAACTGTCTTCTGTTTGGGGGGCAGAGAACTTGCAACTTCTTTTTCTTTGTGGATGAAATTGATAATCCCTCTCCCAAACAAAATTATAGGCTGAAAAGATTGAGAAACAGCCATTACTTCAAGAAGGGAACTTTTTATGACAGAAAGAGAAATGCTTTTTATTGAGTTGCAGACACCACTGCAAAGGGCCTAATAGCAGAAAGCAAACTGAAAAAGCACCATCACAGAACACCACAAACAAAAGGATCATGCAGTAAAGAGAGAACATGCACTCCAACGTAGGAAGAATCCTTCACTTGAATCCAGAGCAGCAACACAGCTACAACTCGACAAAACATCAGACATCACATTTAAAGGTTTCATGTAGAAATGTTGCGTACACCTGTTTCCACACTCACGTCGAGATGTATAAAAGCTAACCTTGCTGTAATTCTACTTCACGGCAGCCTCAGACCATTTGTTTGCATGTTTGTGCTTGGTGTTGTAAATGGGCAGCACCCAGCATCAAAGCAGGGCTAAGGTTTCTGAATGGTATCCTTTTCTTTTTCAGATTTGCATCCATAACGCGTGATTTATCAAATACACCAAAATTAATTACATATCATTTACATGTTTAAGGCACTTAATTGTAATAAATCTGTAACAATATAATGGTGCACGGAATGACAAAACTATTGCAACTGCCATGGCTGCTATAGCGTTGTTAGAAGACATTACAAATGGAAGCACGTATTTAGAGATCATACTGATTTCTTGTCCCATGATATTGACTGACTTCTAAGTTGATTTAAATTTCCAAGAGCTTTCTTCTTGGAGCTATGTGCAGAACTTGGGGCTAACTTTACAAAGGCAGACTGAGAAATTGTTTTGTACCCGTTCCTTTGAAAGTTCTGTCCACCCTTGAGATTTTAGCCGCAGGAGCTTTTCAACATGAACTGACTGACCGATCAAGTATTTCTCTGTCATCACTGAGTCGCACCATGCCAACTTTATGTGATGGTATTATCCGCTTCTCATCCAAATATATAAGATTTCCTTACACTGTGGTTGAACAGACAAACATCAAAGTCCAAGTCACAGCAACATCTGGTTTTCCAAATGTAATTGGAGCTACACACACTTTGCTATAAAGGCACCTTCAGAGAATGAATTTGCTTATGTAAATAGAAAGCATTTCCACTCTATTAATGTGCAAATTATCTGTGATGTGAAAATGAGTCTCATTAACGTTTTGGTGAGATAGCCTGACTCAACTAATGATTCATTCATTCTGAGAAATAGTAGTGTTGGGAATAAATTTGAAAATGGTATTGTGTGTAATGGCTGTCTTCTTGGTAAAACATTTAATATTACCCCTTTGGTCAAAATTCTAAATGATGTAACCATGTAACACGATTACTTAGGTGACAGCTGAAGAAGTGGCTTCTCACTCCATTCGCCAACCCACTGACTGGTATAAGAGCAATGTTATAACATCCTCAACTCTCGGGCTCGGGCAATGGTAGAACGCACTAAAGGACAGCTTAACAGCAACTGGTGCTACCTGGATAAGACTAGTGCAATGCTGCTTTATACTCCAAAGAAAGTGTGTTGCATGGTGCAAGCATGTAGCGTGCTGCATAATGTGGCACATGATCGTGTCTTGCCCATTCCTGAAGAGATGTGGTATAATGAACCTGACCCAGCCAAATTGGACAGCATTACAACTTCGTTTGAAAGTAATTACCAGAATGTATAAACAGGTACTCACATGCAACATTTATTTTTTAGCCAATTCTTTTAATTTGTTGTCAATATCACATAGTATAACATTTATATTCATTAATTCCTTTCTCCACATCTCTTACAGTACCTTAAAGTATCTACTACTGCATTTTGTGACACTAGAACAGCGTCCGTCTGCACATGGCCAGATAGTCGCCTGGTAGTTTCCAAGGCAGGGGTGTGTCCTCAGCCAGCGCCCAAAGATGGGCTCAGGACAACAGCATCATCACTGCCTGGAGTCGTGTCCCCAGCACAGGGGTCATCTTTTGTAATATTGTCTGAAACAGAATAAATAGTAATTACCAGTGGATGAGGAGGAGTTTTAAAGTGCTGGTTATAAGTGTCTCCCCAATAATTGCAGCAGCTCGCTGCTCAAATCGTGTGAGCCCCAGAATTCTGCTACCTCTTCTAGTGGAGTTGACACTCCAATGTTGGGCTGTGACTCACCTTTCCATGTCGACTTTTGTTGCTTATATAACTGCTTAAGCCACGAAATAGTATGTGTTTCCTGGCATCCATTGCACATTCACTGAAATTCTTTTTTAAACGTGCTTTTGCCATTTTGCCTTTTAATAAAATACCGACTGGAAGGAGAGAATTGTATTGCTTTGCATATTCAAATTGGTGAAATTCTGGGAGGAGTCGGGTTGGGGCTATAGGCTCGTGCTTGTGCATTAAAATTCATGTTTACTGGGATTTATAAAGGGCAAGTGCATAAAAATTTGTTTACATAGTTTTATGCATCTGAATTTTTTATGTGTACGCACATTTCTAGTTTTGTCCGTACGCCATTTTTAAGTAGGAATTTTACACAAGGCATTATACATGAGGCATGTGGTATTGTAAAACTATTTATCTGTGCCAAGAAAAATTAGAACTCTGAATAGCAAGTAAGCAACCAGCCTCTCTATATTATGCTTGTTTGTGTTCTGTCTTATATGTCAACAAATATATGCAGTTGTCCTATTTCTGTAATCTTTGTATTTACCAGTAAACTGTATTATTCTTTCTGTTAAAATGAGTGTGCTTCAATTACTTTCATATAAGTCCAAAAGCCGGAGACCCACCTTGCCGAATTATTTGATTAATGACTGGTATTGCCAAAGGCAATAAGTTAAAATTCATCTTTTCATCTCCAACATTTGTTGGCGTCCCTCTAGGTGGATACGATAAATTGCACTCATTACTACATGTATTGGTGTTCCCCCGGGTGGGTGTTTCATTGATTACTAATTATCAATTTATACAGAATACTGTCACTTTATTCCTGAGCATGGAGCACACGTTTCTTTTCAGATTGTTTCAGGAGTAAATAAAATCAGTAACAAGGTTTTATGATTGTGCATTGTTAATTTTGGGAGTGGAGCAGCACTAGAACAAAGTAAGACCAGTTATCTTACTCAGCTGCTATAGATGTACTTATATACTAGACAAACAGGTAATAAGAACTGATTAAAAACCCATTAGGAGTGTCTAATATATAAGCAATAGGGGCTGTTAATATAAATATTGTATAGCCCGAGTTTTATGGGAATAGAACAAGATCTTTAACGGCAACATCTTTCATTGTGGCTTAACATGTCAGACTGTTTTTATTTGTTGTCTTTTATTTGGAGAAGACAGGCAGGTGGAGCACCTGAAATACTAAAGTTTCAAGTACCCTGCAGTCTTCATAGCCATGCTGTATATTTTGTTAATCCTGGGGTTTTCCATCATACTCCAAATGCCTCAACCAATTTATTTTTCAAACATTTACTGTTCTGTGCATATAGAACATTTTATGAATTAATATGTGCCTAATTATAATTTATTTTTTTGTCTATTTGTATACATTTATTACAGGTAAATGTTGCAGATTTTCTTAAAGTAGATTTCTGTTGCTCATAGTCCTGAATTGACGACCGTGTCCATGAATGGACACTCTGTATCCACTGAAAAGATTTACATAACCACTTACATCTGCATTTCCTTTTATCTTGATCATGAATTAAACTCTTAGGTTAATGGCAAATCAAGTATTACAAAATCATTTTCTACTGCTGCCTGTAATGTAATTCTTATTAGTTTGCCTTTCTAGCAAAAAATAAAAGGGTAAATGCTGTATGCATATGTGTTGGATGTTTTGTAAAGGTTACATCATCTCTTTTTCCCTTTGTGTTATGAAAGAAAAGACAGAAATACAGAGCTGGGTGTCTGAATGCCTGATATCCAACCTATTGTGATGACAGTATGATTAAAGTACCTGTGGCAAAGAACATTTTAATTGCCATGATTTTGTTTAATACAATACTGTATTAAAATTCATATTATATTGTTGGATATATGACAAATACTATTATAACCTTTCCTTTTTCTTACCTGCTGTGTTAGTTTCATAATTGTTCTTGAAGTCCATCTTAAGGACTGTATTACATTTGATAATTGTCCTGAGAGAAAATACATAGGCTTTCTTCAGCAGTTTGTTGCATTTGGTTTAATATGGTTCTAATTAAGGTTTCAGTAACTTAAGCTCTGAATCTTTGAAGTCTACAGTATATATTTAACATATTTGTTTTCTTCAGGTTTATATTTAGAACTCTGCATTTGTGAAGTATCAGTTTGATGCAGTGTTGTTCTTTAACAGATGATGCAAATAAAGTTGTAGAATGTGCATTTATAGCAAAGACTACATTATTCTGGTAAAAAGGACCTAGGAAACTGAGAGAGTGTATTTATTGTAAATATTTTGTGTGTGAAGGTGGTTCTTTGAATTAAATCTTTTAGTATTTTACTCTTCAAAGCTGGATCTTATTTGAGTTTCTTTAGGAAGCAGCGGCCTATTCCAATTTAAGAAGCTTATAGGCTTATTCTTTCTAATTCTAGGTCTGTGTGTGTGTATGTATGTGTGCGTGTGTGTGTGTGTGTGTCTGTGTATGTTTGCAGACATCTGATGAAACCAAGTTAATGTTTATTTTTGGTACTATATATATTTCATTGTATCAGCACTTACTTGATGTGTTGTAGGTCCAGTCCCTAGCACTGATTTCACCCAGTTATATGAAGCAGTGTCACTTGACATTTCAGTGCTCAATTTGCACAAGTTTGCATACAATTACATGTGTAAATGATGGTAAAGAGAAATTGGATCAAAGGGCATCTTGTAATAAAATAATATGTTGGCTTTGTTATTGTAAATACAAGCCATTGCTAAAATTATCATTGTTTGTTCTGTGATAATGATAGAAAACCAAGCATTGTTACTGTATACTTTAAGACAACATATTTAAATGTCCAAGTTATTTTCCATTGTGTAAATGTCAGTTCTATATGAGGCAGTTTATTAATTTATTAGATTTATTTCATTGTTAGTAATTATTAGGAGCAGTTTGGTGGTACAGTGGTCTTGGAGCTCATGTTCTGGGTGCTCCCTGTGTGGAGTATGCATGTTCTTCCCTTATTTACATTTTCTCTAGGTGCTCTGGCGTTCTTCCACAGTCCAAACACATGCTGGTTAGGTAAATTGGCCCCTATGTACATATGTGTGTTCACCCTGCTGGCACCCTAACCAAGGATTATTCATGCCTAGCACCTGCTAGGATAGGTTCCCACTTCCCTATGACACTGTCCTAGGTTAGAAAAATGAATGGATGGCAATTGACTACTATTCTATGTGACTTCAGTACAAGAAGAGGTAATCCTCTGAGCCTCCTGCTAATATTTCAGCCTGTCTACTGTGAAGATTTGTTTAATGTACTCTGCCATTTTTAAAATATAAATTGATTTGCCCAATACCTAGTAATGTACCCAGTTTAAACATTCAGCTGTGGGTAAAAGAAAATGTTCTGTATCTGAAACCCCATCTCTATGAAGTAAATTATTATTATTATTTTTTATTTTAATATATGCCACTATCTCTGTCCTTCACAGGATCTTGCAGCACAGGATCCTGCAGTACAGTTAGTGTGATGACACCATATTGAGGCAATAACAAGTCTTGGTGTGTCCGAGTATAATAAACATTGTAAGCATGTTCCAGAATATAGAAAGTCTGCTGAGATCAGAACTTGAGAAAGAAATTGACTTGCAGATCTCCGAGTTGTGAAAATACCTACTTCATAAACTTTAAAAATAATCACAATATGATTTTATTTATTTATTTATTTATTTATTACATTTCAATGTGTTATTGTAAATATGTTTCTCTTGTAATAGTAAGTTTGAATATCCCGGTTGTTACATAGATTATGTTAGAAATTTGATAATACCAATGTATTCATTCATTTCACAGGAAAATCTTAACTTCATACATATGGATATGGAAGTAAATATATCTGACAGAAGTTTAAGTTCTCAGCTATCTTTAAATTCAAATGGAAGAGAGATTACAAATGCAACACTCCTGCGCTCTGGAAACTCCACTATTGATGGGCAAACACTTTTCCTGAACACCCCTTTAGCTCAAGGACTTTCAGGGGTGTTTGTATGGTCAGCTCTACTTCTCACATGCCACCAGGTAAGAGAGTATGTTATTTCATCGTGTAAAGGTTTTTAATTTATTCTTAAATGAGAAATCGGCAAACAGACAATAAGAAGTGCTTTTCTGGAATAATTTTGGAATGTGCTACATTATTTTACATGTGTCTTTGCCTGTGACTTATATATTTTGCTTTCCAACCGCTAATCTAACTTTCTGCCTAGTGACATTCAAGAGGTTTTTTGTTTGTAAATGAAAAAGGAAAAGAGTGTTGCTAATCCATTTTGCACATAGATGATGTCACAACTCGATCAGTACTCTAGCCAGATTTCCACCCTGCATATGTTTGTTTATATAATATGTATAGCCACAATTTTAAATAATGGAACAAGAAAATCCCATGCTGCTGCTGCTGCTGTGGTATTCATTCTGTCTTTGTCTTTCGTTGTTTGAGACAGAGTGGCAGAGTGGTTAGCACTGCTGCCTCACAGCACAGATCACGTTTTGGGCATAATGATCTGTCTAGCAGTTGTCAGATGTTTCTCTAGCCCACAGGGACACTTAAAAGACCATTGTGCCATTATTATTCACTCACAATTAGTTCACTCCCTGCAACCCAGATGACTTCAATGCATTTCACTTAGTTTGTCGAAGTTCCCAAATATTTTTGTGGTTTTGCCAAACTCACAGTGAAGCGAACTCTATGGGTATTGCTCATCACTATTGGTCATAATGTTTCCCTACCAACTAAATGCTATTTTACTTTTTATATTTACTAAATACATTCAAATTTATTATAATTCTTTTTTTTACAATAAAATAGCAGTATTTTCAAAGATATCAGTGTATAATATCAGAAATGAATTAGAAATAGTTACCTGCAATAAAAAACATCTTCAATTGCAATAAAAATGTTTCTTTATTAGCTATATTTTAATGATGTTATTTCTTTCTATGCAATATATCCATCTTTAAATCCCAGTTGTATTTATTTATGAATCAAAATATGCTTCAAGGTAATTTCTGCCATTAACAAAAAGTCAATATTTAAATTAGTAGGTTTTGAAAAGGTTACAGGAAGATGACAACTCTGACAGGAACTATGAAGTAAGGCCTGCAGCTGTAGGCCAGTGTAAGAGCAAATTAAGACTGTCATATACTGTCAGTCTGTTCTGTTGCTGCAGAGCTAGGTTAATTGCGTTCATTTTTAAATCATATGAAGTGCCAGTGGACATTGTGAAATGTCACTCTTTCCCTGGAAAATTCCACCTACTCTGACACTGAGAGTTTAGGTTTTTATTTACTGCTCCCTGATATACAAAACTTTAGTTTTTAGCCGCATTTCTGTAAAGCTCAAAATACCTTGCAATTTAAAACCATGCTCGTTAATTCCAGCATAACTACTGCCAGACATTTTTTTCAAGGGTGGTAGTTCATGTCTGAGAAATACAATATTTTACAGCTTCATGTACTGTCATAGAAACATTTTTTTAAAAATTTCTATTTAGTTTTTAATATGTGATAAATGTTTGTTTAAAAATGTGTTTGACTTAAATTAATTTAATGATTGTAAATATTTAAAAAATGTAATTGACATAAGCAGCACATTATTATTCATTTGACTTATTAAAAATATTTAACAAGACAAACAGTGGTAAGCCGATTTTATTTGCATTTACAGCTGTATCCCCTCAGGTCATGTCATGCTATTCTGTAATTGTCAAGCTTGTAATCCTTTTCAGGTTCATGTGTTTTAAAACTGGAAGATTTTCATTTCTAGAAATGTATCGTTTTTAGTTTTTCCATGCACTGCTTTGTTTACAGTTTAAATTTCTGTTCCTGGTCATCTGGAAAAATCCATATAAAGAAATGCATGGCAGGTAATGCAGGTACTAATAAAATGAGGAAACACTGCTTTAGGTATACATTTGTATTTTTTATTTCAAAAGTATTATTTTTCCATTATAGTCCTCATACTATTAACACATTTAGAAAATAACTTAATTAAAAATGTGATTTTAGTTATAGATAGTTTTTGTGTTATAAAAAGCTTTCATTTTGAGGATCATGTTTTCATTTGCATCGTCGGTTATAGACATTTGAAATTAAGAGCTGTGCTGCCTCTTAAACCTTATTGACGCAAGTTTTTAAACGGCGGCAAGCACATTTTCAAATATATTCTAGAACATTCTAACTTAATTGTTATTTTAATGAACAGGAATGCAATAAATTCAAGAACATTTACTATCAATGAGTAATGAATGCTTTACCTTACTTAGAGTATCAATGAATGTTTAAGACATGCATTATTATGTTGGGAAATAACCGCAGCAATTGTATATTTTATTATAAAGTTCAAAAACTACAGTGATGTTGTGACTATGTGGGTTCGCTCCGTGTTCCCATTCAGCTTCTAGGCGCTCTTGAACCCGCCACCGTCGGTAATGTCACCAATGAGCTTGGCAGTGAGGCACAACAATGAAGCAAGGGGATGGTGCATAAGTGTCTAGTGCTTTTATTAAAAACAGCAACAACAAAACAAGTGTTCAAATAAATAAGTGCAGTGTATCAAAATATCCTTAAATAAATAATCCGTGAAAACAAGTGAAAAGGTTGGAGGTTAAAATCCATTAGAAAAAAAAAATCCTTTAAAAAAAACAACGAAGTTAAAACAATGGCTGGAAACAGTCTCTTTAAAAAAATCAAGGCACGGTGCCCTCTTTTACTGGTGACTCCCCTGCTTCTCCCATCCAGGCTATGCACCAGGGGAGTCACCCTACATGCAGCTGACCTTCTTTGCTCTACTCGACTGGTCTGGTGGCCTCCCAATCCCTGGCTTCGTTTAGCCCCTACCAGACTGAGACTTGGGTTTCCCCCAACGGTCAGGATTCTATTCCAAATCTCTGACTCCCGCTGCCTTCGCTTCGGCGAGTCAACCTTCTCCTGGTCACTCCTGTTCCCAACAAGCGCTCAGCAGGAGCGACCACTACCGTCGGCTCTCGGGTGCTGGCCAAACACCCCACTCGGGCTCGCCTCTCCCAGCTGCTTATCACGAGCCTGCGCTCGCTCGTTCTCCTTCTCTCCTGCACCAGCTTTTTCCCTCCTGCTTCATGCCATCTTCTTCACCTTTAACCTCTCGTTTGTGTTTTTTTTCTTCCTTTTTTTTTTTTTTTTTTTTTCCATCTCCCAACTAGCCGCCTCGTGCTTCTGTTTATCACGGGGACGTGGATCAGCTGTGGCAATCAGCAGCTCCCAAGAACAATTACGGATGCGGACGACTCTTCACCTATGCATTTAAATGAGAACCTCCCGCATCACAAACTCCCCGAGAACTGCTCGGCCACACACCACGCCCCCTCGCTAAGCTGCGAGTGCAGCGATTATTTATTTTAAAAGTGGACTTTTTGACATGAGCTGTGGGCCCGCTACACCACATTCCACCCCCCATAAGCCCCAGCTGCACGGGAAGGCTCCATGCCACTGCCAACCCTGTGCAACTGGTGGCCCAGGTCCACAGCTCGGCCACACTACCACTGCACTAAAATGATAAAAGCACTAAAACAATCCCACAATAAAACCAACCCAAGCCCCTCTTAAAACAGGACATAAAAGAATAAAAACTTTTAAAAGACAATAAAATAAATAAATGTCCATTAAAAAGCTCTGTCCTTTAAAATGTCCTCCGCACATTTTCAAATATATTCTACAACATTCTAACTTAATTGTTATTTTAATGCACAGGAATACTGCAATAAATTCAAGAACATGAATGCTTTACCTTACTTAGAGTATCAATGAATGTTTAAGACATGCATTATTATGTTTTTCAAATAACCGCAGCAATTGTATATTTTTTTATAAAGTTCAAAAGCTGCAGTGATGTTCAATCAGTAAAATTCCTCAGCCTTTATAGTCATGAAATAAATAGGGATTTTGAAGGTGGGAGACTAAATAGATATCTCTCTGTCTATCATGAGTATATGTATGTGTTAAACTACAATATTTGGAAAAATCAGTTCAATTTTCATGATAAATTTAAACAATGATAGTATAAGAGGATTTGTTAATGATCGAGTTTTGGCTGGTGTTTAAAGAACTAGGATACAACCTGCAGTTCTAGTCAGTCCTCTCCGTTATTGTGTGGACATTACTGTAGTGCCTTTGAAAAGAGTAATTTTATCCAAAACAGTATCCTACCAATTTTAATCTTGTCATGTTTAAGTATATGAAAGTTGGCAATAGATAGGTATGGCATGATCTTTTGATATATGGGCAGAAAAATACAGAGACTGACGCTTTGACTGCAACCACCCCATGCAAGCTCTGACATTCGTTTTCTGGTGGAAAATAATTGGGTAACTATGACTGGGAGAAAACTTGGGATAAACAATTATGGAAATCTCCATTTGTGATTTTCTTAGTAAACCTGGAGTCCTTCACCAGGTTAATACAGTCATGGAAGACCATGAAAGAGCTAATCAAAATAATAGTGCAATATCCCACCACAATGAGCCCCCAATAGAACCAACAAGTGGAAAAAGACTCAGAATTCTCACCCACCTCCTTCAGAAGCCCCCTGAAAAACCCAGATCTTGCCACCCACTGAAAGAAAATCTATCCTCACCCAAACTGCATTGCTACAAGTGTGGCAAGGTTGGACACTTAATCTCTTACTGCCCTTTAAGCAGCTGGGAATAGATATCATACGACCACTAGAGGTGTTGCCATGTGATCAAAGGTACATTCTTGTCCTTGTTGATTAGGTCATCTGTAGGGATGGGAATCGAAAACCGGTTCTTGTTGAGAACCAGTTCCCACTGTTTCAATTCCTTGGAATTGTTTGCCATTTTTGCAAACAATTCCCCTATCGATTCCAGTCGCCTCGAGTGACGTCACCACATTGCGTAGCGTCATTTACCCAGCAGGAAACATGGCGCCTAAGCGGCACAAACGCTCAAAAGTTTGGTTATACTTTACGAGAAAGGATGACAACAGGGCAATCTGCAATACTTGCAAAGTAGATATTTCATCAAAGGGAGGAAACGAATATGCAAAAGCATTTGCTAACAAAACACGCGATAACCTTAAATGAATGTCGTGTTTTTGATCCGCTCCGGACTAATGAATCTCAAACCAGCAGCATCGGTAATGTTTGCACGTCCTCTCCCGTTAATACGGCAGGTAACTAATCAACTAACATTGCATATTATGTTAGCACAATTTGCCTTATTGCAAAACCTGTTATTACTGTGCATTGCATTTAGATGACCATGACGAGAGAGACAGACAGAGTCTGGCTGTCTCAGATGCTGGCAGTTCTCGCTGCAGTCTGCCGGTAGCGTCTCCTTTCACAGAGGCGGGGAAAAGTAAAATGACACAGGCCAGGATAGACGAATGTCACCGAGCAGTGACTAAGTTTGTGGTAAAAGGCTTGCACCCATTTGCCACAGTAGATGCCCCCGATTTTCGGTAAGTGAATGTGTTTAATTGTAGGCTAAGTCAGGGAATGGCAAAGTTGCATGTTCTCCTCTTACCAGATGTTTCATCCGTTTCCATTTATAAATCTTTTAGAGAAATGACAAAGACTCTGAACCCTAAGTACAATGCCCCAAACAGAGACAGTTTAACCAACCACTTGATCCCTGTTTGGTATGCGGTTGAAAAGGCAAATCTGATTTCTGAGCTGAAACATGTGTTGAAGGCAGCCGTCACTGCAGATGGATGGACAAGTTTTAGTCAAGATCATTACCTCACAGTAACACTGCATTATGTCAGGAATGGCCAGGCTCAAGAAAAATTCCTCAAAACCAAACCAGTGTACCAGGGACAGCTGTAGCAGAGGAGATTGATGAGATCTTGGAGGAGTATGGTATGAAAGACAAGGTTGTGGCCGCCACTGTTGATAATGCGGCCAACATGGATGTAGCTGTCAAAATAGTTGATGGTTGCAGAATTGCACAGTGCACAGTTCCATTGGACTTGAGTTGATTGTATTTGTTGCTGGCTGATGTAGTTTTATTTTTGAGTGCTCAGCTCATATATACTTTTAAAAAGGAGAGTGTAAATGTTACTTGACATTCTTGTGTAATTGCCACAGAATAATTTATGTTATACTTTGTTATTGCTACAGAAGAATATTTATTTTATTATTATTTTACATTTACAAATTTTTTTCTGGGGACCCCATGGCACCCCATCGAGGAGCCGTAGGCTGTGGATCTCTTAAGATCTCACTGTTGGGTTTGTAAGGTCATGCTACTCCTAAATTTCTATCTTGTTCAAAGATAAGATATAAAACAAAGTTCTAAGCTAATCGACCTGTGTGTTCTCCTTTTTTAAAAAAAAGAATCGATAGGAGAATCGATAAAGAATCGAATTGTTAAACAGAATCGAAAATGGAATCGGAATCGTGAAAATCTTATCAATTCCCATCCCTAGTCATCTGGTATCCAGAGGTCATACCACTGACAGTGGCTAATAGTAAGGTTATCTACTGTGTACACCTGGGGGTGTTTGCATGTGTAGGGATCCTAAAGGAGATCGTAATGGATCAGGGGACCCCTTCCACTCTAAATTATTTAAAGAAATTGTAAACCGCGTACATATAAAACACTTTTAATCCTCTGTTTTTCAACTGCAGATACACGGGTTGGTTGAACAGTTCAACCAGACTCTAAAACAGATGTTGAGAAAAGTGGTCCACAAAGATGGGAGGAATTGGGATAAATAGATTTTAGGCTATACTGGGTTTTCCCCATTCAAGTTGTTGTATGTCAGACAGCTGCGGAGTATCTTGGACTTGGCTAGTCCGTGGGACCAAAAGAAGGATGCAACAACATAGAAACTGACATCAGAGATCAAGAGATGTGGGACCATTTCATCTGGACATTGGAGAATATAACCTATATATACAGGCTGTCAAATAAACAAACCATACGCCGTGGCGCAACGTAAAGAGACTTCGCCTCTGATGCTGACGTCCGAAGTTCGATCCCCGAGAGGGGTACAGTGAGTGTGTACACCTGATGAGCCCAAATAAGGGCGAAACACGTGTCGCCTACTCTTTGCATTATTTGACAGTAAACTATACAACATATACAGTACTGTGCAAATGTTTTAGGCAGGTGTGAAAAAATGCTGTAAACAAAGAATGCTTTCAGAAATATAAATAATGATTGTTTATTGTTATCAATTTACAAAATGCAAAGTGAACGAACAAAAGAAAAATCTAAATCAAATCAATATTTGGTGTTGCTACCTTTTGCCTTCAAACCAGCATCAATTCTTATAGGTACACTTGCACAAAGTCAGGGATTTTGTAGGATTATAGTCAGGTGTATGATCAACCAATTATACCAAACAGGTGCTAATGATCATCAATGTCACACGTAGGTTGAAACACAGTCATTAACTGAAACAGAAACAGCTGTGTAGGAGGCTTAAAACTGGGTGAGGAACAGCCAAACTCTGCTACCAAGGTGAGGTTGTGGAAGACCGTTTCATGTCATGGCAAGATTGAGCACAGCAACAAGACACAAGGTGGTTATACTGCATCAGCAAGGTCTCTCCCAGACAAAGATTTCAAAGCAGACTGGGGTTTCAAGATGTGCCGTTCAAGCTCTTTTGAAGAAGCACAAAGAAACGGGCAACATTGAGGATCGTAGACGCAGTGGTCAGCCAAGGAAACTTAGTGCAGCAGATGAAAGACACATCAAGCTTATTACCCTTCGAAATCAGAAGATGTCCAGCTGTGCCATCAGCTCAGAACTGGCAGAAACCAGTGGGACCCAGGTACACCCGTCTACTGTCCGGAGAAATCTGGCCAGAAGTTGTCTTCATGGAAGAGTTGCAGCCAAAAAGCCATACCTCTGACGTGGAAACAAGGCCAAGTGACTTAAGTATGCACGAAAACATAGGAACTGGGGTGCAGAAAAATGGCAGCAGGTGCTCTGGACTGATGAGTCAAAATTTGAAATATTTGGCTGTAGCAGAAGGCAGTTTGTTCGTCGAAGGGCTGGAGAGCAGTACAATAATGAGTGTCTGCAGGCAACAGTGAAGCATGGTGGAGGTTCCTTGAACTTTTGGGGCCGCATTTCTGCAAATGGAGTTGGAGATTTGGTCAGGATTAATGGTGTTCTCAATGCTGAGAAATACAGGCAGATACTTATCCATCATGCAGTACCATCAGGGAGGCGTATGATTGGACCCAAATTTATTCTGCAGCAGGACAACGACTCCAAACATACAGCCAAAGTCATTAAGAACTATCTTCAGTGTAAAGAAGAACAAGAAGTCCTGGAAGTGATGGTATGGCCCCCACAGAGCCCTGATCTCAACATCGAGTGTGTCTGGGATTACATGAAGAGACAGAAGGATGTGAGGAAGCCTACATCCACATAAGATCTGTGGTTAGTTCTCCAAGATGTTTGGAACAACCTACCAGCCGAGTTCCTTCAAAAACTGTGTGCAAGTGTACATAGAAGAATTGATGCTGTTTTGAAGGCAAAGGGTGGTCACACCAAATATTGATTTGATTTAGATTTCTCTTTTGATCATTCACTGCATTTTGTTGATTGATGAAAATAAATGATTAACACTTCCATTGTTGAAAGCATTCTTTGTTTACCGCATTTTTTCACATCTGCCTAAAACATTTGCACAGTACTGTATATATACTGATCTCTAAAATTAAAACGCGTCCCAGGACAATATCCACTCTTGTCTATTGCTAATTTTTCAGTAAGCTTTTCTGAGACTATATATACATCCAGAAATTTCTGCATATTATATTTTCTGTTGTATATTCTTTTATTTGGTTTTTATTATCCTCTAATAAATGCCACATTGCTTTTATATTTCTATACTTTGTCTTTATATTTTGAGTGAATGAAGTAAATAGTAGAGCACCTAGTGTGAGAAGACTGCTGTTCCTTGCCTGCAGGGTTATCAAGGCTGATTGGTCACTCCTAGAAATTTAGAATAAGTACCACTGTTGGTTAGAAACTGGCCCTATAATGAAAGTGATTGAGTGGTCATGTGTTTCGAGGACCACCTGTATGTTTGTTAGTGCTGGAGATAAGTGAGCTCCTCTATAGAGTACATTAATAGTGGCAAACATTTGGCATCACTTTTACACATACTTATGTGAAGGTGGTCCTATGTGAAAAATTGCGGAGTGACTGGCAATTGGCATCACTCAAGACTTTGTCTGGAAAGGATTTCTATGTGCATGTGTGTGTATGTGTTAATTTTAAGGTGTGGGAGCAGACAAAACTAGTAAACATACCAGACAAGTCTCACAATGCAATGATAATACCCTGGGATGCACACATATTTTGCCTTTTTGATGTAATTACAATTTAATTAAATTTATGAAGGAGCAGACAAATTGGTGAACCTGTTTATGATTGAAAATGACTTTTTGTGTATTATGAGGTGACCTTAAACAAAGTGCCCTCCCTTCCTAATGTTTCCAGTAAGTCTAATGAAAATTAGATTCAACTTCACTGGCTCCCTGTGTCTTTTAGGATTGAATTTAAAATTCTATTAACCTATAAAGCCTAAAAAGGCCTTGCACTGGACTACTTCAGCAGTCTCCTCCATCACTATGCTTCTGTGCTCCTACTAAGGTCCAGTTATTTTGGCAATCTTCTTGTGCTTCAAACTAACCTGTGCTCAATGGGTGTCCAAGCTTTCAGCTCGGTTGCCCCCAGACTTTAGAATGACTCAATTCATTCTTTTGAAGGACAATTTAAAACTAATTTCTTCAGGATGGCATTTAAATTTGCCCTCTGTTTCTAACACTGCTTTCAGTTTATGATCTATGTCCTGTAGGGCCCTATGGAATCCATTTTATTTTTTCACAAATTTTTTTTTTTTTTTAATTTCCATTTTCAACCATTTTATTTTTCCTAATTCGGATTATTGGGTTTTTATGTTTATAATTTTTTTTTTTTTTTACAGTAAGTAGCCACAGCTATAACAAAACAAACAATAATGAAATGGCACTTTACATTCCTTTTAATGTAACGGCACACTAGCACAGCTGAACCTTATTTTGCATATCCATTTATCAGGTAGGAGCCCAGATTCTCCATGATGCTGTATATTGAGACTGCAGTATAACAGTGAGTGCCCTTTAGAATTGTAAGAGCTGTTACTAGTTTGATACATCATTCTGAGTTGAAGGTTAACTTCACTTTTAGGGTCTAGGATATTTGTTACAGCATGAGCTGATGTGTTCTCAGCCAGAAAGAACTTTTTGTAGAGGTGAATATGTTCAGCGAGGTACCCTACTGATTTGAACCAGCTAATCCACATGGTGTTTCCTGCCTTGGGGGTTCCTGGCAGGCTTCTTGAAGGCAGATTTTATCCACATCACTAGTGATGCAGTCTCACTAAAGTATTTATAGTGCTGCCAGGTCTCTCCCACCAAACTGATGACATTTATTAAATCCAGAAACATTGTTGTTAATTTTTAAAAGGGTACTATGGTATGCTGGCAAAACTTGCAGAAAAGTTGTTGTCCAGATTCGTAAAAGTCGCCGGGATATTGTTGTGCCCTCAATTTTGACATTAAGATTGTGTTACTTAGGTTTTTTTTTTTTTTTTTTTAGGGTATCTACTGCTCGTTTTGACATTTCTGTATCGTGCAGCTAGCCAATTCGGGTGTCATTAACGAGAAAACATGCAGGAAACACGTGCACAAACAGATAGAGGCACGACTGGATTTCTACAAGAATTGCATTCTCTTGAAAAACAACAAACTATAAAATAATATCTGAATGATATAACTACAGATTATTCAGTCATTTAATTTATTGGGAAGTTTTGTAACAATCACAAAATCAGTCTCTAAATTCCACACATTTCCATATTTAAATCTAAAATCCATTTTTATGCATTAATTCCATGATTCCGTCCGTGTTTTCCGCATTGCAGAAATCATAGGGCCCTAGTCCAGGTGCTCAAATTGATTTGTATTTATATCACAAATTGTTATTTGGAGGATATAGCGGGTTGGATAATGGATGGATGGATTGTTGTTTGGGGTTTTCTGGTAGTATTTTGCATTTTTATTCTGATTTATTGTCTATTGTTTTAATTCAAAACTATGTCTCATATTTATCTTTATTTAGTATTTTATGTGGATATTGTTTCCCTGTTGTTGATGCTGAATTTCTGCAAAGTGCTTTAAGCATGGAAAATAAAAGGACTATATAAATACAGTGTATTATTATTTTAGTATTATTGTTATTAAGAGTTTTTTTTTTTTTAATAAAATTAAAGTGAGAAAGTAATTGGAAAAAACATATATGTAATCATGTTCCATTGAACAATCAATTTCTCCAGGTCCTGATGACCGAGTAGCTTTTTATTTCTCCCTCTCTAACAGCACCTATTCTAACCTTTTCTTTTCTCATCTGTCCTGGCTTTGTTTTCTCCTCCTCCTATATGGAATATGTTACCTGCCTTTTCCTTTTTAGTTGCACACCTGATGAAGACTATGCAGCCGAAACGTTGGCTTTAACCTTCTTTCATTTTCAGCTTGGAAATAACTTTGAACCTTTTTTTTTCATGGTCATATTTGTTTGATTAGTTTTATGTAAGGTGGAACTTTCTAATATCACACGACTTTTATTATATCACTGTAGAATAAATGGCATTTACAACAGATATGTCATTTTCACTTTGAATTCAAATAAGGCAGCTAACAAACTATAAGTCAGTATTGCAATGATGGGTATTTTATATCCTTTTTGTCATTATTTACTTAACACTAGAATTACCAGAGTCTACGAAAAAACTTGTAGATCCGGCCAACCTTAAAACCGTTCTCACCTCTCTTTTGTCTTCTAAATGTGCCAAATAAGACAAGCAGCAAGCAGCCAGCTATTCCATCCCCCACCATCGCTGAACGTTCACTACGTTTTCCCAGTTCATGCCTTGTTTGATTATCTGGGAGTGACTGAACTGCTGGAGTTTTACAGTGGAAATAATAGATCGTTATTTGGAATACACGTATTTCATGTGTGTTCCGTTTCTACAGTAATCTGTGTAAACACGTTGTTAAAACAGACACTTTTTCATATTGTAGTAAAAAATGTTACAAAATGTAGGCATAAACTATAGAATGTGTGAAACCTGACGTCCAAACATCAAATAAACACTTTCACAAAAGGTTCAAGGATGACATAACACCTTCTGTGGCATAACGCTAAGATTTGCAGAATCGGAGCACAGCAGCCTTGCCATGCCGTAGATACCCGAGTTCGATTCCCCGCTGGGGAGGAAGTGGTTTTTTTTTCTTTTTTTTCTTTGTAACCACAAACGGACATAAAATTTATAAATTGGTATGCACTGTAAATCGTTAAGTTTAAAATGTCGATCGTAGTTTTTTCTGTTGATTAATTCATGCTTTTTTACTTAATCAGAACAGGAGCTTATTCAGATTATTCAGCTTCTGATCTGACTCTAACAGCGCCTCACTATAAATTCACACCTGATCTGACACTGTTCGTTTTCAAATAATATTGCATTACTTCGATGATTACTTCGAACCAGTACCTGATTGGTACTATTCGCATCATAAAATGACTTCCTCAAAATGTCACATATATATGTCTTTCTTTTTTTAAAATGTGCGTTGATCACTGCCAGCATGTTGTAGCACACAGCAACTGGCCACCTGCATGTTCTTGCGCGCACTGAATAAGACAGCGCTATATGCAATCATCAGATTCAAATGTTAACAGTTGACACACACGCAAGGATCGTCCTTCTTACATTTACAACGTGTGTACCTGTTACAATGTACTCGCTTCTCTCTATGCTGTGGTTTCTATTACACACCTGAAAGAAAGACAATATATGTGAAAACATCATCGCACTAATGCAATATTATTTGAAAACGAACAGCGTCAGATAGGGTGTGAATTTATGCTGGAACTGGAAATTCTCTGATGTGGAATCAGTTCTGTATGGGTGTGGGTGTGAATGGTGGACATAACTGGGAATTACTGTGAATGTATGTGGTGTTTTGAGATAATGAATAGAGCTGCAAATTACAGGTGCTTGTTCAGTGTAATAGGAACCATAGAACAGTGAGGTGTGTACACTGCAACAAGTACACATGTTGTAAATGTAGGAAGGGCGCTCCTTGGGTGAGCTATAGCGCGTCTTTATGTGAAGACAGCAGTGTCAGATGGGGAGTGTCTGATGATTGCATATAGCGCTGAAGTTACTGCTCTTTACAATGCTTTCCTCTGCATGTCCTGGAGTACAAAAGAAACAGCATACAGCAACATGTGGGGACTGGCAAGATTGGGGAAAAAAAAAAACACGGTCGTATGTATCATGATATACTGCAGAGCTATAGGGCGTCTTTATGTGAAAACAGCAGTGTCAGATTTGGTAGGGAAGGATCCTGAACATGACTGAGAGAATGAAAAGTGAATAAAAAAAAAACAAGAACAAAGCTAACCTTTACAAATATCATAAATTACACTGGCTGTTACAGACTGAAATCAAATGTATCTTTTTATTCTAAAATAGTAAAAATAAGAGCAGTTCACTTCTCAAAAGGAAGTCGAGCAGGATCGAACTCGTGACCTCTTGATTCCCAGTCAGCAACTGATACTGTTGTGCCATGGTGGCAGTCGTAGTAAATGAATGTCAATGCTGCACACTAAAGCGGCTTTTTTTTTTGGCAGTTATATTTTTGAATAAAAGCGCACTTGTTCTGTTATATTTGTACCTTTCGTGAAAATGTTTCTTTGATATATGGACTTCAGTATTCATACATTATATAGTTTATGCCTACATTTTGTCATTTACTACTAGAATATGAAAAACGTTTCTGTTTTAAAAATGTGTTTACACAGATTACTGTAGAAACGGAACACACATGAAATGCATGTGTTCCAAATAACGATCTATTATTTCCACTCTAAAACTCCACTTCACTCCCATATAATCAATCAAGGCATGAGCTGGGAGAAGTTTGTGCACGTTCTAAGTCGGTGGGGGGATGGAATAGCCGGCTGCTGGCTGCATGTCTTTATCTACACATTTAGAAGACAAAAGACAATGGCGGAGAGGTGCAAACGGATTTAAGAAGCAATTTAAGGTGGGACGGATCTACGAGTTTTTTCATAGGCTCTGGTAATTCTAGCGTTAAATAAAAGCAAAATGTATATCAGAAACAAAATTTGCAACATTAAAATTAAGGTATAATGTTTTGAATGTTATTTTATGTTTATTGCTATTGGACCAGATGATATTCTTTAAGTCAGGTTTGTATTACAGCACAGAACTTTAATATGAATCGGGTATATTTAATTGAGTTGTTTTTTTTACTTTGGCCTGAAGCAGTGAGCAATATCATAAATATTTAACACATGATGTGACAATCATTGTGTTTATGTAATTTGGAGAGCAGTGTGTGCTTATATACTTGCATTGTGTTATGCAGTGGTTTTTTACCATAGAAGGGCAATTTGTATTGTAGCTTAAATGTTAATTGTGCTTTTTAAAAAAAAAAAAAAAAAATTAAGCCTTTTCTGGTATTCAGACTTTATTCAATGTGAATGTCTGCTAAATAGTGACAGTTGACTTTATATAATTATCTAATTTTGAAGTATATACCTCCTAGGTTTTTGTGTATATCTTAAAGTTTATTAAACACATTGTTGAAGGTATCTTTTTTTTTTTTCTATTTCTTCAAACAGATTTATAAGCATCTTCGTTTTTATACAACTCCAAATGAACAGCGTTACATCATTAGAATTCTTTTTATTGTCCCAGTGTATGCCTTTGATTCATGGCTGAGCTTATTGTTTATCAGCAATGACCAATACTATGTTTACTTTGATTCTATACGGGATTGCTATGAAGGTATGTTTCCTATTTTTAATATATTTCATTTTGTGATCATTCTGAAATTCAATATATGAATGACAAAATATCTCCTTTGTATTGACACCTTTGATAAACTGTTTCACCAGAAAAAAAATATAACAGAATTATTGTATAGTTTCGAAAACACTTTTCTTTTGCTCTGTGATTATTTGAGTCTCTGACAGCTTTATTTTTAGAGCTTGATCTGTGGATTCATGCAGCTAAATCCAGTTCTTTTATTCGAGGACTGCATTTAGCTGCATGTTTTTACTGAACCCACTCTCTTAATCCAAAGCAATGTTTTGCACGTTCAAAATCCTAATACAGTATAATTAAATGTCATTGTTTGACAGTTTCAGTATTCAGAATGAGGTTTCAAAATCATCCTATGAGATTTCTTGGCATTTTAAGACAGTTAATATTTTGATACTGCTAAAGAATTATTTTCCAAACATTGCATGTGCTTGGTGAAAGCTCCCTCTCTGCTTCTTCACTTCTTCTGTTCTCTTAGAACAGAACCATTCAAAGAGAGTCATCTGAATATAACAATATACAGTATGTTTATAGACTGGAAGATAGGGAAAGAAAGCCATAGGATAAAGTGATTAAGACAGGGAAGAAAAATGCGAGTTTGGGCCAGTGAAGTTGAAACCACAGCAGTTGGTCTAACATGGCATCCCATTGAGCAACGATTGTCCCAAGTATATCTTGGATGCCAAAGCAAAGGGCTCTGGGACACTGAAATTAAATTGCACTTAATACTCCCTGCTAGGCCCATTAGTGTGAGTGAGCCACCTTTTACTGCATGTGGCTTGAATTAGTACAAAATGGATTAACTCGATTGTAGCTCGCTGCTCGCTTTGGAGTATTAGTGTTCAAATCACATATTTTGTTAATGAAAGACAGTAGACAACATGAAAACTTATGATTTATTTAAAAGAAGAAACCATTGGGTATGTAAAAATACCACCTTTTCTTTTAATTGACTTAAGAGTTTACTGCAACGTACACAAACAACTTTTAAAATATGACTGTGTCCCATCAGCGGGACAGCACGTGCATAAGTGTTTAATATGGGTATTTATTTTATTTTGTCAGAAAATTGCTTTATTAAAACATTTGCTGCACTTCCTTATCTTGTGAATATATAACTTCTTTAGTTGTCATCCAGTAATATTCCTTCGAAATTTGTGATACAGACTTAAAAGCTGAACTGCTAGCAAGAAGAGGTCTGGCCAGTGTGTGTAACATTATGTAAAATCAATGTTAACCCACGTTTGGCTTTGTAATAATTTTAAGCTAAGGAGTGTTTATAAATGCGTAACTGTAAAAGAACACAAGGAAAATATTTCTTAAAGTAAAGAATAAAGATGAATGGTGGTTGGTGCTGTTGATCACTTACTGAAGGATAATCCCTCATTTGGCCAAAGCAATTTTTTTTAATGTCTCATATTTAATGTTATTAGTTTATTTGCTGACCTGTTATTTGTAAATTTTTCTCCATAGCATTTGTAATTTATAACTTCCTTAGTTTGTCCTTTGAGTACCTTGGAGGAGAAAGTGCTATTATGTCTGAAATCAGAGGTAAACCTATCAAGTAAGTCACTCCTTGAAGAGTTTTCTATATACAGTAGTGTTTTGGATTTTAGTTGCTTTACTCTTAAGACAGAAAAGGACTTCTTTGCTGTGAATGAAACAATAATATTAGCTACTCTATACATACTCTATATACATTTCTTCATGTATAGTGTGAAAATCACAGCAATTACCACTAGCCACCTTTTTCAGACTATATAATGTTAAAAAATATCTTAGCAATTCAACTTTAACAACATACCATCCTTGGGCCTAGTAACAATGCAGGAATTTTGTCAAGTTTTGTTTTCTGCCCAAACTACTATAATTTTGAAGCTGTCAAAAATTTTGAACGAGAAGACTAAAATGAAAATATTTCCCAATACCAAAAGTATATATTTTGCTATCTTATTTGTGTCAAGGAGGCAATATGAAGTATGCCAGGGTTCATATTTTCTTTCAGTATCAAAAAGAAGACTTCGTATTGAATTTTTTTGTCAGTTTTAATGTTACTCACAATTGTAGAATGTATCCTTGTATGAAAGTATACCAAGACTTGTGTCTGCTTTTAAGTATTTTGTTGTTTTGCAAGTTGGTGGTTTAAAAGAGTGTCTTTGCTGACATTTTATGAAGACATGTAACCAGGTCTAGACATCACTTTTGATGATAATGTGCTTTTATTTGTCATGTTTGCCAGCTCTAGCTGTTTATATGGAACCTGCTGTCTGGGGGGAATGACTTACTCAATTGGATTTCTACGTTTTTGTAAACAGGTTTGTGCCTTTTGAATAATTTTTTTTTTTTTCACCCTTTCATTGTTTTTATTTTCAAGTTACAAGCAGAACATGTTACATTTTGCTATAATAAAACCATTGTCATTGTAGTACAGGAGGAGAAATGTATAAAACATTCTTAATTTCATACTGCTCAAACAATTAAGGTAACACTTAACACTAGAATCCCTGGAGCCTACAAAAAAAAGTCGTAATGCTGGGCCACCTTAAATTCCTTCGCACCTCTTCATCAGTGTGGCTGTTTTGTAAATGTGTCAATTAGCCTAAACAGCAAGCAGCCTGCTATCCCATCCCCCACCAACGCAGCTGAAGTTCTCCCAGCTCAAGTGTGTTTATCTGGGTGAGGTGCCTGGATTTGAATCAGGTCAGGTTGGGGAGTATGTACTGGTACAGAGTAAATAATATATTGTTATTTGGAATACATACATTCATGTGTATTCCGTGTCTACAATGATCTGGGTAAATGTAGGATGATGGAAAATCCAAATGTTGAACACTTAGCTAAAACAGAAACTTTTTTCATGTTATAGTAATAATTGACAAAATGCTGACATGAAGTGTATAATGTGTGAAGACTGAAGTCCAAATGAACGCTTTCACGAAAGGTGTAACTTGTAAGGTGTAAGTGTGCTTTTATTGAAGAATATAACCAAATAAAAAGAAATCATTCAATTTACATGTTGCTGTCAATGAGTAAAAAGCCAAGCACAAATATTAATTGACCAGGTGTTACAGACTCAAATCAAATGTATGTTTTTATTATATATTAGAAATAATAATAGCAGCTCACTAATCAAAACGGAGAGAACCGTTGATTACAAGGCAGCAGTTCTTACCTCTACACCAGCCAAACAGACATGTTGGTTTTTTGTAGATTGATATTTGGGCTATACCGTATAGAATTCCAGGCACCTCACACCCAAATAAACGCACTTGAGCTGGAAGAACTTTAGCTGCGTCGGTGGGGAATAGGATAGCAGTTTTTTTCAGTGGTTGTCTTGCTGTTGCCTCTCTAGTGCACCTGTTGTCACTTTATTTTGCACCAAAGCAGGTGAAGTTGTTTCACAATTGCTTATGCTTCTTAACTGGACAGATTGATATCCCTGAAGCTTAATTGACTTAAGGGAACATTTAATCATCACAGAATAACATTAATTTTTTTGAGCAGTGCATATAAATATATACTAACATTGTGCTGTTGTTGATTATGTTTATTAAATATAGTTTACTGTTCATAAAATCCAATTTAATTTTGCCCTGCTGTGATATACATTATGAAATGTATCTTTTAATTAAACTGGTAATTCAGATATCAACTGAACTGCATGTACATTGCTTTGTATTCATATTCAGCAAATATAGTTGACTTTCATTATTATGATTTTTCAACATAAAATAGTAAGAACATTCATTCATATTTTGTAATGGTTTCTCTTTGAAGTGTTTAAAGTACTACTGGTTTTGCCATTCTTTTTTTAAATAATAACTTAAGTGCTTTAAACATAAACTATTACTTTTTACATGTATATTTCTTTTATCATGGCATACATGATAAAAGTGTGCATATTTTTGATACAGTAATAAGTAGAAAAACAGCAGAAAATAATTCTGAAATGTGTTGTTCATCCGTATATACAGCACTTTGACACTGCTCATGGACTAATGCAAAATGCTAACATTTAAACTTATCATTTTTTTTTGTTTACTATCAGGCTACTCTACAGTTTTGTGTTGTAAAACCCATAATGGCTGTGTTAACCATCATATTGCAAGCATTTGGTAAATACCACGATGGAGACTTTAAGTAAGAATACATTAAATTTATTTTCTGTTGTAAATGATTTGCATTATCTATTAGGAATGTGCTTTGTTCTTACTACTTAGAGGTAGCTCCTTAGAAATAAAATGAAAGTTGTTTTACTTGCATGTGAATGGAAGTTTGGTGATCGGGTTAACTTAGAGTTAAGTTCAGATTCAGATTATACAATGATCAAAACGTCAAGAAAATTAGATTTTAGCATGGTATCTGTATGTGTGTCTGTGGAAAGCTGAAACTGATTTTCACATCTTATAATTACAATTTTCAAAAAAAAAAATTACACAGTTTAAGGTTTCACGTAGAACTTTTGGATGAATATGTTCTAGCAAAGATGGTAGTTTCCAAGATATTCTTCATGAACACAGAAACCTATGTACAATAATAACTTCCTAAAACCTTGACCTGTCTTCTTGAAGCAAGTTGCATCATGTTTGTCTTACTACAGGTTTTAGGCCTATTATTATTGGTCTAGTAATTATCTCCATCCTTTTAAAAAAAACTAACTTTTGCTTCATTTTTGGATTCATATTTTAGGTCATTATTTAGTGTATACATAATAATAAATGTTTTTATGGTATATTGGTATATAACAATACAGCCTTGTTTTAATAGATTTCTAAATTTTGTTTTTCTCAACAGTGTAAAAAGTGGTTACCTTTACATTAGCATCATCTATAACTTCTCAGTTAGCCTGGCGCTGTATGCTCTTTTTTTGTTTTACTTTGCAACCAGTGATCTTCTTCGTCCTTTTGAACCTATTTTGAAATTTTTGACAATTAAATCAGTTATATTTTTGTCCTTCTGGCAAGGTAAGAATAATTTTTTACATTGCCTGAAATACAGAATTTGTAAATAATTTTTAGAATATCTTATTTTATTTTGTAGATTTTTAGGTCAATTTTGTTAATGAAACAAAATTTAATCCTGCTATATTTGCATTGAAAGATTGTGATATTTTTTTTCCCTAAACCATATTGTGGACATTTTAATATATGCTTTTTTAACAAGCACTTTCTAAAGAAATTAATGGAAAGCTTGGAGATAAAAAAAACTTAAATGCAAATGGGATTAATGTCTAAATTACAGAGTTGAAAAGGCTTTAATCAAAAAATATCTTAATTCCCTTGTGACTTATTTTGTTAACTTGGGTCTTTGTGCATTTCTTACATTGAAGCAATTGATAGGCAATCTCTGTAGCTGTAAATGGTCATTTTGCTAGGTAATACACATATCATTGTATCATTGACTTTATGAACAAATCAACTGAAAAACTGAACTGATGATGTAATGGATTTGGTTTATATTATAAGCTTTAATGCGTAGCAAGTGTATGTCATGATTTGCTAAATAAGGTAAGTTGATCATGTAGATTAGTAAGCAAATTGTAAAATATAAACAATAGAGGATACACACCTGTAAATTATTTGGTGTATCATCAGGTATGCTACTTGCACTACTTGAAATGTGTGGAGTCATCCCTGAGGCATTATTAATAGATGACCATCACGTGGGAGCAGGAACAGTGGCAGCAGGATGGCAAAACTTTATTATCTGCATTGAAATGTTTTTTGCTGCAATTGCACTCAGATATGCATTTACATATGAAGTCTACCAAAACACAAAGATTGAATCTCCAGGTATGACATATTTTTATTACATATGTTTTGCAATTTGAGATAAAGTAAAATAAATTTGTCCTCTCTTTGTTAAAAAAGTTGATTCCACATCCAGAATCTTTTGTTAATATTTGTCTCTATCTGCATAACTGTTACCATTTAAATAATTTACCTGATATTAATTTATATACTCTTGTATAAAAAAATATGGGTAAAATATGGAGCTAGAGTAAATGTGAGGGATTAAGTTACTCACCTTGTGCTTTATATTGTGCAGTTATCACTTGCTTTATACATACCACATTGAAAGTTTGATACAGTTGATACAGTATTTCAGAAATAAATTGCTCCATCCTAATAAAAGAGCACATTCTGAGAATAATCTGGTGAGTGTGTTTAGTGTTATGGAATGAGAGGAAGAGGAATGCAAAGTTAATGGAAGGACTTGTTGTGGAGGTGATATGTGTTGTGCTGATGAGAAACTGACTAAGGTGGTTTTGGAATGTGGAGCAAAAGGCATAGAATTATTGGGCAGAGAGGTGCACCAAGATGGATGTGGAGAGGATGAGTAGGTGATGTCAGATGATATGAAAAAATAGGTCTTACCGAAAGATGTCCAGGACTACATGATAAGTTGGGAAAGAAGACTTGGGGCAACAAATGGCTAATCTGAGTAAACATAGAAGAATACTGGTGCTAAGGACTCTGGATTACCACTACTTGGAAAATACATTTAGCATAATTTCCGTTTCTAATCTGTATTAAGTCTCACATAAAAGAACCAGTTTTTGAGTCCTGATAACTTAAGAGCAGGTGCCTAGATAGAAAATAGTATGAACTGGCTCTTATAGTACCAGCTGTGTTCCCATGTTTCTCTGCAGCAGCAACCTGCTGTGACTTTTTTTGTCATGTAAATGTTTGAGTGCCTGTTACATGTGACTGAAGCTAAGAATTTCGAAAACTATTTTAATAATTATGGTTATAATAATGGAAATAATGAAGTGTTATTAGTCCATGATGCAGAAATTATAGTGTAACTTTCTGCACAATTATTGAAAACACTCTAGATTATGTTATGTACTTGTGGTAGAATGTTTCAAAATGTAAATATTAAATCAGCTATAATTAGGCATTGTATTTGTTTACAGTTAAAAAGCTTGTAGATTTGCATGCTCATGTGAAAAGAAATGAAAGAAGAAGAGGTGTTTATTTTGTTTTTGGTTGTTTTATTTATTTGTCTTTTTTTAGTTTTTTAACACATGAAAAATGAGAGCTTGACATGCTGTTAATGATTTTTTTATCACTGTTTTTGTGATTCCTGGTACAAGTTATACTTTTCATATTCTTACACCAACTAGGTTCTGCACAGGACTTTCAGTACTGAATAAAGTGCAGCAGTTTAAGACATTTCTGGTCACAATGTCTATTGTACAAATAAGATTTCTTATATCTCCAAGTAATAATTTTTTTCCTTTAAAATGGAAGTTACTTTATGCTCCCCTGTAGGTGATTCTATTTTGCAGAAATAATTAAAGTGGTTTAAAACAGTTAAAACTACACTGCTAGCAAAACTACTGAGAGATATTGTGGAATTCTAATGTAGATTAAGTTTTCTGATTTCATTGTTTTCACCTAACTTGAGAAAGTTCTTCAGATCAAAGCTACAATAAATGATTGTTCCAATATTCATATTTTTTGTGTTTATTCCTTTGATAAGTCACAGTTCACTGAATGCCAAGTATGGAAAAATAAATATTTTGTGCAACAGAATGTACTTTTCCGCATTAAACCAAAACTGCCAAGGAGTGTGTTCTAGGGACCTAGTTTATATAAAAAAAAAAAAAAAAAAAAACTTTAAATGCGCCTAAGAAAATGTATAACCTAATAAAGCAGCATCGAACAATATATTCTTATCCATTGCCATGGTGAACACAATGGAATTTAAACCAATCATTGCCTTTGTTTTAAATGAGTTATTTTATTGAAATGCCTTCTCAAAATGCATAACACAGTAACCCAAGAGAAATAAAACCTAGCTGGTATCTTGACTTTCAGGCAGTACAAAAATAATAGTAATAGCTTTCTCAAAGGTGTTTTCTGTTGAATGATAAAAGTTGTGTTCTGACTGTTGATGACAGTGTAAAATATCATAATATAATTTACTCAATAACAGGACTGTGGGAACTCAAACCCAAAAGGAGAAACAAATTCAAGGTTAGGAACCAGTCCATCACAGGACCACTGACACGTACACACCCACACCTGTGCAGGCCATGATGATTGTGAATCATCAGTTAACCTAACATGCACATACAGGCAGGCTGTCATGTCTGTTAAAGGTGTACCTACTAAACTACTTCTGCAATTAATGTTATGTTTTTTTATTTGTAGTTAATTTAAAACACTTCGCAGAGATCTATGTTCACTTTGACCTTAAAGAGTCTTTTTTTTCTGTTGATCAGAGTCAAAAACCCACATCCACTGTTATTCAGAGTTGTATAACAATTCCATGATTAAAAGTTAAACATGATATAAGAGTCTAACCAAAGGAGTTACAAACAGAAAAATACTGAATTTATAAAATAACTGTTCCAAAAAAATATTTTATTATTACTTTATAGTAGTTGATATGTTTTATGTAGCTTCTTTTATAATGGTAATTATCACAAAGCGTTTTACCTAACATACTTTAAAGCCTTCTCCGCCATAGTCAAAGCCTGTTTAACATACACACAACTTCATTCATGTCACAGCTCACTGGATTAATATTTTGCAACACTTCTTTCCTTATAGCCATGGTAAAAATGCAATTTGAATATAATGACCTGTTTTTTGTAATATTAAACTTCTGTAACATTTGTAAAATACTCTTGAAATTTGATTTGATACTGACAACAATGTAATGTATATTTATATAATATGTTATTAAAAATAGCGTATACTCAACTATACTGTTACCAAAAATGTCTCTGAGGTATTTTACTTAAAATGATATTTACTTCTGCCTTTGAAGCATAAAAAATTTACCTGTGGTAAAAGTTTCACTTAAAAGTAAGTGTCAATGGAAGAGATACTGTCCATCACTGCGCACATGTACACACATGCTTACACCCACTTATAAACAGGCTTCATGCGCTTAGAGTGTAAAAGAAAAAAATGATTCCTGGAAGGAAATATGCACCGTGCCTCTGGGAACTTTATCACTGAAAGCACTAATTGTGTAGGGAGCACAATATAAGCACCAGCACCTTTACTGCATCATCTAGCAAACAATTACTGAAGAAAAATCAGTGTTATTTCATATTACTCATTTCAAACAACACAGCCTTCCTTCAGCCTCAGACATTCTTGTGTTATGCTGCTACATATTAATGAGTTAATGTAAGCACTGGAAGGGCTATTTGGGGAATGACCAAAGTTGTGTATTTGTGTATTAAGTCTTTTTAAATAGTTTTTAAAGTGTGCATTTTTAAGTTTTTAATTTTATTTGCAAGTGACTATAGAAATAATAGACCTTTACTTTCTGTACAAATGCTATCAACCATTTTGGGGAATTACTCAATGATTTCAAATTCCTTAAGGATGAGTTTGGCCCGAAGTGCAGTGATCACAGATTATTATTATTTGCTTTAAAAATCAGCACTTAATTAGCACAATTCTTTTGCAAAATAATTTTGGATTGAAATAATATACATATTACCATTAGTGCATCCACTCAACCCTTGTCCCAGCATACAACATTCGGTTAAGCATATTGATAGATAGATATATTTGTAATAAATATAAAATAGGTATGTATATGAATACAATCAGGGTAGCAAGATCTCTTTAATAAAATCTGAGGCGAAAATGTCCTCAATGGATTTTTATGGTCCTAGCCTGGCCCATGGATCAGTATTGCAATTAATGTTTCTTATCTTAGATATTGGTGTTTTATCAGATATTGCAAGACACAGTGATCCCTCCTCGATTGCGGGGGTTGCGTTCCAGAACCCCTCACGAAAGGTGAAAATCCTCAAAGTAAAAACCATATGTTTATATGGTTATTTTTATATTGTCACGCTTGGGTCACAGATTGCACAGAAAAACAGGAGGTTGTAGAGAGACAGGAACTTTTTTCAAACACTGCAAACAAACATTTGTCTCTTTTTCAAAAGTTTATAGGTGCTCCATGACAAGACAGAGATGACAGTTCCGTCTCACAATTAAAAGAATGCAAACATATCTTCCTCTTCAAAGGAGTGCGCGTCAGGAGCAGAGAATGTCAGAGAGAGAGAGAGAGAGAGAAAAGCAAACAATCAAAAATTAATAGGTGCTATTTGGGCTTTTAAGTATGCGAAGCACAGTGCGGGAAGCATGTTGCTTGACAAAGCAGCTGCAAGAAAGCCCAGCAAGGAAGGGAGCAATGTGAAGGTAGTTTTTCAGCGTTTTTTGAGGAGCGTCCGTATCCTCCAAGGGTGCGAACAGCCCCCCTGCTCACAATATATCTGAGGAGTTCTATTTAATACATAATACGTGCTCTGATTGGGTAGCTTCTCGGCCATCTGCCAATAGCGTACCTTGTATGAAATCAACTGGGAAAACCAACTGAGGAAGCATGTACCAGAAATTAAAAGACCCATTGTCCACTGAAACCCACGAACCAGCGAAAAATCCGCGATATATATTTAAATATGCTTACATAGAAAATCCGCGATAGAGTGAAGCCGCGAAAGTCGAAGCGCGATATAGCGAGGGATTACTATATTGCAAGATTGTGAAAAGAAATTGTTCTTCTAGTAACCATACCTATTGCTCATCCTCTTCATTAAAAGAAACATAGTTATTTAGACCTGGTGAACATTTAAATATAACACACAGCCTCTCTAATTTCACAGATGTATAATGATCCCTGTTTGAATTGTTATATTGTTATAATTATTTACTATCATTGTAGCAGACTGTAGCCTAGTTGGTTTCCCTAGGCTTGACTGAGTGAGCTAAATGGTGAGTGGGTGCACCTTATACATTTCTAAAAACACTTTAGAAAATGAAAAGGAATTTGAATAAAATGCCAGCATTTGGTTGTAAACATTAGCTTTAGCCTACCTAACAAGACAATGTTATTTGAATGATTTAGATTGCAGTGTCTTATCACCTTTACATTTATGTCCTTTTTTGCTTGTGGAAAATCACTAATAAAACAAAAATAAAATTACTTTGTTTTTAATTATTTTAAGGTAACAGTGCTCCAATGCAGAGTATCTCCTGTGGCTTGAAGGAAACCATGAACCCCAACGACATAGTACAAGATGCTATTCACAATTTTTCTCCAGCCTATCAGCAGTATACTCAGCAGTCTACACAAGAAGTGACAACCACAAAGCAGAATGGCAAGTTGGAAGAACATGGTCCAGTGAACTGGAACAAACGACCAAAGAAAAACGAGAAACTTACACTTATCAGTTCAGATGATGAGCTGTAGCCCTTAATAACATGCCTTTTTTTCTTTCGTAACAGTTAAGGCCATTTACTGTTGTCATATTTTGGAATTGTTTGTAATGTCATTTCCTCACCTTCAAGATGAAGTTACCCAGAAATCATGTATGAAGTAATGAAACAAAGAATATGAATTCTAAATTTGCAAGCTGAAGACAATACTTTTTCTGGGTTATTTTTCTTCTCATTTTGTTGTTTCCTGTGTCCCAGTCCCTTTCTATTTGTACTTATGGTTTTATGATTTAAATGAGATGGATCTGTTTTCTCTTGATCTCTGAGGTGAAGCAGATGTTTTGCATTATGATTTCTTTGTTTCTACAGAGAAAATAGCAGACAATGTATTGGAAAATGACTTTAGTTGTCATATACAGAATGCTCATTTTGAAAATCTGATATAAGGATGTCAAGTAATATAGTTTGTCACTATAATACAAAATGAATAGGCCATGTTTTAAAGTGCATTAAGACAAAATGTATGCTCTAAAAAATAACAGTGTTTATTAACAAGATTTTTTGTAAAAAAAAAAAAAAAAAAAAACACTATACTTGTGTATAACCAGAAACGTTTTTAAAAAGTTCACTTAAGTTTTAAATTGCCAGTGGAGCTTAGGGTAGCAGCTGCACCTGCACTATTAAAAAAAAAAAAAAAAACTTTGTAAGTAGTGGTTAAGAAGAATGAGTCCTTAGGTAACAGAGACTTATAAATTAATAATCAGCTGAAAATGAATAAATCAGTGGTATGAAAACTGCAACATATTTTACCTATATACTGTATATGTATATAAAAGTCATTTTGTGTATATAGATGGCAATGCTGTCTTACCTTTTAAGCTTATTAAATCACAGTGGTGTTTCTGATCCCTTTACATATGTACCACTGTATATAATAATTGGAAGCATATCAATTGTGTTTATTGTGAGCGTTGCCATTGTTTGTATGTAAACATATTAAGTATGCATAATTATAATTTTACATTTTTAATAGTGGTTTTCAAACAGTGATGCTTACTTTTTTATTTTTATTGCACTTACCAGATAACTGTATTACATCAAAAGACTGCTTAAATTATAAATGCTGTGGTAAAATATTTACATGAATAATTCAGTTAGGATACAAGTGAATGAGAGTTTCATGGTTTCAACGATAATTCCAAATGTAACTGAATATATTTGGAGTGATTATAGTATTACTGTGGTTAGCAGATACTAAAATTTTGGTTGAAGTGTACACACCTGTAATAGTAATACATTTTATTTTATAAGAAGCTAGGCTTTTGGATAAAAGAGTAATTCATTTGTGTTTAATCTTGTTAATACCACAGTGAACTGAAATGAAAAGTTTATGCATTTAAATAAGTTTGTGTGTATTTTAATATTTGTAGATATTCTATAAATATGGGGGAAAAATGGTTAAAAGTTCATTTCAGACTAAAAAAATAGAAACATTTTAGGTGGCAAAAAACAGTAATATAAACCTGGTCACAAGGTGACCAACTAACTTTTTTTACCTTGAGCCTTGGTATACTGTAATTAGAAATTTACAGCTACATTGTAGTCTTTTGTTCTTTTAACCTCTTTTGCTTTGTTATGCCATCTCACTTTTGTATCTTAACTGCTTACTTTACATGAGGAGCATTCTTAGTTCTTAAAAAGGGAATTTTAAGGAAGCCCTGTTCTAAGCCCTCTGTATAATTAGATTGTACTTCGTAGTCTGCTTATGACAAGAACAACAGACAGGGGAAAACACATTTAGAACTTTCTTTTAACTTTCTTTTATGCAATACTGGCTTCATTCATGTAAGGAATATTCCTTACACATAAAATGTTACATTGCAAAACAAGCAAACTATGTTGTATGTATCAAGAAAAGTAGCAAACTCAGGCAGTGCAGAAAACTATTTAAACCACAGTTCAATGTTGAGGCAGAGACATTTGAATTCGAACAGGAGAAATATGAAGAAAAATAAAAGGGGGGGGGGGATAAAAGATCCAACCCTCAACCACACAGTGGCAACTGTATTGTCCTCTCATTTTTTTTTTATGCACAGGATTTATTTTATAGAAGTTCTGTTTTTCTTTACTTGCCTTAGTCATATTATCCTAGATTTGGGGTCACATACAGTATGCATGCTTTATATTTAACTGCTTAGACTTGCATTGTTATTTTTCACTCTTTTTTCTTTAATTTTTGCTCATATTTTGTCTCTTGTTTTACCCTTAGCACTACCATATTTCTCATTGTTGACATACAGAACAATTCTTATATCAGTATTCGATTTTTGTATTGTATATCTGGAACACAGATCATTATACTATTTTTTTTTATCACTGTTGCTAGTGAAAGGCATATCAGAGCAACCAAATGTAGTATTTTTTCTGGTGTGTCACTCCTGAAAATACTGATGTTTTATATCTGGTAAAATACCTTAATTATTGTAGTTCAAATAGTTGTAGATTTCAGTGCAGACAAGAAGCCTTAATAGTAATAGAACAGAGAATCACTATTCTCTGTTGGCATACCAGCCACCTCATTGTAAAGAATTTACAGGGAAAATGTGTAGCAGCTATGTAAAATTAATTCTTAAATATATCTTTGAAGCATGTGGTTTTTTTTGCAACAGTCAAAATTTCCAAGGAAAACTTAGAGGTATATATTAGACAATTACCTGACTTCACCTGGGAAATTTCCTAAGACATAGTGGGCATCGTTTATAGTACTGCTAATTGAATGTATCAGAAGTACTATGTAACTGAGTGTGTATGTATATATATATATATATATATATATATATATATATATATATATATATATATATATATATATATATATATATAATATAAATATTTCAAGCTGACACATGTCAAATAAATGATCTATCAATAAATTTAACAAAATCTGTAAGAGTCCTGACAATATGCCTTAGGACGTTTTTCTTTTATGAATGATGCTGACACATTTCCTGTCGCTTGTATTTTTAAAGTGGTTTATTGAGAGTGAAAAATGAAGATATCTAAACTACATGTTTAATTTAAAAAAAAAAAAAAAAAAAAAAAACTTGACATGGGGGTGTTATTTGAACAGTTGTTTTTTTAAACAAAAATGTAGTAGTGTGGAAAGAACCTGGGTCTCAGTCCAGGAAAACAGAATGTATGGTATCATCAACATCTATGTAAATTTAAAAAAAAAAAAAAAAAAAAAAAAGAAGCTATGCCTTCTTTAAGACTGTACAACTGAAAATATTTGCAGTCCTTAATTTCGAAAGTAATTTCTTCTTAAGACCTGAAAGAATTAGAACGCAGGTGTGTCTACTACTTACCAGCATAGGAAAAACATCCCCACCCATAATAACAACAGCGCAAGTGAGCAGAGAGCTGAGGAGACTTCGTGCCAGCAAAGCAGCGGGTCCAGATGGAGTATCGCCACGACTGCTGAAGGTCTGTGCATCGGAGCTGGGGGGTCCTCTACAGCGCATCTTCAACCTGAGCCTGGAACAGGGGAGAGTCCCGAGGCTTTGGAAAACATCTTGTATCACCCCAGTCCCAAAGGTATCACGTCCTAGTGAGCTGAATGACTTTCGGCCTGTTGCTCTGACATCACATGTGATGAAGACCATGGAGAGGCTGCTGCTTCACCACCTTAGGCCACAGGTTCAACACGCCCTTGACCCTCTGCAGTTTGCATATCAGGAGAAGGTGGGAGCGGAAGATGCCATCATCTATATGCTACACCGATCCCTCTCTCACTTGGACAGAGGCAGTGGTGCTGTAAGAATTATGTTTCTAGACTTCTCTAGCGCCTTCAACACAATCCAACCTCTGCTCCTTAGGGACAAGCTGACAGAGATGGGATTAGATTCATACCTAGTGGCATGGATCGTGGACTATCTTAAAGACAGACCTCAGTATGTGCGTCTTGGGAACTGCACGTCTGACATTGTGGTCAGCAACACAGGAGCGCCACAAGGGACTGTACTTTCTCCGGTCCTGTTCAGCCTATATACATCGGACTTCCAATACAACTCGGAGTCCTGCCATGTGCAAAAGTTCGCTGATGACACTGCTATCGTGGGCTGTATCAGGAATGGGCTGGAGGAGGAGTATAGGGACCTAATCAATGACTTTGTTAAATGGTCCGACTCAAACCACCTACACCTGAACACCAGCAAAACCAAGGAGCTGGTGGTGGAAAATGTGAATTTCCCATTGGGATTAATAAAGTATCTATCTATCTATCTATCTATCTATCTATCTATCTATCTATCTATCTATTGTGGACGAAAAAATGCACACTGAAAAGCAGACAGATAATATTTTCTCAATTCTTGTTTATTTATTTATTTGGAGTCGCAGTAAGTAGAGATTCAAAAGAGTATAACCTATAGCCGCAAAGCTCAATTGAACCCTGATCAAAAGCCAGGAGGGGTTTTTTATACTTCAGCATCTCATGATTAATAAGACAGAAAGAACATCCTTATCAAAACAGAAAAGTTAAACAATATGTCTGTTGAGCTAAGCATTATCTGTGGTTTGGAAGCTAAGCACAGGAGAGACGCCTTTGCATAAACTACATGTGCAGTTCTGCAGCCTTGTGACCTTGTCCCTGAAACATTCACTCTGAGAAAGGGAAAAACAAGAAACAGCTTACATTTTATTCATGTGGACACTATTTCTCCTGAACCCTGGAATAACATATTTTTGTTAGTTCATAAGCCAAAGCGTCTCTCACTGGCAAGTTACAAAATAGTTATTATAAAGATTCTAATTTACTAAACACACAAAATACATGGTGCTGAGGAGAACATTCTTCTTCTACATTCCCCGCTTTTTGAACCAACAAAAATATGGGTGACATAGGAGTAACAAGGGAGAGAGTAGGAGAAGGGGAAGGAGTGGAAGGAAAGGAGGAAGAAATGGGAAGCATGCATTCTTCATGTAACATATAAGCCTTGGCCACGGAGGCAGTGAAATACTGGGACACAAGATATCTAATTAGGGGGACTATACAGTAGGCCACAAGTAACAGAATGATAAAAGCAACGGCCAGTGAAATAAAAACTGACCTGAGCCATCAGCCCCAGGGGCTAGAAATGCCAGAAGTGGTAGCTAATTTATTTGAAAGGGCAGTTAAACCTGGCAAAGCACGGTGATTGATACATCGGGAGCCGTATTATTAGGGATGCAAGTGCAGCACGCATCACCAAACATAGCACATACACCCCCCTTTTCAGCAAGGAGCATATCTAATGCTAATCGATTTTGCCAAGTCATAAGGGATGTTCTATCAAGCTGTTCATGTATCCCTTCAACAGCCTCTTTAGTAAAATTCAGGAAACGCTGTTGGTTGTAATATAAGTAATTAATCCAATCTACATTTTTATTTATTGTAATTTGGGGGAAAATAGACTCAAAGCCAGCAGCAACTTGATCTCGTGCTTTAAATTTATCAGGGACTCCGCGAGGGACACCAATGGAATCAAAGTAAACGCCAGGGCCGTGAAGAGAGAATGTGGAGGGGTCAGTAGAGCGGGGTCGACGACGTCGGCCAGAGCTGGACGACATGCGAGGAGAATTCAAAGGGAGGAGGCGGAATGGCATAACAAGTTGGGTTAATGCGCATGTGCCAGTCCAAATAGGGGGAAGAATATCAAGTAATTTTAATGTACTGCACATCCACCAAATATCAGCACGCGGAGTGGACTGTGTCAACAGGTAAAGTGATAATGTAGAATTAAATGAGGTGGAGTTAACCTGGAAAGTCTGGGAACAGAAGGAAGAAGGGATATGACCAACATTAGTACCTCGGAAGGGGGAACTATAATTACTAGAGAAGCAGGTATAATTGCCTTCATGAGACTGGAACATCGGGGGAGTCATATGAGGAGTGGGGGGGGAAAGAGGAGAGAAAGTGTAATGCAGTTAGAGTCTTTTGGTGTGGACGGAGAGGTAAAAAGGGCAAGGAGACAAGGAAGACCAACAGGGTAAATATTAGAAAGAGGGAAAGGGACGGTAGCCAAATGTGGCCTGGCCGTAGCACAGGCGTAGCAATCAGATTGATTTACTTGCTTAGCCGAATATAATACCCACTGTAACCAACGGTTCTGATCGCCATAGCCAGTTTCAATTGAAAAAGTGGATGAGAGGGTGGAAATATTCATAATCTTAACAGAAGAAAAGTCTGAACCAGAAGTTGGGGAGACGGGTGTGTGTGCAGGAGAATGAGAGGTGTTAGTAACAGGATTGTCAATCTTAATTAGAAATCTCCCTAAAGGGTCTGTTCCAGATACATATGCCCCTAATATATAGGTTCCTGAGTCATGTAAAGAGGAGTTCTTCAAAATGATGATCAAGGGGTTACAATGGTTGTCAACACATTTATGAGAAGCATGTCCTTTTATGATAGAAAATCGATTTTTCAAACCGTATTTTTGGGCCTCAAAAGGTTGAGAACCCCAGTCCTCAGTTCCAGTGTTAGCAAAAACCCATTGCCAGGTGTCGCAGTTACTTCCCCAATAATACCTTGAAACAGTCATACACACGTATTTGTCAGACCAGGTCCACTGGGCTTGTCGACCAGTCCCACAGTTGATAATAGAGCAGAAATCAACCTGTACTGATGTGGTGATTCCTAACAGGAAAGTCAAGGTGACCAGGGCAGTAGACAAGGGAAAAGAAAGCATAGTAGCACAGCAAAAAAAGGGTGCCATCTCTTGCAATGTGAGGCGTGAATCCAGGCGGGCAATCCTTCCATTTTCACTGCATGTGGTGTGGATAGAAGAACTTGGAACGGTCCTCTCCACCTCGGCTGATGCCAATGTTTCCTCCGAGTGTCATGGACGAGGATCCAAGTGCCTAAGGGAATCGGCGTGTCTTTAGATGGAAGATTAGTCCTCCAGGCCTGGTTAACCTGCTCGTGGACTTCTTTCAGAGAAGCTCGGAGACCTGTAAGACAAGAGAGAAGATCATTGTCCACAGTATGCAGGTTAACATTTCGCATAACCATGCCCACAGGCATGGGTGTCCGGTCAGAATTTCAAACGGCGACAGTCCTAATTGCCGGTGTGTTCTTGCCCTCAATCTCATTAAGGCCAGAGGCAAAGCGTCCGGCCAGGATAAATTTGTGTGCTCACAGATTTTTGCTAATTTAGATTTTAGGGTGCCATTATCAGTTTGCAATTTCTGTGGTATGCCCCACCTAGGAATAATTTCTTTGATTAAAGCTTTGGCTACAGTTTTAGCATCAGCGTGTTTAGCAGGAAAAAGTTCTACCCATCGGGAGAACACATCAACAATTACTAGACAATAACGATAACCTTTAGACGGAGTTAGTTCAATGAAATCCATTTGGAGGTGTTCAAACGGACCCATTGGATTAGGTGTAACGGCGGGACTTACCTGGACTTACCTGGGTGCCCTTTCCTACATTAGACTTTTGACATAATGCACAGCATCTGCAGAACTGCTCTGCATATGTAGAAAAGCCTGCAGCTTCCCAGTGTTTTTCAACATCCTGAATCATGGCGTCCCTTCCAGCATGGTCTAGACCATGAGCGATTTTTGCCATACCTGGGAAAGAAGCCTTTGGGAGGAAAGGTTTGTTAGTTTGCCTATGGGTCCAGACTCCATCAGAGAGGGACCCTTCTTTGGACTATTTTCTTTTTTCTCTGTCCGTGGCTGCACTCTGTAAAGAAACAAGTTGATTATCAGGGTCCTGGTTATTTCTCTGTTGGAATAAAGAAATTGATGTGTTATTATATGCAGCCTGTTTAGCAAAGTGATCAGCTAATTCGTTTCCTTTGCTGACAGGATCTTGTTTTCCTATGTGAGCTTGACATTTAACGATCGCTAACTTTGATGGTTTAGTTATAGCTTCTAAGAGGGATTCAATAAGTTTTTGATGTTGGATCGGTTTGCCAGCGCTGGTCTTAAATCCTCTACTAAAATAGAATGAACGGTGTGAGGTACCTTTACTGTTAGGGGGCTCATGAGCACTTTGTTTGTCTGTATGTGGTTGCGCTAAAACTGCATTCATTAATCCCCCCTTTTTCGTCCACGAACACAGTGAATGGACGAGAATATAGTCAGTGAGAGTAATGCATTTTTATTATTATTTATTTATTGATTTATTTATTTTTTTTTTAATCACATAGAGCCTTGTCAGCCTGCTATATCACTACATGCAGCCAGATCGCAGTGTTAGCTAGATTTTGTAAAGGCTGTGCTCCTCCTGAAAAACTTACAATCAAACAACTTCTCAGGCCGCAAGCTGGTACTACTTTTAAATAAGGAATTCATCCTACCATGGTGCCATACATGCTAGCCTCCAGATCATGGAAAAGTCTGAGGCGGAACCGGGTCAGCGACAACAAGGAAACACTAATTTCCGTGGCGACCCAAATGCCAACTGTAAACAAAGATAATCTATCTCTGGAAACACACAGCACAACTCCACAACAAGAAAACATTCCCACCAAAAGCTATGCAGCCACAGAGAAATATGCTGACTTAACCTGTTGTTTTGTGACCGGTCTTGGAAAGTTTTGAATGATGGTTAAACGGCCGCTAGAGAGAGCTCTTGTATCGCAAGAAATGTCATGACCTAAATATTTAACGATAGCTTGAAGTAACTGCAGTTTTTTTTTTTTTTCTCTTTGTTTTCTTCGACACTTTTTTATGGCCATTTTCACCTAAAAAGAATAGCAATTTTCTGAGTATCATGTGCACTTGTTGTTTATTTATTTTTCTTTTCTTTTTTCTTATCTATATACTGTATCAATTTATTATCTTTTTCTGGCCAAAACCATAAACACAAGGGGCTTCAGTATATCCCTGAGGCATGACGGTCCAGGTCCATCGGCGGTTTTGAAAGGTAAAAGCAAACCAGGATTGAGAATCAAGGTGCACGGGAATGGAAAAGAAAGCGTTAGCAAGGTCAAGAACAGAGAAGTACCGGTCGGACGGGGGCATCGTGGAAAGAATAGTGGAAGGATTAGGAACAATAGGTGTTCTAGGAAAAAACCGCAGAGTTAACTTGTCATAGGACCCGTCAGCCTTTTTTACAGGAAAAAATGGGGGAGTTGACTGGAAAGTATGTAATTGGAATAATCGCTCCTCGCCTCACGAGATCAGAATGTACGGCGGCGATGCCAGCCTCTGCCTCTGGAGACAGAGGATCCTGGACATGGTACGGGCGGAAGGAAGATTTTGAGAAAATCACCAGTGGCTCAGTGTGCTATCCTTCCATAATCAATTTTTCCCTTGGGACCACAGTGCTAAGGAAACATGGGGAACCGAATCTCCTAAATAGAAAACGCTTTGTGAATATGTGAGGTGCACTGAAGCAACTGCTTTAGTAGACAACAAAAATACATGGAATGTGCAAAGTTTCAGGGCATGTGCTGGAGGAAAGAAAAGGTGTCCACTTCAGTAGGGAAATACTGGGCAGTACAAGGCAGGGTGTCCGGGACTTGTAAGTGAGGAAAAATAGGCATGAGGGGAAAGAATGAAGGGCTTTCAAGAGGAAGGTGTGCGGGGAGATGTTCAGGGTCCAGGCTGTAAAAGAGGGCTTGGGGTGTGAAGTGTGGCACAGGAGCTTAGGAATGGAGCAGCAAAAATCCTTGTTCAGTTAAAGAAAATTGAGACTGACAATTAAGTCATAAGATCCCATCCCAGCAGTTTCACAGGACACAAATGATTTAACAGAAAGGAACGAGTCAATAATGAAACTGTTAATGCTGAGCTGTAATTGCACAGGAACCTCCTTCAGTGCGTGGCTCCTGTGTCCATTTCAAAGGCAGTTTCTTTGCCATTAAAGTCAATAAAAGATCAGTTTCAGCATGACGAGTAAGCAAAGGAAACTGGAAAAAGTGGCTGGGGTCCCTGATAATTCTTAGGACCAAGGAATGTCATTAGGCTCAGGGAGAGGGGGTGACGGAGGCGCTTGTGTGTGCAGTTGCGTCTAAAATGTCCAAGTTCACCGCAGCAGCGGCAGGCATATGACGCTGGCGTCTGCTCCGAAGGGTTAGGCATCTGAGCAAAAGGATTATTAGGGTTTGATAAATGGAACCCACGTCCTTTTCTGTGCCCTCGCCCTCGACCTCCAAAGAATTTTCCACGTCCTCTCCCCCTAGCCAGGTCAGTTCTTCCAGTATAGTAATTTATTTGTGCAGCCAAAAGTTTGGTCTGTGTCTCTGACTCTTTTAATTTAGTCTGACTGTCAGCATGCTCTGCATGACGCTTGTCTTCCTCGAACGTTGCGGTCTTCCAGCCTTTTTGCAGGACGTGCAGACTTTGCTTTGAATGGCACTTCTCAGTCCCGAGATGAAAGGAGGCACTGCAGCATGAGTTCTATCGTTTGTATTGTCTAGCCCAGAGTGATTAGCCATCAGATCTTGCAATCGGTGAGCCGGCTGAAATTAGTGACCAGTTTGTGCCCTTTTTATATTTTTTCTGCCAGGGCTCCTTTTAAAGGCTCTCACTGGGCGAGGAAAGGACCTTCATTCCAACACCATGGGACACCGGTATGATCACCGTGATTTACAGTTGCCCATGTGGTGCTCAGCTGTCGACGGAGCACCTGTGTCCACTGTGCAGCATTTGTTTCATATATGTTATCCAGCTGCTGTAACAGCTCCACAAATTGCAGTCCACCGACTGCTCGTGCTCTGGGAGACTCTTTTAATTTCTGCCATTGCAACCCAGTAGCACCTTGTGAATGATCTGAATTATCTTCCTCAGGGTCAATATGTGAGGACGGGTCATAATGATATTGTTCATTGTAAAAACCTGCTCCAGACGGTTCGTCTGTTAACAGGGGTGCAGTTGGAGGAGAGGGTGCAGGAGGTGGAAGCGGGGGAGTTTTGGTAAGGAGGGGGTGGACAGATTACGGGGTATAGGGGGTCTTTCTTTTCGGTCTGCTTTCTTTTACTTTCAGGCTTGGGCGCTGTCTCTATCTTCATTTTCTGCAACGCTAGCAATAATTCTTCCTTGTCTTTTTTGTGTTTTGACTTCAGCAGCCAGCAGGTTGTTACGCCTCTGCTTATTCCACTTCTTACATGCCTTTTAAAATCCAACCCAGTCTGCTTCTCTATTAACTGTTTAGGGGACCCGCTTTCAATCCCGACGGTGTACTAGGAGCCTGGTGATTCTCCGAAAACAATCCTTCTAACATTAAGTTTTGAGGACCCTGGGGGACCTGTTTGACTGGCGTGCCATTACAATTTCCCATAGTAAGCGGCAGGCCTTCAATAGAGAGCAACCCAATCCCCGATTATTTCTCGTTCCACTTGTCGTCCCCGGAATCAACCAGTTGACAAGTGGAAATCAACCTCCCCTCTTCAAATTTCACACGTACTCTAACTGCCCCTTTCACCCCTATTCCTCTTAATATAGGAACGTGCCACTCGGTCCTTTCTACTCGAATTCTTAAGGGATGACTTACTAGCATTCACACTGTGCCGTCGCTCTCTATGAATCCCTAGAACCCTTCTAGGTCGATACGGTATAATTCTCTATTCTTTTAGCATGCTTTTTATTTTTTATTCTCTTTTATTATTCCCCCGTATACTTCTATTTCTTCCAGCACACCAGTCAAACCAACGGGAATCCCCCGAATCTACTCACCGCGACTCCTTCTGCCTGCCTGGAAAAATCCCGTCCAGTTGCTTTTCGTTTCGGTCAGGAGGAGGTCAGCGACTCCCCACGCAGGAAAGCGCCCAAGGTTGGCCAGTCCTAACTTTTACCGGAGCTGGTCCTCGATCCCGGAAATCGGTCCACTTGGACGAACCCGCCCAGGGAGTCGTCTGCCCGTCACCTGCCCCACGTTCGGGCGCCAAAACTGTGGACGAAAAAATGCACACTGAAAAGCAGACAGATAATATTTTCTCAATTCTTGTTTATTTATTTATTTGGAGTCGCAGTAAGTAGAGATTCAAAAGAGTATAACCTATAGCCGCAAAGCTCAATTGAACCCTGATCAAAAGCCAGGAGGGGTTTTTTATACTTCAGCATCTCATGATTAATAAGACAGAAAGAACATCCTTATCAAAACAGAAAAGTTAAACAATATGTCTGTTGAGCTAAGCATTATCTGTGTTTTGGAAGCTAAGCACAGGAGAGACGCCTTTGCATAAACTACATGTACAGTTCTGCAGCCTTGTGACCTTGTCCCTGAAACATTCACTCTGAGAAAGGGAAAAACAAGAAACAGCTTACATTTTATTCATGTGGACACTATTTCTCCTGAACCCTGGAATAACATATTTTTGTTAGTTCATAAGCCAAAGCGTCTCTCACTGGCAAGTTACAAAATAGTTATTATAAAGATTCTAATTTACTAAACACACAAAATACATGGTGCTGAGGAGAACATTCTTCTTCTACACTATCTATCTATCTATCTATCTATCTATCTATCTATCTATCTATCTATCTATCTATCTATCTATCTATCTATCTATCTATCTATCTATCTACACAGAAAAAAATTAAGCAGTAACAAACCCCCATGTACCGGTCAGAGTCCGTGAAAAATGCTCAGACTTTGGCCAGGCACCTCTGTGGTCTCCTAAGACAGCTGGTCACTGGGCCAGAGCCAATTCAGAACTGGAAACCTCACCCATCATACTTTACCATTAAGGATACTCCTTCAGCTCTACTGCATTGTAACAAAGTCCTTAGAGAAGCTGATCACACAAAGTGCATGTTTGGATTTTCAGTTTTCAATATTATTGGTTGCAACATCTGTAAAATCAATGAAGTCTGTAACTAATTTTTGCCACACCAAAGAGCCTCTATGCCTGGTCACTATTCAGGGAATAGATGTGAAGATGATGCACTGTTTAAGATACTTAGGGGTTCACATCAATGTCAAGCTGGACTGGTTTAAAACCACAGGGGAGCTATGTAAGAAAGAGCAGAGCAGACCATTTTCTTAGAAGACTGCATTTCTTCAATGTGGGAAGTAATGGCCAGTGTGATTTTCTTTCAGAGATGGGGTTAGTACTTAAATATTCATGATAAATGTAATAAGTACAGCACTTGTTCTTTATGCTTAAGCATAGAAAAAGTACTATATAAATCAAATGTATTTTATTATTATTAAGCCTGAAAGTTTTCACACTTTACAGGAAATGAAAATGCATATCTGAAAGTGTTTCCTGTAAAATGGGTTGAAAAAGAATTCATCAGACTGGAGCAGACTTGCTGTGTCTTAATTAGGATTTCTGCTCTTCAAGAAATTCTACTAATTTGTTATTATTATTATTATTATTATTATTATTGTTCTGTCGGCCTACCTCAGCTGCCTTTTCAAATTAACTTAATTGGTTGATCAAATGTACTTAGCTCCAGGTTCTCAGCTTTTATATGAACAGTGGCATTTTATAAAATGCAAAAACTGTAATTTTTAAAATGGAGCACTTAGTGAATTAAATGTGTTTGTAAAACACAATTGCCAAGTATCATTAAATGTTTTGATGTGCAAGTGAAGAAGATCATCGTTCTGTACCCCCCTAACCACACAAGGCTTTGTAATCCTGCTGTTTTTTAGTGAACAATTTATGAGATTGGCTGCGTCTGCTTTTAGTCGTCTCTCTTTTTTGGAGCCAACAGTGTATTTGCAGTGTACTTTATAGCATTGTTTTTATTTTTTTTCCTGATTTAAACACTTTTCACTCAGTATTTTAGTTTATATTTGTTAATTTCATTGAAAAAAATCAACATTTATCACAATAACTATGGTCTTTAATTAACATTGTAAAAGGTAAACTGTCATGATGGTGATTTTAAAAATGATGAGTGCTTTAAATCAACTACTACTCTCTCCCCCCACCCCCATTAATAATAAAGTTAAAATGTTATTAGAAAATATTCTGACACAAAACAGAGAGCTGACACAATTTTTAAATAATTTTTGGACTTTTGCCATTATGTTATTGTTATGCTTTAAATAAAATTGATTGCATGTCAAAAATGTTGGTGACTGCAGATGACCCAGAAGAAGTGTGAGCCCCACCACCTGCTGCTGATGATAAATACAGTCAATAATTCCAGGTAGCGATCCTCATTTTAACTGTTATTTTACTTTTTTCTGTTTTTGTAGATTACTGTAATCCATTGTGTATACAACGTTAAGACTATAGCATAACACAAACATCTTTTTAAATTACTAGAGCATATTTTCTGACAGCACTGCTGCCACAGAATAATTTGGCTGCGTATACAGTACACTTATGTTTTCTAGTTTTTGTTATTGAGTATTATTAAGATAAAATGCCTAACTTTTCTATCTTCTTAAATACTAAAATATCCAATATAAACTTGAAAATACTGGAGCTAGGGTAATAGTTTAATAATTTTTTGCCAATGTTTTATTTGTTTGCTTTACTATAAAAGGCAGATTCAGAATACAATGTTCTCTTTTGTTTTCAATAATTTTATAATAGCTGCAATTTTCTAAAAATGAAAGTATTATACATTTTTGTCCCTTTGCTTCACTTTTGAATTAACTTCAGTGCCTTTAGTTTAAGGTGTCTGTCTTTATGTGGAGTTATTTACAAGTATGTTGTTGTGTGGTATATTTTTCTTAGACATTTAAAATAAAATTTGTGTATATTAATATATGTATCTACATTTTACCCTCTTAACTGCAAACTATTATGTTTCAACATCAAGTTTATTAAGGGAACATAATACGGTGTAATTTTTACCTGCATGTAACCTTTAAATTACTGACTGTAATACAGTGCCAACAACAGACAGAATACCCCACAACAGATGGACTGACAGACAGTATTTCATTTGTCTCAAGGGGAAAATGAAATTTTAAATGTATACAGTAAATATACAGTATATACAAGACGTGTTGATGCGGTGCTCAGTATGAGTGGTTGTTGAGCAGCCTAAGGATCTTGTGGATAAAGACTGACCCAGAATTTAATGGGGCTGAATGGCGAGACAAAGTGTTGGCGCAGGATGCCCGAGGTCTTTCATATAACGGTTTGCCCTACTAAGGCAGTGTGTCTTACACAGTATACCAGGCCTTATATCTTGAACAGAACAGAACCATGCACTAGTTAAACATGTCAGCTTCACCACCCCTTGTGGTACTTTACAGCCGTGACGTGAACAAATGCTGCCAGCGAGGATTGACTGAATTGTGTGCCTGTAGAAGTCGGTGAACATCAAGACATCTGGATTTTCCTCAGACATCTAATGAGGTAAAGACATCGGTGAGCCTTTTTGATGAAAGCCAAGAAGTGTTGTGCGTGCTTCGGGTTGCCCGTGTTTGTGATTCCAAGGAATTTAAAAGAGCATTCCCCCTAGTGAGGTTGGGTTTGTGGCCTAACTGCTGCGTTCTGAAATTATACAATATGACAATTCTTCTTCTTCTTTCGGCTGCTCTAGTTAAGGGTTGCCACAGCAAATCATCTTCTTCCATACCTTTCTGTCCTCTGCATCTTGTTCTGTTGCACCCATCACCTGCATGTCCTCTCTCACCACATCCATAAACCTTTGCTTAGGACTTCCTCTTTTCCTCTTCCCTGGCAGCTCTATCCTTAGCATCCTTCTCACAATATACCCAGCATCTCCCCTCTGCATATGTTGAAACCAATGCAATCTCGCCTCTCTGACTTTGTCTCCCAACCGTCCAACTTGAGCTAACCCTCTAATGTACTCATTTCTAATCCAGAGCCAGTTAGTCAGGTTTACACTGTGTTTCTAATTGTGTGCATTTTCTAATGTTTCATTTGTGTTAATATGTATCTCTAAACAAAAGTAAGCTATGAGTGTTCAGATGACTGCCATAATAATATAATATAATTCTGTACATTTCCTTCAAATGCTTATTGATTGGAATTTTTTTCAGCTTTCTTGACCTATTGACAATACGACATGCTGACAGATAAGAACTGCCTGTCTTTGTGAGCAGATTCTGTGTGCAATTTTAATGTATAATTTTTATACTTGTGCTATGTATTTTATGGCATGAGGTGTACTAACAGGCGCTTTGTCTCTCTTAAGCCGATGTCTCATTACACGACTTCTAGTCAGAGGGAATGTTAAACTTGACAACTGCAGTTGCTGATTTTTGTCGGCTGAGTATGTCAGTTTATACAGGTAGAAATGGTGGGTGGGGACATATAAAATTGTACAGCTTCATTGATGGCTTTTCAGCAACAATTTCACATTTCCAAAATACTGCAAGCTCACACATTTTTCTGATAGCCAATAATATACCACCCTATGGATCCAGTGACCATGCAAAGGCTTTACAGGTACAGTGACAGTCTCACATCCCTCCCAAATCCTTAAGACAAAATCTGCCAAGTTCCAGGTTAGTTTGGACTGAGCTGCAGGATATGTCAGACTGCACAATTGGGGTAACAGGAGCGTGTCATGCTTGCCCCTAACCTGCTAAAATTATGTAAATGAAATCTGCAACTAACAATTTTCAGAAAAGTCTTTTAATATGCCATGGCTATTAGTAAAGCAAGTCTTGGACTGGTTCACAAAATCCATGTACTCACCAAAATGGTAAACCACCTAAATCTGCAAGAGATTCCTCCTGATTTGTAGTCTACTAGTCATGTAGATCAAGCAGTGCTGAGACACACCATTCTATAAAATCACTAAGTTCTCAGCCTTGACTTTACTCGGGCCCTGAGATGAGGAGGATGACCAAGGAATAGCACCATAAATGGCATTGGCACTTGTATAGACATTTGACTAGAGCAGGGATGTCAAACTCCAGGCCTGGAGGGCCGCAGTGGCTATAGATTTTCATTCTAACCCTTTTCCTAATCAGTGAGCAGTTTTCACTGCTAATTAATTCATTTTCCCTTCATTTTAATAGCCCTGTTTTTAAGGATTCAGTCCTCTGAATTGATTTGTTTCTTCATTAAATGGCAGCCAAACAGAAATGAGACGTGAAACGAGCCAACGGATGACCAGCTAAACTGGGATTTCAAACTCCAACCAATTTCACTCCAAACAGTCTCTTAATGAGAAGCTGATTCTTGCTGTTAATTATGCCCGTTATTTAATTCAATGGGTTGTTGCTGCTCTCATTCTGCCACAGCAGACATTTCCAAATTTGTTGATTTTTCTGATTTTTCTAAGAACATTGTCAAAATGTTTTGGTGACCTGAGAGATCAACCTTACTGAGACCTTCGCCTTTCTTTATTTTCAGATATTGTGTGATGGGGACAGATGAGCTGGTCATGTGGTGGCTTGTTTGTCTCATTATTGTTTGGCTACTAATTAAGGAAAAAGAGACAACTAAGGGGCCTGAGTCAAGTTAATTAAAACTAAAGCAAAAGAAGTTAATTAGCAGTAAAAACGGCTCAAAAATGAAGATGATGGTTAGAATGAAAACATGCAGTCACTGCGGCCCTCAAGGACCGGAGTTCGACACCTGTGGACTAGAGAATAGAGAGTTAAGGGAAGAGCCTAAGCAGTCACAGTGAACCTTTGCAAATGTGTCTTTGATCTTACAGCAAAGCACTGAAACCATCTCTCATAAGGCTGACAGTTAAATCCGTTTTCCATTAAATCCGTGATCCACGCTGAACTTAGTCTAATCTCTTGGCAAGAGTGGCATAAGCCATAGATCGATCGTATTTTATTTGTCCCTAGAGAGAAATTTAGCTTTTCACAGAAGCTCAAGAAACACAACAAACACACAAGAATTACAAAAAAGAGGAAAACTTCTGACTTGACTAATGGTAAAAGTGCAGCCACAGTGAGGTGTTAACAATTTGTATTGCAGTAAGTATGAAGGAGACCCCACAGCGTTTTTTCTAAATAATTCATTAGCTAAACGTCCTCAGTGTTAGTGTGACAGTAGAGGATGTGCAGCATTGTCCATAATGGCATCAGATTTGTTTTCAATCTCTCCTTCATTACAATCTCCAGGGGGTCCTATAACTGAGCCTGCCCTTTTAATTAGCTGGTTAGTTCAGTGAGCCTCTCTTGAAGTGATGTTACCTGCCCAGGAGATCACACTGCAGAAAATCACACTGGCCATCACTTCCTACATTAAAGAAATGCAGTCTTCTAAGAAAATAGTCTGCTCTGCCCTTTCTTATATAGCTCCTCTGTGTTTTTAGGCCAGTCCAGCTTGACATTGATGTGAACTCTTAAGTACCTGAAACAGTGCATCATCTTCACATCTGTTCCCTGAATAGTGACCAGGCGTAGAGAAGTTAGTTACACACTTCATTGGTTTTACAGATGTTAAGTTGCAAACATCCATCCATTTTCCAACCCGCTGAATCCGAACACAGGGTCAAGGGGGTCTGCTGGAGCCAATCCCAGCCAACACAGGGCGCAAGGCAGGAAACCAATCCCTGGCAGGGCGCCAACCCACCGCAGGACAAACACCCACACACCAAGCACACACTAGGGCCAATGTAGAATCGCCAATCGACCTAACCTGCATGTCTTTGGACTGTGGGAGGAAACCGGAGCAACCGGAGGAAACCCACGCAGACACGGGGAGAACATGCAAACTCCACGCAGGGAGGACCCGGGAAGCGAACCCGGGTCTCCTTACTACGAGGCAGCAGCGCTACCACTGCGCCACTGTGCCGCCCAAGTTGCAAACAATAATATTGAAAACTGAAAAAAAAAATGTATTACCAAGAGTCTGGATGTTTTGGTATGTGACCATGTAAGGAGTCAAATAGGAACAACTGAGTGTCCACTTCTACCCTGAAGCATTCCCTGCACTTGCAAGAATCCAAACAAGCACTTACTGTATGATCAACTTTTTAAAGGACTTTGTTACAATGCAGTAGAGCTCAAGGAGTATCTTTAATGGTAAAGTATGATGGGTGAGGTTTCCAGTACTGACTTGGCTCTGGTCCAGTGACCAGCTGTCTTAGGAGCCCACAGAGGTTCCTGGCCAAAGTCTTAGATGTTTTCCACAGACTTGGACTGATGCATGGGGTTTGTTACTGCTTAAAATGTTTCTGTGATCCATGATGTGAAATTACGCACCTGCGTTGTAATTCTTTCAGGCCTTAAGAATCGAATTTAAGGACTGTAAATATTTCGAAATGTCCAGCCTTGAAGAAGGCTTTGGATCGTTAAATTGGCGAATTGTTTTTTAATTTACATAGATGTTGATGATACCATACATTCTGTTTTCTTTGACTGAGACCCAGGTTCTATCCACACTACTACATTTTTATTTAAAAAACAACCGTTGTGCTTATTACATTTATTGCAAATTCATCTCATGTTTTTTTCATATTAAGCAAGGATTTTGAGTGGGCAAGGCCATGTAGCTTGTGTTCTCCTTTTGTCCATAACAACCTCAAACACTTAAACTTTTGAAGATGCTGTCCAGAGTCGTATACTGAAAACTCAGCCTCAGTGTTTTAATGTGAAAGGGCAAAAACACACAATTAAAAAAACAGTCTATAATCTCGCTCTGAATTGCATACTGTAGCTCTTCTCTGATTGGATCCTGCTTGCTACATCTCATTCCCTGATTGGTCACCCTTCATGGAAGAAAACCATATTCCAAAATAACAGACATAGAGGAGTTGCTATCCATGGCACTTGTTGTGTTGCTTACCTGTATGCATCTAAATTAAGTTTTGGACATTTTGAACACTGCATACATATGGAAAAGACAGTTTACCAGTTGCTACAGTTTTGCAATAAATCCCATGGCCAGCAGCGTTACTATCCCATGAAGGATTTTTTCACCAATATGCACATGTCCAGTAAAAGTGAATGTCTACATCATATGCATTTTTGATCATTTTAGTGCTGACTTTTGTAACTGATGTGAAAACACTAGTGTGGATGGGAGATCATTTTGGTCTAAAACATAGTTTTTTAAATGAAAATGCATTAGTGTGGACGTAGCCTCAGCTTAGCTATCTGTGCCCATAGAGTGGTGTGATATATTTGTCTGCTCAGTCAGATGTTTAAGGTTGTATAAGACTACTAACACTCCTTATTTGCTTGTTGTGAGGATGAGATCAGGTGTTAACTGGCACAGCCCAGGTCTCCCTTCGCTAGATGTTTTGGAAATGGAGCGTGTTTTCATTTTACTTTCTTAATGTCTTAAACATTTTTTTATCCTAGTGAGGAGTATTATTTTTTTTGAGTTCCTTTCAAAGATTTTTTTTCATTGAACATTTGAGGCACTAGAGCACACATCGCAAAAACCTTAGGAGGTATAAAAATGTTCAGGCAAGAGAAAGCCAGCAGGACAGAGTGAGAGATTAGCTGGTGAAGTGCTGTCCTTGTGTCATGGCTCTCCAAGTCTTGTGCCATTTATCCCACATCCTCTGTGCCAGGTAAGCAGGGCCACTTAGCTGCCTTTTTGGACTCACAATGGAGCTTTACAGTCCTTACAAATGGAGCTGCCATATGCACATGTATGACCGGGGTCATCAGAGAGAAATGTTCAAATTAGCTATAGCGGATAATTTAGATAAAAAAATGAGGAGAGGGTGACTGAAGTTAAATATAGTGAAGCGGAACATGGCATGTCTAATCCATTTCAGAAATGAAAAATTGAAGATGAGGTGCTGTCATCTATCTGACAGCCAAGCACTGCAACTGATGTGAGTTTCAGCCAAATCTGGAAGGGGGTCCAACCAGGAAAGAACTGTTGAGTGAGGTCATCATTGGTTCTCAGTGCCCCACTGCAGTGACGGGTACACTGTGCTGTAAAAATTGGCACTGTCCTTCAGATGAGACGTTAAACCAAGGTGTGGCCATAAAAGATCCCTGGACATTTTCCAGGAAGTGTAGGGTCCTTGCTAAATTGCCTACCAGGGCCAGGTCATTTTGGCCCTCTAATCCCAACCCTCACGTCTCTGATTGGCTAACTAGCTCTCTCTCTGCTTCAATAATTAATAACTAATGTGTGATGATTGTACTGGCAAAAGAATGGCTGCTATCGCAACATCCAGGTGGATGCTACACATTGGTGGTGGCTGAAGTGGTCCCCGCTGTCCATGTGAAGTGCTTTGAGTAGTGAGGAAAGCGCTCTCTATAAATGTAATCAATTAGCTTTTTTATTGTATCCTTTGTATGGATATGGATATGTGTATGCCAAAATTAAACACAATCCAACATGTTAACTACATTTCAGAGCATGCAGATGGTGTATTTAATTTTGGCAGTTTTATTGTGTCATAATTAAAAACATATCAACTAAAGGATTGATTACTTATTACTACGCTATGAAATTTTTTTGTTTAAAATGTAATATAAACACATGACATTCATGTCCATATATTACATGTCATAACTGAAAGCAATGCAAACTTTGCCTTTCGTATTAGCGGCTGCTCCGAGTGTACTGCATGTCAATTCAAGGACCACGCGCTAATCATGCCAGAACTGATTTTGACCGAAATAATCTCCTGTGCTGTGACATTACTGAACTTTTTCATTTCAGGAATGTGTACCACTAGGTGGCAGCACTTAGAGGTGGCATTTTGGTGAAAATGAGATGTCACTAAAATACAGTTGAGTTTTATTTTTGAAAAGTATTCATTTTGTTTTATTACAGTTGTTATTACAAGCAACTAGGAGTCATTTTGTTATTTTAGTCCGTGAACTATTGTGGCCTCCCAACTGCCGGGACAGAAGTTATGAGGCAGTAGTTTTATTCCCAGTCCAGTCCATTTGGTTTCTTCTTCTTCTTCTTGGAAAAGGTTTGACATGCTGTCATGTTTGCCCCAATAAGATCCTCTAGTCAGAATAAGCCAAGATCCAACTGTTTGGCATCAATTTTAAACATCAAGAGGAAACCAGGCACCACTTATCACCTGCACAATACCATTCTAGCAGTGAAGCAGGGTCGTGGCAGCATCGTGCTGTGGAGTTGTTTTCCAGTGTCAGGGGCTGCAAGACTAGTCAGGTTTGATTGCATACTAAACGGCCCAAAGTACAGGGATATTCTTAATGGAAACCTGCTGCAGAGCACTCTGGACCTTACATTGGGCTGAAGGTTCATCTTCCAACAGGACAACACTGGAGTGGCTTACAGACAACTCTGTGAATGTTCTTGAGTAGCCCAGTCAGAGCCCATCCAACCTGACAGAGCTGGAGAGCATCTGCAGAGAAGAATGGCAGAAAAAGAATCACCAAATCCAAGTGTGCAAAGCTTATTGTTTAGGAATAGGAAGAGAACCCACACACACTTAGGAAGAATGTGCAATTAGAGACAGTGGCCAGTCCTGGATACGAGTATGGGGCCATGAGTCAGCAATGCTAACCTCTCCACCCATAGTGTAGCAGCCAGTGTATCCTTATGGCAGCAGAAGTTCAATGCTCCACCAGATGAACCAACGGTCCCTGCACTGTATCTGCATAAGCCAGCATGAAGTGGCTGACTCACATCCTTTATTATCAACTCCTCGTACTCCCAATAAGCATTTTCAGAGCTCAAGTACAGTCATTTGATTAATGCTGATAAGCTGCTTATGCATCAGAGAGCTCACTCAAGCTTATCTGGAGCCCCTGCACATATTATTATACATGTATAAAACAGAACAAATGTTATGCGCCTCGCTATTATCAAATAATACAAAAACACAGTCAGCATTAAAAGAATTCTTCCTGTTTTATAAAATGAAAAATGCTACTGCTTTGTCTTAAATTTGCCTGCTGCACTGTTCACAAGGGTCATTTATTGTCTGTTTCAATTGCAAGCTCATGATGGCAATTTATCAGAATATAAATAAACATCAAACCAATAGCAGATGACCCTGCTTAAGGCCATGTTACATTATGTGACATTTTTAGTCCTAGCCTTCACTTACATACTCTTAGCAAGTTGGAGGTGGTCATTGGCACAGTCCCATGTGTGCCAGCTGTGCAATGCAACATACTCAGAGAATCTCTGCAACTAGTCTGTGACTTGCTCTTATAAAATCAAACTGGTTTGATTCTCTCCTCAGTCATACTGGTGGGCTAAGTGTATGTGACAGATGACAAACATAGAATGCACATCCAGAAGTACAATGCATAGAATGCAGAGATGGGGGATTTGGACCTCATAAACAGAAGAGAAACTCATCTGTGTGATATCTCATGTTTTACTATTACGGCAGAATAGAAAAAAAGAAAGACAAAGAACTTGACGTGCTGCTAACCATTCGTACATTGGCAGTTCTGTCAGGCAGCATGCTATTGGCTGTCAGAAAAAGGGGCAAGCTCAACTGTGCTAATCGATAAAGTAGACATTCCCAGTGATTTTCAGTTGTGTAACTGACATCGTGATTAGCAACTGTGATCAGCAAATCTGACATATCCCATGCCTAGAAGTTGCTTAATGTGACATTGGCTTTCAAAAAGCAGGGTACAATTCAAAACAAAAACAATTTATTTGTGTTATATATACTGTGGCAGATAGCCGGCAGCTCATCCCGGCCGGGACGCCCCTGTGATGGAAGGATGGGAGAAGGCAGCTTTTCTAGGACACTGCCTCCCCCAAAACACTAGATTCCCTGGGATCTGGCAGTGCCCTGGATTCCCGCTGGGCATCCTGGGACTTTTAGTTCGGTTGCACAGCCCTGTTGGGTGCCATGAGGGCCACCAGGGGGAGCTGTAAAGGAACAGAAGGACTCATGCCGTATTTATAGCCCAGAAGTACTTCCAGGTCACGAAGATGGGAGTCTCGAAGTACTTCTGGGCTGAAGAAAAATCCAATTCTCCATCTGACCCGGGAGTGCTAACAAGTCACGTGGGTGGAAGAGCAGAAGCACTTCCGGGTCAAGGACTATATAAAGAATTGTTGGAGATCCAGCAAGCAAGCCAGAGTTGGGAGGTAGAGGACAGAGCTTGCTGGGAGGAGTGGAGGAGAAACTATTGTGATTATTAATAATATTATTATTAATATTGTTGTTGAATTGCCTGTGTATGGTGGTGGAGGTGCTTGGAGGCACTGAAAACAAGAAGAAAATAATTAAATAACTTCTTAGTGATTTTACCCGGTGTTCAGTGCGTCTGTCTGTTGGGTTGAAAGGGGCAACAGAGACCCCTAGTGTCTTACAATACAAAATAAATCAATAAAAAACAAACACAATAGAAAAGTGGAGTGGATAGAGGCAGATCCTGCACTCACATGTGTAGAAGTTCTCCTATTTGATCATGGAGTAAAATGAGCTGCTCCTGAGGGTATTCAACCCTCACATTTTACTTCCTATGTTCAATACTTCACATTTACTGATATTAAGCTTCATCTGCCACAAATCTGCCCAAGCCTGTATGCTGTCCAAGTTCCTCTATAATGATTTAACAGATTTCAGATTATCTGGTATCTTGGTTATCATCTGCAAACTTAACCAGCTTGTTACTTATATTCCTATCTAAATCATTTATATATATATATATATATATATATATATATATATATACAGTGGTGTGAAAAACTATTTGCCCCCTTCCTGATTTCTTATTCTTTTGCATGTTTGTCACACAAAATGTTTCTGATCATCAAACACATTTAACCATTAGTCAAATATAACACAAGTAAACACAAAATGCAGTTTGTAAATGGTGGTTTTTATTATTTAGGGAAAAAAAAAAATCCAAACCTACATGGCCCTGTGTGAAAAAGTAATTGCCCCCTGAACCTAATAACTGGTTGGGCCACCCTTAGCAGCAATAACTGCAATCAAGCGTTTGCGATAACTTGCAATGAGTCTTTTACAGCGCTCTGGAGGAATTTTGGCCCACTCATCTTTGCAAAATTGTTGTAATTCAGCTTTATTTGAGGGTTTTCTAGCATGAACCGCCTTTTTAAGGTCATAGCATCTCAATTGGATTCAGGTCAGGACTTTGACTAGGCCACTCCAAAGTCTTCATTTTGTTTTTCTTCAGCCATTCAGAGGTGAATTTGCTGGTGTGTTTTGGGTCATTGTCCTGTTGCAGCACCCAAGATCGCTTCAGCTTGAGTTGACGAACAGATGGCCGGACATTCTCCTTCAGGATTTTTTGGTAGACAGTAGAATTCATGGTTCCATCTATCACAGCAAGCCTTCCAGGTCCTGAAGCAGCAAAACAACCCCAGACCATCACACTACCACCACCATATTTTACTGTTGGTATGATGTTCTTTTTCTGAAATGCTGTGTTCCTTTTACGCCAGATGTAACGGGACATTTGCCTTCCAAAAAGTTCAACTTTTGACTCATCAGTCCACAAGGTATTTTCCCAAAAGTCTTGGCAATCATTGAGATGTTTCTTAGCAAAATTGAGACGAGCCCTAATGTTCTTTTTGCTTAACAATGGTTTGCGTCTTGGAAATCTGCCATGCAGGCCGTTTTTGCCCAGTCTCTTTCTTATGGTGGAGTCGTGAACACTGACCTTAATTGAGGCAAGTGAGGCCTGCAGTTCTTTAGACGTTGTCCTGGGGTCTTTTGTGACCTCTCGGATGAGTCGTCTCTGCGCTCTTGGGGTAATTTTGGTCGGCCAGCCACTCCTGGGAAGGTTCACCACTGTTCCATGTTTTTGCCATTTGTGGATAATGGCTCTCACTGTGGTTCGCTGGAGTCCCAAAGCTTTAGAAATGGCTTTATAACCTTTACCAGACTGATAGATCTCAATTACTTCTGTTCTCATTTGTTCCTGAATTTCTTTGGATCTTGGCATGATGTCTAGCTTTTGAGGTGCTTTTGGTCTACTTCTCTGTGTCAGGCAGCTCCTATTTAAGTGATTTCTTGATTGAAACAGGTGTGGCAGTAATCAGGCCTGGGGGTGGCTACGGAAATTGAACTCAGGTGTGATACACCACAGTTAGGTTATTTTTTAACAAGGGGGCAATTACTTTTTCACACAGGGCCATGTAGGTTTGGATTTTTTTTCTCCCTAAATAATAAAAACCATCATTTAAAAACTGCATTTTGTGTTTACTTGTGTTATATTTGACTAATGGTTAAATGTGTTTGATGATCAGAAACATTTTGTGTGACAAACATGCAAAAGAATAAGAAATCAGGAAGGGGGCAAATAGTTTTTCACACCACTGTATTAAAAATAGCAGCAGCCCTAGCACTGAACCCTGTGGCACACCACTCTTAACATCGGCCAATTCTGATAATGTTCCTCTCACCATCACCCTGTGCTTCCTGTGTCTGAGCCAATTCTGCACCCATCTACACACCACACTCTGAACTCCCACTTCTTTTAGTTTGATGCCAACCTCTCATGTGACACCTTATCAAATGCTTTCTGAAAGTCCAGATAAATAATATCATAAGCTCCACTTTAATCATATCCTTCTGTTGCTCCTTATAGAATTCAAGCATGTTAGTAAAACACATGACCTCCCTCTTCTGAACCCATGATGACTGTTCAGAAAAACTCCTCTACTTGCCATTTGCTTCTCAATCGTATCCTTAATAACTCCTTCCATTAATTTTCCTGTGATGCACGTTAAGCTTACTGGCCTATAGTTGCACTGATCTTCCCGGTCACCCTTTTTAATAGATGCCATAACACATGACACTCTATAATGGCCTCCTGAGTTAACAGCGCCAACCCTGAAGGACCTACCTGGAAAGCATTTACTTGTATGACAGGGTCAACCCCTGGTTGCCTAAGATTTACCCACCAGGTCCCTGAGCTGGAGAACTCTGGTTAAAACCCCTACACCAGACCGTTCTCTAGTAGTAGTAGTAGTAACAGTAATTGTTGTTAGCATTGTCACACATACATTGAACAATGGGATTCTTACAAACATGGCACACATTGCAATTTACCCAATTAAGAATCACAAAAAAGCAGAGAGATTACAAGAAGGATTAATTTCACAGGAACTCCCACCTCCAGCAGATGATTCACATGGAGATTCTTTGTTCAGATCCTAAGCAATTGGTTTTGTCCTGAGACCTCCTGAGAGTCGAGGTTCATTAATCCCCCTTGGCATCTTCAATACCTCTGATAGGGAAAGAGCAAAAACAACAGAGAAATAATGTATTTTTACTCATCCCAATAGCATGGAGCTTGTTCTTCATGTGGATGCTCATGGCAGGTTAGACGTAGCGCAGGGGGGCTGATATCACTTCTGTCACACCAAACACAGTGCAGAGAAGTGTTCATCACCTTCCAACCCAAGCACAGACAGATGCTCCTGACATGCTGACCTAAGTGCTTTTGCAAAGTTTTTTGTTTTTTAATTTATTTGCTGCAAGCACTCAATCAATGTCTTCTAGCTTAAGCTAAGTGTTGCCTTTGGCCTTATGCCTATACTGCCATGGTGATTATATATTTATTTTTTTAAACTGCAGTCCAACTAGAGTTCTCTTTTTTTACTTGAGTATATTTGGACTGTTGCAACCACTATATTGTCACTTGGCACCAGCAGCTAACGGACCAGAGCAGATAAACAGGCAGCACTGTTGAAGAACCCCACCACAGCTGCTCCTCTGTCACATTCACCTTTCACAGCAGGGTCTACAGACTTGAACATCTCTTAGTTGGGAAGCTTCCAAGGTGGTAGTTCACCATTTTTCCATGTATGTGTTGACACCAGCCTTCACCTCCATCCATTGCTTGCTGCTTCAGAACTTGTTCAATGTGTATCTTAGCTTCAACTCTGTCATCTGAAATTAAATGCTACTTCTATAACTGTAGTCACAGTAGCACTGTCTCAGCACTTGGGGACTTGAGTTTTGTTCTCCATTGGAAGCCCATGGTCAGAGATACAGTAATTTAGTGTTATTTTAGACTTCAGGGTCACTTTTACAATTTGTTATGAAGGGGCTTAACAATAGTTTATTTAAGTCGTATTTAATACTATGATTTCTTTGCAGCACTCTTGTGCAGCAGGATCTTGTAAGCCCCTTCAGTATGAACCATGGCACACATAATTAAACTGAAACTGACAATCAAGCAGTAGGGGATGTTAGGGATGAATTTAATTATGTGATTGCTGCTAAGAGTTCATAATTATATTCAAAATTACATTTAGCTTTTTCAACTCTTGGCTTAGTGACTCTAATTAAATATAATTAAGGTGGCTGTCAAACTTTCTACATTTTTCGTGCCTTTCATTCAGGAATGAGTCCCTCCAGAACTTTAGTAATGGAGAAGGAGGCATTAAATATGCTGTTTGGAGTCTGTTTGGGGTCATGGATGTAAAATATAATAAGAAAAGCTCCCTCTCCCGACAGCAAGATGAAATGCAGATTAGTGAATGCAATTCAAGTAATAATTTCATTTTATTCTGTACATATGACAAACAATGACCCCATAAACCCGTATAGCAATAATGGGGCTCTGCTTATATTCAGTCATCAGTCAGTTATTTTCTAAACGACTTCGTCCTGAACAGAGCCTATCCCAGCTACCATAGGGCACAAGGCAGGAACACACTCCGGACAGGGTGCCAGTCCATCACATGGAGAACACACACACACACACCACACTCTAGGGCCAATTTAGTATTATCAATCCACCTAACTTGCATGTCTTTGGATTGTGGGAGGAAACCATGCAGACTATTTGAGAGCAAGCAAACTCCACATGAGGAGGACCTGGGATGTGATCCCAGGTCTCCATACTGCAAGGCAGCAGAGGCACCACTGCACCACCCACTCTGCTTATGTTCTCATACATAAACATTTTCGGTTGTTAGTCATTTGTACACAAATCAAGTAATCTATATACTGTCACACACATGCACTTGGGAAGCAGCTATCAAGCCCTAAGGTGAGTGATATTACAAGGGATGAAGGGTTGATTGTATGTACTAATGCCTCTCTCTCTCCATCAACAGAATCAAAGAAGACAAACAATAACTTACCCGTAATACTTCCGGTCACCCAAAATGGCTTCCATCCAACTCTGAAATCTATTGATGACGTCTCCCCCGAGATGACATCACTTCCGGCTCCCTCATATGCCATCACTTCCAGCCCCGCCATAATGATGTCACTTCCGGCTCCCAAAATAACGTCACTTCCAGCCATCTCTTATGATGTCATTTCTGACTCTCCGAATTCGACGTAATTTCCTGTACAGATCATTTCCTGCCAGCATTTTATATAAAAACTCACTTTATTCATTACTCCGGTGTCAATTGCGCTTGTTTTTGATCATTTTTTGCTCATTTCTTGCACTTTGTCCGACAGACATTATACGGGGACATTCCCCAACTGTTTTTGTGATTTCTCGAGTCTTTACTTTCATTACAAATATATATATATATATATATATATATATATATATATATATATATATATAGACAGTAATCCCTCACTTATCGCGGGAGATAGGTTCCAAGGCCGACCGCGATAACTGAATTTCCGCGAAGTAGGGACACCATATTTATTTAATTACGAGCTGTATATACCCGGCGTTGCCCGGGGCAGAAGTAACCTAATCGGTCAAACACTTACATATATAAAAAAACCGAACCTAATCGGACAAACAGCTAATCTATATACATAAGCAAACCTAATTGGTCAAACAGTTACATAAATACAAAAGCAAACCTAATCGGTCAAACAGCTTCATATATACAGAAGCGAACCTAATTGGTCAAACAGTTATGCATGTGCAGAATGATTTTACAAACATTATGCGTGTTAACAATCATTAAAAAGAAAAGATTGAGGAACTGTTCTTCTATATGTGATGAAGCCACTAATCAGACAGATTTTTTTCAGGACCCAGCTGTTTCATAACTAAACTACTGCCACCCCAAAGTAATGCCTAATAGTGGTTTTTGGGGTAGCTGTGGAATAAAAAGGGTGTTTTTTAGTCAGTAAGAATCTGACAGTACCCTTCAGTACGGGCTGAAGGGTGCCTATGTAAGGTTTTACATCCTTCCCGTATGGAAAAAAAAACATACTAAACTTTTTTTTCATCATTACACATAATCTCAGTCAAATGGAAGTACGCATTCTCAATTTATTTTTATCTAATTTTTACTTTTTCACAAAGCCATCCCATGCCAATTTGTATGAATAAACTTTTGCTAGAGAGTTAGCAAAAGTTTATTCATGCACATATTTTAATACGGATAATCTATCTCTAATCAAGGTTCTCATTTTCATTCTAATTTAAAATAATAATAGATACTCATTTTTTTCTTCTGTTTTAGAAAAACCAATCTATGCCACCTACGTCTTCGTCAAGTCAGCTTCATCCAGCTTCATCACATATAGAAGAAGAGTTCCTCAATCTTTTCTTTTTAATGATTGTTAACACGCATAATCTTTGTAAAATTATTCTGCACATGCATAACTGTTTGACCAATTAGGTTCGCTTCTGTATATATGAAGCTGGTTTAAAAACACCAATCAAACTAACGATGACATCAAGTATTACCCAATCAAAAGTAGGAAAGGAGGCATCTTCATAAAATGCGTGTGGGATGATTTGCATGAGACGCTGCTTTAAAAAAAAAATGATAAAAAAAATACGGGATAAATCCCGTCCAGTATTGATTCAAAACGGGACGCGCAATTTCATTCTCAAACGCGGCACGATTCCGTATTTTAAAGGACGGGTGGCAACCCTACAGTGCCAGGTAACCACCCATACAATCACATTGTGATTCAGACTAGGAATGCAATGAATGTAATTACCCCGATCTACATACAAGGCGAAAGTCTTGCAACATTCAAAGATGATGGTTTGGGATAAGTACACCATACAACATAAAAGAGCTTATGAAGCCTTGAACCGAAAAAAGCAACATCTCAGAGATTGTAAAAAAAAAAATAGGAGGTAATGTCGTTTTACTCGCTGTACATTTTAGTCAAACATTACCAGTTATTCCACGAGGGAGACCACCAGATGAACTCAACGCGTGTTTAAAATCCATGCTTCTCCCACGCTCGGTTATATGTCGCGTGTTCTCGGGTAGGTGCACCAAAAAATGTATACATTTAAGCATGTAATGGGCAAACAAAAAATGAGGTATACCCGAAGGCACAGCAGTAGTACTTAATGTAACTTTACTTCTTAAATGTTAATGTTTTACTGTTTAATAATTTATACGCTTCTTATATGTTGTTCAAATTCTTTTATCAAAATACCACTGACAGCGCAATGCACGATAACATCGAGTGAATACACCATACACATCCGCCCACGGCTGCCCTGCTGTGCGCAGATAGGACTTGATTGTACAATAAAATAAAATAAAGATAAAAAGACTAAAACAATCATCACCCATAAAGCGGATAGTAGACGTGACGTACTATATGTGTACCACATTTCAAGTGTATAGGTGCAACGGTTTGCGAGCTACAGGTCATTTAAAATCCTGGACAGACACACAAATTGCCACGGTAGCAAATTACAGAAGAAGATTTTACTGTTTAATAATTTATATTTATATGAAATGTGCTTCTTATATATTACTTCATATTCTCATATGACAATGATGTTAATGTTTATATTGATTTCTGTGTTATTAAAACTGCATGTATGTGTGTATATGTATATATATATATATATATATATATATATATATATATATATATATATATATATATACTAGCAAAATACCCGCGCTTCGCAGCGGAGAAGTAGTGTGTTAAAGAGGTTATGAAAAAAAAAGGAAACATTTTAAAAATAACGTAACATGATTGTCAATGCAAGCCCGTTTCACTCAGTAAGTCTTATGTGTGTGTTTATGTATGTGTGTGTATATATATGTACATGTGTATATGTAGATATGTATATATATGTATATGTATATAAATGTTTATGTGTGTGTGTATATTATATATATAATATATATATATATATATATCTATATATATATATATATATATATAAAAGACAGCAACAGTTATAACAATGACAACACAATTACATTGACAATCATGTTACGTTATTTTTAAAATGTTTCCTTTTTTTTTCATAACCTCTTTAACACACTACTTCTCCGCTGCGAAGCGCGGGTATTTTGCTATATATATATATATATATATATATATATATATATGAGCTGTATATACCTGGCGTTGCCCGGGGCAGAAGTAACCTAATCGGTCAAACACTTACATATATACCAAAGTAAACCTAATCGGTCAAACAGTTACATATATAAAAAAAACCGAACCTAATCGGACAAACAGCTAATCTATATACATAAGCAAACCTAATTGGTCAAACAGTTACATAAATACAAAAGCAAACCTAATCGATGAAACAGCTTCATATATACAGAAGCGAACCTAATTGGTCAAACAGTTATGCATGTGCAGAATAATTTTACAAAGATTATGCGTGTTAACAATCATTAAAAAGAAAAGATTGAGGAACCTGTAGCTCGCAAACCGTTGCACCTATACACTTGAAATGTGGTACACATATAGTACGTCACGTCTACTATCCGCTTTATGGGTGATGATTGTTTTAGTCTTTTTATCTTTATTTTATTTTATTGTACAATCAAGTCCTATCTGCGCACAGCAGGGCAGCCGTGGGCGGATGTGTATGGTGTATTCACTCGATGTTATCGTGCATTGCGCTGTCAGTGGTATTTTGATAAAAGAATTTGAACAACATATAAGAAGCGTATAAATTATTAAACAGTAAAACATTAACATTTAAGAAGTAAAGTTACATTAAGTACTACTGCTGTGCCTTCGGGTATACCTCATTTTTTGTTTGCCCATTACATGCTTAAATGTATACATTTTTTGGTGCACCTACCCGAGAACACGCGACATATAACCGAGCGTGGGAGAAGCATGGATTTTAAACACGCGTTGAGTTCATCTGGTGGTCTCCCTCGTGGAATAACTGGTAATGTTTGACTAAAATGTATAGCGAGTAAAACGACATTACCTCCTATTTTTTTTTTTACAATCTCTGAGATGTTGCTTTTTTCGGTTCAAGGCTTCATAAGCTCTTTTATGTTGTATGGTGTACTTATCCCAAACCATCATCTTTGAATGTTGCAAGACTTTCGCCTTGTATGTAGATCGGGGTAATTACATTCATTGCATTCCTAGTCTGAATCACAATGTGATTGTATGGGTGGTTACCTGGCACTGTAGGGTTGCCACCCGTCCTTTAAAATACGGAATCGTGCCGCGTTTGAGAATGAAATTGCGCGTCCCGTTTTGAATCAATACTGGACGGGATTTATCCCGTATTTTTTTTATCATTTTTTTTTTAAAGCAGCGTCTCATGCAAATCATCCCACACGCATTTTATGAAGATGCCTCCTTTCCTACTTTTGATTGGGTAATACTTGATGTCATCGTTAGTTTGATTGGTGTTTTTAAACCAGCTTCATATATACAGTCCAGTGAGTAGGGCGTGTCTTTCAACGGAATGAAAAAAAGGCCCACCCGACGACCCACCCATTCCATTTTTATATATATAGATTTAACATGTATTTGGACGTTTTTAAACCCTCCCTGTATTGTTTACAACCCACCCTTTACTCTATTAATAACAGGGACAACTGCTAAGCAATATAAAATCGGTAGATAAGTTTACACTTACTGTATAGCGAAGTACACGTAGCTATATATGACATGATGATGGTGATGAATATGCTGCGCAGTAAAAATGATGAAGATGAAGGTGATAATACCCTGAATGCAGTAGCAAGAGCAAGTTAATGCTGAATGAGTGAGATGAGACTTCCTGGTTAATGCAGCACTCTGAGCCAATCAGCAGCACACAGGAACTTAACTGCGTGCTCTGATTGGGTAGCTTCTCAGCCATCCGCCAATAGCATCTCTTGTATGAAATCAACTGGGCAAACCAACTGAGGAAGCAAATACCAGAAGTAAAAAGACCCATTGTCCACAGAAACCCGCAAAGCAGCGAAAAATCCGCGTTATATATTTAGATATGCTTACATATAAAATCCGCGAAGTCGTGAATCCGCGAAAAGTGAACCGCGAAGTAGCGAGGGATTACTGTAACCCAATGTCTGTCTGTCTCTATGACTGCCCACTTTCACGAGAGAACTAAACAGATTTAGATTGTGTTTTTTTCTATAATTTGCTTGAATTTTCCGGTTGATTTTGTGACTTAACTCATTGCAGTAAGTATCATTATTCACTTGCGGCAACAATTTATTTGCGCAACTCCAGGCTGAGACAGGCTGCAGGCCGAAGGGAGGGGGAGGCGGGACATCAGGAGTAGGGAGCCGGGTGGGACCCTCCACACTCATGCGCCAGTCTTTGTTTGATTCGCTCTATGTTTCGCCACATGTTAGAGCGTACCTTGCCTCCGCTTAACTAGCAATACCTGTTTGTTCAACAGACATTATCATCCACAGATTGTTAAGGAGTAATGTTTGATGTATTTGAGAGAGACATCAGAGCTACAGTACGTGTGTTTAATGGGTTGGTGCTGATTGGCGGAGATATCACGGCCACATGTTTCCTCAATACAAATTACATTCAAAAATTTTTTAAATCATTTTACTTGTTTGTCTTGCTTCACTACTATGTGGGTGCTGCCACGGGGGACAGCTAGTTCAAAATATTTTAAAACTGTTACTAATCCTTGTTTTGTGTCTCTTCTTTGTTTCTGGATGTGACACTTAGTGCCACTGCTCTACTGCCAGGCTGCTCTCCTGTGTATGGAAAAGTCATCTTGGATAAAGGACCATAAGAATCATCGGATGAAAAGATTTTCTCATTAGTTTGAATGGCCAGTACAGACTCCACTATAGAAAACCCAGGAGCGGGTAGGTGGCTAGTTGGTCAAGATTTCCAGGGCCCTCGTTTATAAAGATTGCATACGTACAAAACAAGGCTTGAAATGTGCATATGCAACGTTCCACGCAAATGTTGAGATTTATAAAAGAAAACGTGACGGCGGGACATTTCTAAGCACCCTTCAATGCTGCTTGTGGAAGCAGGGCATAGGTAAACCTTGGCAGAGTTAATAGTTTACATCAGTCCATACTTCCTTGCATGTCACGTGTTTGATCCAGCCCAGTTACACTTTTACACCACCCATATTTTCAGCCAAATCTGATAAATTATAACTCACATGGATAATAATTCATATTACTGAGCTGTTATTATTATGTGTGTTGACATAACAAACATATTAAAGCTCAAAAGTGATGACTATGATGCACAGTCTGTATTTTAGTTCCCTTTTAAGAGGGCCAATGCTGCGTATTTGCACTGAAGAACTTTTTTTTAATTCATTAGCTCAGATAACCTGCTGTTACTTCTCAGGGAAGTGGCCGACAGGTCAAAAATACCTCAGCCAGGCTTTACTTCGTCATAACTGTTGTGCTGGAAGCCTTTAACCGACCAACAATGTGCTACATCCAGTTTTCTTATGGTGTGGGTGCATATACATATAACATAACATCACCAACATAAAAAAGCTACTTTGCACCAGTGTCTGCTTTCCTAATGTAATCGGAGCACTTTAATGCACTCATATTGCTATAAAGGCACCTAGAGAGAATGAAGCTGCTTTGTTAACCATAACATAGAAGTCATCTGTGATGCCAAGATGAAACTGACAGTCGTCAGGACTGCTCTGGCATAATTCCGTTTAAAAAGTCATCACCATTTACAGATGCCATTTGAAGATTGACTTTAGAGAGCATTGTTGCGTTTTTCATGTTACACATACCCTCTGTCGGTGACTAGCAATCCACTTTGTTGCCAGAGATCTGAATTTTTTTTTTTTTATTAATTTAGTCATTATGCACCTGGAACTCATGATATTTACAACAGCAGTAACATGTTGCCATTCATTATATTTGCACTTGTTGCTGACGCTCAGGCCACCAAATAAAGGTTCTTTGCATGCTCTGATTTAGAGACAAGAACTTCTGTCTCGCACTACTGAATGCGCCATGAGGCTACACTACCAGCCAATGGAGGCCTGCACCATCACGACTGCATATGTATGAGGCTGATTAGCATGGTCCATATATGGTTATATCATGGTGAACAGGGCGGGGTCTGAGGAGAGTTCACGAATACACATTTACAAGATGTTTCCAATTTATAAAGGGTAAATAGTGTAGAAATGTGCTTACGCCAGGTTTTGTAATTCTGACTTTTTTGGTGTGTGCATTTTCCTGATTTTTGGCGTACGGATGTTTTCATTCTCAAAATCATGCAAAGTTTTATAAATAAGACCCCAGAACTGTGACTTTGTCTTTCTGTTTTACAATTATAATCTCCACCATTGTCTGCCAGCCATAGTTCATTAATTAATTAATGGACATGTATTATTGTGTTCCATTTATATTTAACTAGGCAAAGAGCTCGTTTCGACAACGTAAGGTGAAACGGGCATGAGTTTGTGTCAGCAGTGTATGAAGAACAAATGATAAGTAACGAAGAAGTTGTTTTGTAATGATTGTAGTCCGCTTTACTCATTACTGTACAGGCTTGTACTGTTAGTTGATGAATTTTCCAGGCCTATAGTATAATATTGAATGATGAATGTTCCAGTACAATATGGAATAGTAATAAGTATAAGCACCACAAACCTGATATAGGTGTATTGAATGAATGCGTAATTGAATCAGAATGCGTAATTAGGCCTCGAGCTGTAGTCGAAATCGCCTTTCAGGCCTCTAGAGCTTTAATCGAAGTCGCATTTCTCTTTGAATTTTTGCAGCCGTAAATCCACCGCCTGCCGCGATGTTCGGGTTGGATGTCGGTCTCGTAAGGTTTATCGGGCAGCTGCGCAGAAGGCGACGGACGGACGTGAGTGAGTGAGTGAGTGAGTGAGTGAGTGAGTGAGTGAGTGAGTGAGTGAGTGAGTGAGTGAGTGAGTGAGTGAGGAGGCAGGCGAATTATGTATTAAGATTAGTTTCTACCATGCTCTCTGTGTATTTTAATAAATCTGTATTTTTTATGTGTACCAGTTTTGTATTTAGTAGTTAGTATACTCTATACTTGTATTTTGACTGAGAATTGTTCACACTGCTCAATGCCTGCACTCAGTGATGAATACTATATAAACATAAATTGTATTCTATGCAGGAACTGGCTTGCTCTTCTCTCTGTTTGAAAGTTCTTCACTATCTCAATGGACTCCAGGACTACAGACAAACTGTTATTTTGATTGCTGAAACTAAATTAGCCAAATGTATATTTGTGCAGTTTTGCTGAACTGGCATCTAGTTTTAGGTTACAGGCTGCTTTTTACCTGTTGCCACGGGTATAGCCTCAGGGCTGAAAATATAGGTTAAGAAAACAGATAACAACAAAAACATTTCTATAGCACATTTTCATACAAAGGATGTAGCTCAATGTGCTTTACAAGATTTCAAAGAAATAGTTACAAGTAAAGAAAAACAAATTAAAATTTGACTGGCATAATTAGATGTACTGTACTGTATATAAACAAAAGACCTTATGTGTGTGCATGGCGCAGTCCACTTTGCTCACACTCAACCACAGCCACTAGATGGCACATGCATGCACTTTCAATTTTTTCAGGGCTTGCATGCACCTCACTACGAAAGACCCGTGTGCAGCAAACGCCGCCGTGCAACAATGTGCAAGTGAAACACCTCAGCAACAGAGGGTTTTCACTAAAAACATTGTCTATCTGGAGGTAACTCTCAAGACAAAGATTAATAGGACTTGTATGCCAGTGATACGGCTAAGATATGGCATCGCTAGTGTCTTCTTACGAAAGCCAGTGGGGCAGCAAGCACATGTGGGTCCACGTCCTCTGCACTGGGTGATTCTTAAGAGTTAGCTGACGCCTCTCCAAGTTCACGAATATAATAAAACTGCTAGTAATTAATAAATAGTATACAGAAAGTAAATAATGCACACTTACATAGAATAGTTACACTTAAATCCCTTGTCAAAGTCGCTCAGATCCTTACGCTTGTCCATTTTTCCTGTTCCAACACATCACCATCAAGTACTGACTGCTCACTTACTACCTCATATATCCCACCCCTGTCAGGTGCCATTGTAACAAGATAATCAACATTAGTCACTTCAGCTGTCTGTGGTGTTAATGCTGAGGCTGATTGGTGTACAATTAACACAGAAGTAAAAGCCCTAAATACAGACCTGGTTTTTACGTCAATGAATGCAAACCTGAAGGTGTTCTGTGGTATCTGGCACCAAGAAAGGAAAGCAGTTCCTTTAAGTGCTATACATTGTGAGGTGTGACCTCCATCTCCTCAACACCTTGAACTCTTTGTTATGTTCCTCAAACCATTCTTGAACAACTATTGCAGTGTGGCAGGATACTTTATCCTGGTGAAAGAGACCATGACCTCCAGGAAATACTGTTGCAAGGGGTGTTCGTGGTCTACAAGAATCTTTAGGTAGGTAGTACGTGTCAAAGTAACAGCCACATGAATGCCAGAACTCAAGGTATCCCTGCACGACATTGCCAATCTTCCATTGGCTTGCCTTCTTCCCATAGTGCATCCAGCTGCCATCTCTTCCACAGGAAAATGACGAACATGCACCCAGTCATCAACATGATCTAAAAGAAAATGTGATACATTAGACCAGGCTACCTTCTTCAACTGGTCAATGATCCAGATGTGATGTTTGTGTGCCAATTGTACACATTTTCAGGAGAGGACAGGGGCCAGAATGGACACTGCAACAGGTCTGCAGCTACACAGCTCCATACGCACCAAGCAGTGATGCATTGTGTGTTCTGACACCTTTCTCTCATGGCCAGCAATAAGTCCATTAGCAGCTTGTGGTATAGTAGCTCTTCTGTGTGATTAGACCAGATGGTCTAGCCTTCACTCCCCACACACATCAAAAAAGCCTTGGGTGCCCAAGACCCCATTGCCAGTTCACCAATTGTTCTTCCTTTGACCAGTTTTGGTAAGTGTTAAGCATTGCATGCCTGGAAGACCCCACAAGACAATCTGCTGTTTTGGAGATACTCTGACCCTGTCATTTAGCCATCACAATTTGGCTCTTGTCAGAGTTACTGAGATCCTTACGCTTTCTCATTTTTCCTGATTCCAACACATCACCTTCAAGAATTGACTGTACACTTGCTGCTTAATATATCCCAGCACTTGACAGGTGCCATTGTACCAAGATAATAAATGTTAGGATTAGGGTTAGGCTTAGGGTTAGTGTGAATCTGTCTGTCTGCCAGGCTCTCCGTCTGCCTGTCTGTCTGTCTGTCTTTGGCCAGTGTTAAGCCATTTATTACATACACCACTACATGAAAAATTAAAAATGTCAGGGAGATTTTAATGTGTCGCATCTCTTTTTCTGCTTTTAAGTTTTTAATACTTTTTCTGAATGTATCCATTATTGAGACCCCTTGGTGGTGCACACATCACTGTATTAATATAGAACTTGGCACTGTGTCCTCTACATTTAATATCCCCAGAACCTTGGCAATGATTTACTCAAGGCTTCTAACATATCCTATATGTTTATTGCTGCTTCTGTGTGACAGTTTCAGAGCAGTCAATTGAATGCGACAAAAAGTAATAGCAGGCTGGGGCTCAAGTGATATATCAAGATGTTCATTTTTTTTAAATGTATTTTTAAAGGACAAAGCAAGCAATCTGCCAAAGTAGACATGATTCCCATTAACCAGTTAGAATGCACCATTTTACAATAACAGGGTGTAACTTTCAATTTAAACTGTAAAAGACATAAAAATACAATGGAAAAAAAGAACTGATTGTTAAAGGAGAAACTGCATTAAGAATTTCATAGTGTTTGTTTCTGTAATAAATATGCATTTGATACATGTGCTTACAAATAGCAGCTTTAAAAATGGGACAGTACTAACAAGGTATAGAATTTTATACATAATGTAACAGTTTCAATCCAATTTAGGGTCGCAGAGAGCGTGTTAAGAGTTCAGTTTTCAAAATGACTGAAGTTTTATTGGTGAATGAGGACAAAATGAAGAAAAGAAAACCTCAGAGTGGAGTGAATTTCACAATACAGATTTTAATGTAAGTAACTTTTTACCTTGCTTGCCTTGTAAAGATCCATAAGACAGAAGTTGCTATTAAATGTGTTGTATAAAAAAAAGATTGACAAATGTAAGGTTACTTTTTCAGATGTAAAATTTTCAAAAAATACAGTACAGCACAGTTAAGGGCATAACACTACATTTTAGAAGCCTTTTCCTTCTGTTTAGGAGGTATATGAATAAAACCACAGAAAACGGTTTTTAATTTGTCTTCTGCACCAAGAATAAGTCAGAGAATGCCAAACAAAAATGAAATATGGCACTTTTATTGGCAAAAATAAATGGGCATTTAACACATGCAGAACAGAAAATATCAAATAACAAAGGACAAAATAAAAATGTGCTACCCTACTTGGGCCTTATTTTGCAGGTCTCACTCATTTATTTGTATATCTTGAAAATACAACAAGTTCTCATGTTCTTGCCTTCCTTGACTCTTTCCCTCTCTCTCTCTTGATCCAGGCCTATTATTTCCATCAGATAGGCCTTTACCCCAATTCTTTTCCTAACCCTAGATGGGTTCTTATGCACAAGGCGGCTTTAAACTCACTCTGAGAGCCACTTCAGGATCAGTGAAGACCTGAGATTCTGTGCTGTCTGGCAAAGCATTTCCAAGTCTTACAGTTTTAAAATATGAGTGCGTATATAAGCCATCTGTCCTTCTATGTACATACAGCTCACAGATAACACTTTAGATTTCACAATTTTTAATATAATATAATATAATATAATATAATATAATATAATATAATATAATATAATATAATATAATACGCTCCATGTGAAAAATGAATGCAGTAAATATGCAGATAAAAAACACACATCAAAATCTCCAATTTGGACAACCTGCATAAAGAATACGGATTTTAAGGCTGTTGTATTTGTGTGTGTTTATTTCTGCATTCATTTCATACTACATTTTGGCATGTGAGTATGTGTTCCATTTCCTCCATCTCCATACATCAGCAGACTTTAGATACTATTATTAGGAACATTATCATCGACACTGTCATGCATGTGAGCCTGTGGGTCATCTTCCTGGCTCAGCAAAGCTAAGCAGTACCACCCCAGGATGAGAGGGGGCTCTGTTCTAACACTGTCTTCTCTTTTACCTGCAGTTCTGAGAGGCAGTCCAAGGAAGAATCCTAGCCCTGCCTTCAGCCATGAGTAGGCTCTGCCCCTGCCAGTAAGGACCCAATAAAGATGGGTGGTGTCCACAGTATGGCAGCTCATTCCAAAACCAATGATTCAAGGTCTTTCAGTTGGATTCAACATCCAGCAGAAAGCAGTTGTGTTTCCTGTGTTTTAAGCTATATACATGGATGGCCAGCTTTGATCTTGGAGGGCTACCATGGCTACAGGTCTTCATTCTAACCCTTTTCTTAATTATTGGCCAGTTATGGCTGCTAATTACATTTTTGCTTTGCACCCTCCCCCACCATAACCTATCATCTATGGGGAAGGAGTGAAAGCTTTTCGTTAAAAATTTCAATCTCCAGTTCTCAACAGTACATTTAGGGTCTCCTGATATAGAGAACATCAATATCTCAATGATGGGTGTGTGTCTGTATGAAAAATACCAAACCCGATACTTTAGTCTGTTATGAGATGAAAATGTGCTGATTCGTTTCTGAGTCAAATCATGCAAGAGAAAGAGGCACTGTAGAGCAGGGGTGGGCAGAGTCAGTCCCGGAGGGCCGCAGTGGATGCAGGTTTTTGTTCCAACCCAGTTGCTTAATCAGAAAGCAATCATGGTAATACTTCAATTTCATGGATTTTTAGTACTTTAACTCTACCATATCTGGTCATTCTCATATCCTAGATTTTGTTTTCCTTTCTAAGGCTATCATCCAAATGATTTGAAGTCTAAAATGAATGAATAATTCTCAGTCCTTCGCTTTTTCTCTTCACTTTCCTTACAAGTATTTAATTAAACCAAACAGTGCACAATAAATATACACAGGTATAAATGGAAACAAGCTAAAGGGAAAAATGCTGGCTTTTATTGTTGTTTGTGTCTTAATTCTAATAAGCCGAATTAAAAAATGAGAAAACAGTTGTTTAAGACTAAAATAAATAATAAGGGTTCAAAATCTTAAAAAGCGCGACAACTAAAGTGAAGTAGAAGTGTGACTTGAGCAATAAGTGCTTCTTATTATGCAATTGTGTTGGAACAAAGACCTGCAGACACTGTGGCCCTCTAGGAACAACTTTACCCACCCCTGCTCTAGAGGAATCCTCAAATACTATAATTCTGCAATTAATTATTAATTCTTCTCGTCAATTGCTATCGTAATGACCTATTTTATGATCAGAAAGATCAGAGTGGTAAATAATTACTGAAATGTTGTAGAATAGTACGGGTAACTTGGTTCCTAGGACACAAAGCCTACTGACGCTGACATCTGAATTTCTTCTCTTCATTTTACTTGGCTTGGCCCCCTTAATTGTTTCCTTTTTCTTTGATTGGCAGCCAAAACAAGCCAACACATGACCAGCTAATGTATTATGCATCTGTGCAAGGATAGCAAGATGTTCTGATAATGGCTAATCTCTCTCTCTCTCTTTCTGTATATACTGTATATGCATATTGTGGCTTCCAAGTGGCACACCAGCTCCCCAACCCGACACAAGTTTTATTTTTTTTTCCTGTGGGAAACGCTTCCAAAATTGTTCCCACCTGCTCAGCACAGTTCAAAACACAATAAGTAGCACAATACATCACTTTCTTTTCTTTTTTCTTTCTCTCTCTTTCTCACTCTATCTCTCTCTGTCTCTGTCTTCCACCTCCAGTCCTCCTGCAGCAAGTTTTGTTCTCTCCCCCTGTGTACTTATAGAGTGAACCACATGCAAAAGTTCACAGCCTTACAATTTAAGGCAGAATCAGTTTATGTATTAGTCACGTTATTTGTATTCAGCAGTTGATAAGGGAAGTCACATGATATACAGATTTGTTAATAATGATACTGCAATTTTTTTTGTGAAAGATTTCTATGAATAAGTTTACAGTAATCTACAAAGCCTCCATAAAAGATTGAAATTGCCTAAATATTCATTAAAGAAATAATGTATTTGAAATCTTTAAAATAACACACAAACAAAGAAACAAGTAATCTTTCAAACTGTGGTGTGGAGGCTATGGCAATGGACTTTAAACCACAAGGTTGCAATTATAGTTCCCGTTTAACAACCACACTGTGTGGAAAAAAAAATTAGTTATACAACTGTAATGTTTTCTTATCTTGTAGGCCGCCTTGAATCAAAGTGCCAAATAAGCATCAATAATAAAACTGCAGACTTATAAAATTATCTTAGTGGAGGATATGCTGTGATACTGGTATGTGGCTCACCAAATAGAATTAAACAAAATTCCAAAGAAATCATTTAGAGGAACATAACATTTCAATCAAAATTCCAAAATATACCAATAATGTTTAACTAACTTGACGCTCAACTGAAAAACACCTGTTCAATCCCTTCTTTCAGAATGATCTCCTAATTAGCGATGCTGGATCTTGCTCTGTGCTGTTACTTAAAACTCAGTCCTTTAAAAACTGTTGACCACTATGCTTTTCCAAAAGGGCTTGAAGAACTATGATGGGTTTACTTAAATAGGCTGCTTTAGAATATGCTCCAGCCTCTCTGTACCTCTATAGCCAGCTGAGTTTGGGGTGTAATCAAACCCTTTTAGGTTCCCTCCTGTTATGAATTCTCTTTTGAATTTAATACATTTTATAAATAGACTTAATAGAACTTTGTATAACCTTAGTTGTAGTGCCAGTTGAAGCCCATTTGGAGTCTTAGGTGGGGTGGACAGAAGTCACCCTCATTGTCCATAGCATGTAGCTGGTAGTATTAGACTTTGACAACCTATTGCATGGGGTTGGTCCCTTCGTTGTCCAGAGAGTTCACCCCTCTAATAGCAGACATGGCGTTCTTCTGTGCATATACTGCATACTTTAAGGAGCGTGTACCCCTTGGTGTATGGAGGATGCACACCTTTACTTTCATAAACAGCACCCAGCAGGTAACATCGTCCACTCAGCATCATCAGAGTTTGACGACTGGAATTGGGGAGGTGGGTGGATGGTCACCATCAGTGACTAGAGCATACATGCCTTAAGAAACACAAACGGTATACCTTTTGTGTACAAATCACAGAAGCATTAGCATCATATTTCCATGACCCATTTCCTCTTGGTGCCTGGAGCACGTGCCCTTTAACTTTCATAAATGGTGCCCCTCAGATAGGGGCTTGACCAGCTCTCCCTAATTGATATTTTTGATTGTTTGTTTTGACAAATTATTGTAATGCCATTTTGAGCAACTGTTTCTAGGATGAGTGTTCCCAGACTTCATGTTGTGTTATGTGATATCACCCCTGCAATGGTATCATGTGTAACGGATCGTCCCAGATTTCTGACTACTCTCTGGAAGTTGAGTATGAAATTCTATTTAATTTTAATAAGAGACAAATTTAAACTCTTGTTTTCTGAATTTTGGTACCATTTTGGCTCTGATGAAAGAAAGCCTTGTTTCTCTGGTTTTGACCTCAGCTTTGTTATTTGCTTTATGTCTCATTTTTTGGTCCATTCACACTTTACTTGTTCTGCCCTTCTTCGACTGGTGTCAGAACACCACTAAATGTTTGCCTCAACCTTCAATGCTTTGTTCACTTTTCTTCACTATCTAACTCCTGTCATCCTGAGATGACATAACATTAGAACCACAAGGTGAACTGATATAGTTTAACAAGAAGACTCCAGAATGCATTTAAGATCACGGCATACTTACTCACGTCTGCTAACATCCTATAGCTCGGGGAGACCATCACCGATTTTGGAGGGCTACAGTGGCTGCAGTTTTTCCTTCCTTCCACTTTCTTAATCAGTGACTAATTTCTGCTAATTGACTTCTTTTCCCTTCATTTAATCACCTTGTTTTTTAAGACTCAATCCTCTGAATTACTTCTTTTTTTAATTGGCAGCCAAACAAAAAGGAGTTGTGAAGTGAGCAAACAGATGATTAGCTAAGTTGGGGTCTTAAACTCCAATCAACTTCACTCCAACCAGTTTCATAATAAGAAGCCGATTCTCGATATTAAGTAAACCTGCCATTTAACTCCATGGCTTGTTGATGCTCTCATTCTGCTACAGCAGACATTTCCAAAACAGTTTATTTTCTTTATTCTAAGAACACCATCAAAATGTTTTGTGGAACTGAACAGATCAACATTACTGAAGCCTTCACCACTCTTCCTTCTCAGACATTATCTGATGGACACCGGTTAGCCAGTCATATGTTGGCTTGTTTTGACTGCCAATCAAAGAAAAAGGAAACAATTAAGGGGGCCGAGTCTTTAATAGCAAGTCAAGTAAAATGAAGAGAAGAAATTCAGATGTCAGCGTCAGTAGTCTTTGTGTCCTAGAAACCAAGTTACCCGTACTATTCTATAATATTTCAGTAATTATTTACAACTCTGTTGCTGATCTTCCTGATCATAAAATAGATAGATAGATAGATAGATAGATAGATAGATAGATAGATAGATAGATAGATAGATAGATAGATAGATAGATAGATAGATAGATAGATAGATAGATAGATAGATACTTTATTAATCCCAAGGGGAAATTCACACACTCCAGCAGCAGCATACTGGTAAAGAAAATATTAAATTAAAGAGTGATAACAATGCAGGTATACAGACAGTCAATAACTTTGAATAATGTTAACGTTTTGTCAGTGGAGCAGGACAGTGACAGCAGTCTGTCGTTGAAGCTGCTCCTTTGTCTGGAGATGACACTGTTTAGTGGATGCAGTGCATTCTCCATGATTGACAGGAGCCTGCTCAGTGCCCATCGCTCTGCCATGGATGTCAAACTGTCCAGCTCCGTGCCTACAATAGAGCCTGCCTTCCTCACCAGTTTGTCCAGGCGTGAGGCGTCTCTCTTCTTTATGCTGCCTCCCCAGCACACCACCGCGTAGAAGAGGGCGCTCACCACAACCGTCTGATAGAACATCTGCAGCATCTTATTGCACATGTTGAAGGATGCCAGCCTTCTAAGGAAGTATAGTCGGCTCTGTCCTTTCTTACACAGAGCATCAGTATTGGCAGTCCAGTCCAAATCATCCAGCTGCACTCCCAGGTATTTATAGGTCTGCCCCCTCTGCACACAGTCACCTCTGATGATCACGGGGTCCATGAAGGGCCTGGTCCTCCTAAAATCCACCACCAGCTCCTTGGTTTTAATGGTGTTCAGGTGTAGGTGGTTTGAGTTGCGCTATTGACGAGAAGAATTCATAATTAATTGCAGAATTATAGTATTTGAGGGTTCCTCTAGAGCAGGGGTGGGTAAAATTGTTCTCTGGAGGGCTGCAGTGTCTGCAGGTCTTTGTTCCAATACAATTGCTTAATAAGAAGCACTTATTGCTCAAGTCACACTTCTGCTTCACTTTAGTTGTCGCGTTCGTTAACATTTTGAACCCTTATTGTTTATTTTAGTCTTAAACAACTGTTTTCTCATTTTTTAATTCAACTTATTAGAATTAAGATGTAAACGACAGTAGAAACCAGCATTTTTTCCTTTAGTTTGTTTCCATTTACACCTGTGTATAATTATTGTGCACTATTTGGTTTAATTAAATACTTGTAATGAAAGTGAAGAGAAAAAGTGAAGGACTAAGAATTATTCATTCATTTTAGATTTCAAATCGTTTGGATGATTTCCTTAGAAAGGAAAACAAAATCTAGGATATGAGAATGACCAGATATGGCAGAGTTAAAGTACTAAAAAGCCATGAAATTGAATTATTGCCAAGGGTTGGAGCAAAAACCCGCAGCCACTGCGGGCCTCCAGGACTGACTCTGCCCACCCCTGCTCTACAGTGCCTCTTTCTCTTGCATAATTTGACTCAAAAACAAATCAGCACATTGTCATCTCATAACAGACTTAATTATCAGGTTTGCTATATTTTACACAGACACACACCTATCATTGAGATATTGTTATTTTCGGTATCAGGAGACCCTAAAATGTACTTTTGAAAACTGGAGATCAAAATTTTTAGCAAATTTAAAGCTTTCGCTCCTTCCCCATCATGGTGGAGGAGGGCGCAAAGCAAAAATGTAATTAGCAGCCATAACTGGCCAATTATTAAGAAAAGGGTTAGAATGAAGACCTGTAACCATGGTAGGTAGCCCTCCAGGATCAAAGCTGGCCACCCATGTATGTAGCTTAAAACACAGCAAACACAACTGTTTTGTGCTAGATGTCCAAACCAACTGAAAAACCTTGAATCATTGGTTTTGGAATGAACTGCCATACTCTGGACACCACCCATCTTTATTGGGTCCTTACTGGCAGGGGCAGAGTCTGCTCATGGCTGAAGTGACGAATCTTATAAGTCTTTCCAATCAAAAAAGGCCTGAAGAAATATTTCATAGCACTTCGACTTTTAAAGAGTCCAGAGAAACATAATCAATAAAACAATCAGATTCGTATTATTAAGACAGAAGTAAGGAAGGTTTATGATTCATCAAGTAAAGGTTTGCATGCATCCAAAAATTTAAATCATTAACCTGGAAGAAAACTCTTCTGGGACCGTGAACACTGGATTTTGTTTTTCTTTTTATCAATTGCCAATTTGCCTTGATTTCATGTACTATACATTGCCATGTGCCTACATTAAAACTATAAGAACCCTTACAAAACTATCCATCCATCCATTTTCCAACCCGCTGAATCCGAACACAGGGTCACGGGGGTCTGCTGGAGCCAATCCCAGCCAACACAGGGAACCAATCCTGGGCAGGGTGCCAACCCACCGCAGGACACACACAAACACATCCAGCACACACTAGGGCCAATGTAGAATCACCAATCCACCTAACCTGCATGTCTTTGGACTGTGGGAGGAAACCCACGCAGACACAGGGAGAACATGCAAACTCCACACAGGGAGGACCCGGGAAGCGAACCACTGCGCCACCGTGCCGCCCTTACAAAACTAGGTAATCTATATATAGGGATTGGTTCCCTGCCTTGTGCCCTGTGTTGGCTGGGATTGGCTCCAGCAGACCCCCGTGACCCTGTGTTCGGATTCAGCGGGTTGGAAAATGGATGGATGGATGGATGGATGGATATATATATATATATATATATATATATATATATATATATATATATATATATATATAAAATCCAATGTCTGTCTGTCTGTATGTCTTTCCGCTTTTCACGTGAGAACTACTTAACGGATTTAGATCAGGTTTTTTTCTATAATTCGCTTGAACATTCCAGTTGATTTTGTGACTTCTCTCATCGCTTAAGTGTCATAGTTCGCTTGCAGGAGGAATTTACTCGTGCTAATCTGAGACAGGGGCTGTGGGCTGAGGAGAGTGGGAAGCGTGGTGTCAGGAGTGGGGAGCCGGACGGGACCCTCTTCACTCATGCGTCATTCTCCGTTCAAATCACTCTACCTCTGGCCACATTTTGGAGTGTAACTTGCCTCCACTTAGCTAGCGATACCTGCTTGTTTACTGATTTTTTAAGTTTGTCCTGTTTCACTGCTACATGGGAAGGCCCATGGGGGATGGCTAGTATTATATATAAATGCACAAGTGATGAGGGTAGCACTACAGCTAAACATCTCCTGGGATGTGTTTTCAATTGTTATTTGTCATCCTAGTTAGTGTCTGAAAGGAATCTAAATGTTGTTTCTGTGAATGTGTGACTTTTTCTTCCCTGGAAAAAAAACTTAATTAAATGATTCCTTAGTTAGTATTATAAAGTTTGTAGTGAATGTTGATTTGACCAAAAGCTAGAAAATTTGAGTGGAAGGGTGGTGCTTACATTTTTTTCTCTTCATTTTACTTGACTTGCCATTAAAGACTCAGCCCCCTTAATTGTTTCCTTTTTCTTTAATTACTAGCCAATATGAGCCAACACGTGACCAGCTAACAGGTGTCCATGATATGATATCTGTAAAGAAAGAGGGGTGAAGGCCTCAGTGGCAGTGCTTGTATTATTATTTAAACAGCCTATATTGCTCATATCTCCCTTCTATTTCTGAGCACAATATTAGTGCCCAGCACTTTAAAATTCAGAATTATTGATCCATTGCTTGCTTATACTTTCTCTGTACAACTGGAGCATTGCTGGGGTCACACAGTGCTAAGTAGAAACATTCAAGGTCTGTCTTCAATATTAGCATTTAGGCCTAACTGCATTTGTAACTCTTTAAGATTTATTGAAATTCAATGCCACCAGGCTGTTGTGTCAATTACAATTTCTTTCAGTTCCTGTAAAAGAATTTCACTCCTCTTTTAAGGTAGTATCCATTCACCTTGTTTAGTTTTGACTTAATGAAAAACTAGTGCCTTCGTATATGCTGAACTATTTTAATTCAATTAAAATTATTCATTATAAATAATTCAAGTGTGAGACCATGTTTGATTGAATCCAAAACTGTCTAATTTGTTGTTCTACAAAACACGTTTTGCAGTTATTATTATCAAATCACCACAAAAACATTTGCTTTCTTTTGGTGTGTGCAAGAGAAAAAAATAACAAAACAAAGAACTCGTTTTATGAATTTGTAAAATGCTTGAAACTGCCTGACTTTTAAACTAGGACATCCTGACTTCATTTGTACCATCACATTTAAATTTGAGATGAGATCATTGTGACATTTTAACTTTTTATTTCGTTCTCTACATACAAGAAGTATCATTCTATGAACTAGATATTTATCAAAGATTTTTAATGATTAAATATTCTGGGACCTTTAGATGGTCTATTCCATTTACCTTGGAAGTCAGGTGTCGGAGCTAGGAACGACGTCACATTTGAGTTGACTGCATTCTGGTAGAACATTTGGAAAACCTATATTTGTTGCTGAGAATAAATACCTGTTAATAACAATGCATTATGCTGTATTTTCTACATCCAAACACTGCAACAACTTGTCCACAGATAGAAGTTCAACGGTATCTTGTGTACGACTGATTTAATGAGACATAAATAGACAGAAGTGCTAATAAACAGTATAATTCTTCAGCTTATACTAAAGTTTGTGGTGTATGTCACCATTTTGGATTGACATCATATCTGAAGTCAGACAAATGTGAATTTTACAGATCAGGCCCAAGTTTCTTAGTAAGGAATCTGACTTGAGGAGGCATTCCAGTTGAAAATTCCGACTAGGAAATTCTACTTTCCAGTTAAAAATGAAACGCAGCATCGGGGATGTTTAAGGAATGGCCATTCATCTGTTTGCTGTTTGGTGTAACTGAAACGCTTTCTAACTCTGTTGCAAATGAACCTAACTATAAAAGAAGCTATTCTGTTAGAATTGGTCAGTCTGCCATGGTGCGCTGAGAAAAGAGCAAATGGAGGCTCCATTGGTGCTGAAATAATAAAGGACATCCATCTGAAATTTTATTTGTAATACTGACTCAAGACTCTACTTTATTTTTGAGGATATTTTTTCTAACATCTGCTTTCAGGTTTAGCTGCTATTCTCAAATATATGTTAAAGGGAAAATCAGTTTTCTGATCAATATAAAATTTACATTACTTTCAAAAATCTGTGTCCATTTACATTTTGTGTGTCTTGGCTCAGATTATCTGTGCACTGTGCTGTTTTTGGTATCTCTCTCAATTTGATGATATTCAAACATGTAAAAGACGCTTAATTTTGTGAAAAGAATTAACCTGTGGTAAATCACATGGTGGGAATAAAATAGAACAGTCAAAGCTGATTCTAGTAGCATAATGTTTTAAAGGCACTTTCAAATGAAAACAAGACCACAGTGAAAATAAAACTTACTACACAAATTTATTTAATTAGCTGGTCATTTTATAAACTCAAATACATGTGTGTTGCCAGATAATATTGTGCCAGATCTGTGACGATTTGCGAGACTAGAATAGATAACCTCGTGCTTTAAAATTTCACAACGGCTTGGCGTTAATCTAAACTGACAAATTAATGATAACATTAGATAGATAGATAGATAGATAGATAGATAGATAGATAGATAGATAGATAGATAGATAGATAGATAGATAGATAGATACTTTATTAATCCCAAAGGGAAATTCACATACTCCAGCAGCAGCATACTGATACAAAAACAATATTAAATTAAAGAGTAATAAAAATGCAGGTAAAAACAGACATTAACTTTGAATAATTGAAGAGTCGCATAGTTTGGGGGAGGAACGATCTCCTCAGTCTGTCAGTGAAGCAGGACAATGACAGCAGTCTGTCGCTGAAGCTGCTCCTCTGTCTGGAGATGATACTGTTATCATGACAATGATAAACATTATGATAATGTTTAGAGCCCACAGTAATTAAAGTATGCAATATGACTATATTTGGTTGTAAATTACATTACAGTAATTTATGGTTATTATTTTTTGGCAAAAAAGGGTTTCAAAGGGGGCAAAGTAAAAAAAAAATGAATAAAAAACAGTGATTTTTGGAATGTTTAACATGCAGAAGTCCCTTCATGGCACAATCAAGTGAAACTCAGCTTGCAAACATTTAGCAAACTTACCAGCTTATTGAATTTATTATACAGTATGTCCTGTTTATTTCATTTCGGGCAAGGAGCCGAGCCAACTTGCCAACCAAAAGGTGTAGTTAACCACAGCATTTCGAGATGGATGTGCGGAGGGCGCATCATTTGTCATTGGGAAGCTGGACAATGAATCCGTCAATCACTTTCCAACTAGCCAATTATCGTGTACAGCCTGTCCACTTTAACCCGCCCCTTTCGTTCGTAACGATGAGCACTGTAGTGAACCGCCCCCTTTGTCTATAGGTCGTTCAGGCGGTCAGTTTGTCCGTCACATTACCACACATCAAAACAGTCACAAGTCTGAGCAGTGAATTTAAGCGCAAGTCAAGGTAAGAGACTGGCGCACTGGCGGCTGTTTCTTTGTCATTTTTTTGCATAGCTGACTTTTCTCGGTGTCTTCTAAATACAAAATCTTGCTCGATTTCTGCACGATCGGAGCAGCTACGTCGCATTGTTGTCGCAAATGTAACGGTATTTTTTTCGAAGGGAAACGCGGTGCGATTTAAATAGCAGCAAGTCTTCGTTCAGTCAGTTTGTAATCTGTGCTGTCAGCGGGACGCTCGTCTGTGACGTCAAGCATAAACAGGAAATGGGAGAAGCAGACACTGTACTTTTTATGAGCAAGGAAAGCACTGAAGCGTCTTTTAAAAGGAATGAGGCTCATAATTCTCAATGACAATAACTGATGGAACCCTTCTCGGGGGACCCGTTTCGCTTTTATGTTTCTTGTATTCTGTTTTTGTGGTGAAACATTGCATTTAATATAGTACACTATGTATAAATTCTTATATGTACATACTTAATTAGCATCTTTTCAGAAATATTATGTGTATAACCGAATAAGCGGGGGGGGGGGGGGGGGGGGGGTTCGGGGGTTGATATGTTTTAGCGTACGCAGTCTGTGCAGTTTGTTTTTATCATGATTTATATGCTGGTTTTATCTTAGTTAACATTGTAAAGCCAGCATCAATCTTAATGTTTAGATTCTCCATAAATATTGGTTTCATGAATTTTAAATGTTAAAAAATGAAGCAGCACCATTCAAATAATACATCAATAACAATGTGCATCAAAGATTTCAATAATACATTGGCAGGTTTACTTTTACTAATTTGGCAAGATGCAAGATTTGGATTGTTATCCAGAAATATTCAGTGGTGTGAAAGGAATCATGTTACTGGGTTTTAAGTACTGGGGTGGGCTGAAAAATAAGCTCAGGTGTCCCTTCAACAACATATACACAGAATTTGAGTTTTATGTATCAGAAATAAGTCACATTTTAGTTTCAGAATTTTAGAATACTTACATAGTAATTAACCTGGCCTTTCACTGTATCCATGTTGAAAGGAGAAATCCCTCCTAAAAATGGAAAAACTGTTGGATTGAAATCCTCTGCAGAAAGGTAATATGAATTGGGCAATGATGTAGAAGTCCACAAGTCCTCTTTGCTGGCAACACCACACTACACTAGTTTCAAATAGTTTGGAAGGAAAAGGCACACCGTCCAGCTTTTCTGACAGCCTTTTATTGTAATCAGGTTGGCAGCAACCCCTAGTTCTGGAGGAACAGGCATGACCGAGCTTTATTGTAATCAATGTGGTACAACGGTGCTGCTACACAGCTTCCAAGTCCAGGGTTCATGTCACAGCCAGTGTGCTGTTCCTGAGGATTCTGCATGTATTGTGGGTGAGTTGGTTATTCTCAGTGTGTTCCACCTTTCCACCCACATCTCAAAGTCAATTTGGCAATTCTTAACTGGCAGTATTATGAATGATGGTGTGAGTGTACTTGAGGAGATTTGACATTATACATCTCAGGCCCAGGACGGAACTCTCATAATGGGCACCTCCTTAGCCTCAGTCTCACAACGTAACATTCATATATTAAAAATATTACTACAGAATATTATCTGTGTGTTTTCTAACACTGCAAACCAAATGCAACAAAATATCCTTTTAACATCATGTAAAACAAATTGTTAAGTCATTGATAACATTCATCTGTCCATCCATTCATTTTCTTAATATGCTTATCCTGGGCAGGGTCGCGGGCCAGCTGGAGAATATCCCAGCAATCACTGGGCACAAGGCAGGAGCAACACCTGGATGAGGAGCCAGTCCGTCACAGGGTTAACACACACTAGGGGACAATTTAGCAATGCCAATTCACCTATTAATACCATCGACAGCAAAATTCACAAAGCTCCCATTTAATGGAAACGATTATAAGAGTGTTCAATCTCCTTGGTATATCATTGAGTGGAAGTAATTTTTAATCACCTTTAGTTGAGTAAAACAACACTTTTCCTGGCCACAGTGTCTGGTAATGTGCAACAAACACACCGTGCAATGCGCACAGTGGGTTAATGCTCTTAATGCTGTATGGCATTAAGCAATTCAAGAGGTGTCTTGTCAGCTCATCTTTAAAAGTGCCAGAGTATACCTGTCGCACCTGACACTCAAATCCTGCTGTCAAATCATTAGATATTTTGTCACAAACTTGACAGAAACCACAAAAAGGTTTGTGGCAGCTACCCGTGTATTGTATCCTGGCTGCAAAATCAAATGAACAATTGTACAGAAGCGTACAGCTTGGAGTCCAGAACAGAACTGATTTGCTTGTCAGAAAGATGGCAGCTTTAAGGGAGAGCGGAGGAAGTGATGTCATCAGTAGGACTGGAACCAGAAGTAGTGTCACTGGGGCCGGGGCCGGAAGTGATGTCACCAATAGGGCCGGAATTGGAAGTGATGTCATTGGGCCCCGGGACCGGAAGTGACGTCATACATAGCACGAAGACCAGAAGTGGTGTGATTGAGGCCAGAACCAAAAGTGATATCATTGGGGCCAGGCGGAGTTTCCCATAACTGGTGTGCAGAGAAGTGAGAGAAAGAGTTAGTACACTCTGCCACCACCTGGTCTGGCATGGAATTACTCTCATTCAGGCCCTTTAGCTGCCTTCCAGTGCTCACATGTGTGACAATTGTTAGTAAAGGCGCCATTAGAAAAGCAATGAATTTATGCATAGACTGCCCTGGGCCCACCACCAGCAAAGGGCCCACTACACATGTTTCCATTACCTGCTCTTGTAGGCACACTTTATCTGCATGTGACCTGCAAAGGACTGCTGTTGCTTCCAGGATTGGTGCTTGCATCACAGAATTGGCTTAATATTGGGTTGTGTTTAGTATTAGATAGGATAGATGTATAGATAATACCAATAAGAATTAAGATATTTGTAACCCGAACATCATAATAATATAGTCAGCGCGAAACGTTTTAGACAGTGGGGTGGGTAGGTATTGTCCGCTGTAGAACCGACCATAAAGTAAACAAGTTTACTTTAGGATCGTTCTACGAGCGAACGGACAATATCTCCCTCCCCATCCCACTATCTTAAGGCCCCTATATATACGATCCGGGACACACGACGAAATCATGTGTCACAATTCTGGTTAATTGGGGATTTGGCGTAATTTTTGGTGACAAATCAGAGGCCAAGAAGGGGCAGTATTGGGAAATTATCATTGGCGTTCTCTTGATTCGATTTTGATGGCGCAATTTCAAAATTTGCAGAATAAAAAGTTAGAAAGAAGAGATTCTAAGTATCATGTTAAAGTACAGTTTGTTGGATTAGAGCCTAGAGAACGAAACTTGTAAACAATTGAGTTTTCATTAAATTGTATTATAATAATAATAATGTTATGCACTAGGTACTATCACTATGAAAAAAGATTTCTTACATTGTACATTAAACTGGCTTATTAATAAAAAGGCATTTTACTTTTTTTTTTATTCATAAAAAATTGTTTACAAAATAATTAACATTTTGCCCTCTTTACTTTTAATTGAATAAAAAAATTGCTTTCTCAATAAATTTCATTTTATATTTTGGTGGACATGGGGGTGACAAGTTTAAACTCTGCACCGGGTGCCACCAGACCTTGCCACGCCACTGCTAGGTAGTGCTCCTGAAATGAGTTATACATTTCTGAGGTTGGTAATATCTGAAACAGATGCAGCAGGGATGGTAGTAATAGGGATGGAAGAAGTGAAATGTGAGGTATTGGAAAAAGAGGAGCTACTTTAGGAGAGGAGACTGAAGGCATTTTTTCATTCAGTGAGTAAAAGACCTAATCTGTAATTGTGAATTAGACAATTGTATTACCCTTCTCACTAATTACTGTATTAGGAATAGAACCTTACTTCTTTATCCTTCACTGGAGTGTAAGATGCAATTACCTGTCTGCTCCACAAGGTATATTCCAATCTGGATAAAGCTGGCAACAGTATGAGGATTTTTGATTTCTTCACTGCCTTAAATACTATCTAGTCATCCCTGATAAGGAGTAAACTAGTGGATAGGCAGGTGGATGAGCCTACTGTGTCGTGGATAATGGACTATCTGTCTGGCACAACATAGTTTATGAGGACTTCCCCTCTGGTATGGATATGAGCTACACTGGAACAGCACAAGGGATGGTCCTGTCACGTCTTCTGTTCACCCTGCATGCCTCATACCATAAATATACTGTAAGAGCAGGCCATGTCATTTGCAGAAATTCTGTGATGATTCTGCACTAATGGGATGTATTGACAAGGGGAGTGTAACATTGTATAGGAGAGCTTTAAAAATTGTCTGCATCTCAACACCAAGGAAGTGGTGCTGTACCAAAGAGCCTGGGAGTGGATATGGAGGTGGTACACTGGTAGAAGTACATTGTGGTCCACATAAATGAGAAGCAGATTGGACTTTTTTTCAGGACAAATCATCAGAGATCCTGTATGTCACTACGACAAGACGATTGTGTGCGCATCTTTTTACTGTCACTATTCTGGGGAGACATCTCTCTCTCTCTCTCTCTCTGTATATATATATATATATATATATATATATAAACCTCTGTCTATCTGTCTGTATGTCTGTTCACTTTTCATGAAAGAACTACTTAATGGATTTAGTTTTTTTTAGTTTTTTTTTTCTATAATTTGCTTGAACATTCCAGTTGATTTTGCGACTTCTCTCTTCAAGATTAGTGTCATAGTTTGCTTGTGGTGCCGATTTATTTGCGCAAATCCCAGACATACGCAGCGGGCCGAGGGGACCTTCTCACTCACGCACCAGCCTTGGGGCATGTACCTTACCTCCGCTTAGCTTGCAAATGTGAATTTCCCTTGGGATTAATAAAGTATCTATCTATCTATCTATCTATCTATCTATCTATCTATCTATCTATCTATCTATCTATCTATCTATCTATCTATCTATCTATCTATCTATCTATCTATCTATCTATCTATCTATCAAATGACAGAACTACTTAACAGATTTAGATCTGTTTGTTTTCTAGAATTTGCTTGAACATTCCGGTTGATTTTGCGACTTCTCTCATTGCGCTAAGAATCATAGTTTGCTTACAGGAGCGATTTATTCGCACTAATCTGAGACAGAGGCTGCGGGCTCAGAAAAGGGGGAATCGTGACGTCAGGAGTGGGGAGTTGGTGTACCTCTGCATTTTGGAGTGTATCTTGCCTCTGCTTAGCTAGTGATACCTTTTTGTTTATTGATTTTTAAAGTTTGTCCTGTTTCACTACTACACTGGCGGAGCTCCAGGGAACAGCTAGTACAAGTAGTACAAGTATAAATTTCATTGTACTACGTACATGAGAATCCCAAGGAAACATGTTACATTTGTGTGCCTTAAATCTAAAAGTGCATCTTCCATTAACGGCTTTTGTTGGATGGGCTTGTAAATGGGATATTCCCAGCAGTCATACATTCCACACTGATGACAACATTAAAGCTCCTTACTTTCATAGCAACTGTGTCAGACTATGAATGTTTTTATAAGGTAGAACAATGTTTTTGTGATTTTAAATGTATTTTTGACAAATGTGCGTTACTGTATGTTCTTGCAGATTGATAATGATTTCTTTATTCCTTTTTAGATTTTATTCACAAAATGGGTGGTGTGACCGAATTATAAAACAATGTTTTCAATTTGCAGGTTTTAGCCAATCAGAATGGTTTCATATAAGCTGCTGACCCCTGAAGATGTATATTTCAGTGCCCCAGTTCCTGTTGTGGCTGAGGAAACATCTGAACCAAAACCTCCAGAAGTCAAACTTTGTTGTAAAAATAAACCCTGCTCGACGTCAACTGCATTCATTGTACTGGCCACCTTTTTGTTTGTTTTGTGCTGTATCTGGCTTATTGGCACCATTTTCTGGCTAAAGGATCCAGGGAATCAGATACCGTACAGATCTCCCTCTCCTTCTACATCCTTGAGTAACCAGAGTAGACCTTCTCCAGAAACATGCAGCAGTATAGAGGTGTCTCACCGCTTTGACTGCTACCCAGAGAGGCAAGTGGTAGTGACCCAGGACCTCTGTCAAGCCAGAGGATGCTGCTTCATTCAGATGCCACCAACTGAAAAAGGAGTGCCATGGTGTTTCTACCCTCCTGACTTTCCAAGTTATGCTTTAGATTCTTTGGTTGACACTGACCTTGGATTTATGGGGAAGCTGGTACGGAAGAATGAGACTTATTATCCAAAAGATGTTAAAAACTTACAGCTTGATATTATGTATGAGACAAATACCAGATTGCATGTGAAAGTAAGTTTGATTTTATTTTTTTTAATACAGAGCTATGCATTTGTGATTTAGTGCACATGTGTCTTGGTGCGTGCTGCCTAATGCTCAGAATCTTGTCTGATTTCCTTTCAAGCCAACCATCTGTCTTCTGAAACTGCTTTTACATAACAGGGTTGTGAGAAGCTGTAACCATCACATCAACACTTTCGCACAAGGCAGTCATCAGCCCTGGATTGGTTCAAAATTAACCACAGTTCACATTCACACGTACAACCTCAGTCACTCATAGCAGACTAGTTGTGAGTCACAAAAATCTAACACTCTGAGATGTGGGAGGACACTGGGGCTCGTTGGGAAAACCTATGAAAACATGGGCCTTGTCTTGATAGAATGGTTTGGTGTCCCATCAAGACACCACAGGGGTATGAAGTGAATTTGGCCAGAAACAAAATGAATACAGTAGATCTCATAAAGAATCTCATATCTCTATATATATAAAATTCAATGTCTGTCTGTTTGTCTGTATGTCTGTCCGCTTTTCATGAGAGAACTACTTAACGGATATGGATTGGGTTTTTTTCTATAATTTGCTTGAACATTACGGTTGATTTTGCGACCTCTCTCATCACGCTAAGTATCATAGTTTGCTTGCATAGTTCGATTTATTTGTGCAATTCTGAGAAACACACAGTGGGCCGAGGGGAGGGTGGAGGGGCCCTCCTCACTCACGCGCCAGCCTCGGGGGGGTTCCTTACCTCTGCTTAGCTAGCAAATGCGAGAACTACTTAAAGGATTTAGATCGTTTTTTTCTCTATAATTTGCTTGAACATTTCCGTTGATTTTGTGACTTGTCCCATTGCGCTAAAAATCATAGTTCACTTGCAGGAGTGATACAGTGCATCCGGAAAGTATTCACAGCGCATCACTTTTTCCACATTTTGTTATGTTACAGCCTTATTCCAAAATGGATTAAATTAATTTTTTTCCTCAGAATTCTACACACAACACCCCATAATGACAACGTGAAAAAAGTTTACTTGAGATTTTTTAAAATTTATTAAAAATAAAAAAAACGGAGAAATCACATGTACATAAGTATTCACAGCCTTTGCTCAATACTTTGTCGATGCACCTCTGGCAGCAATTACAGCCTCAAGTCTTGTTGAATATGATGCCACAAGCTTGGCACACCTATCCTTGGCCAGTTTCGCCCATTCCTCTTTGCAGCACATCTCAAGCTCCATCAGGTTAGATGGGAAGCGTCGGTGCACAGCCATTTTAAGATCTCTCCAGAGATGTTCAATCGGATTCAAGTCTGGGCTGTGGCTGGGCCACTCAAGGACATTCACAGAGTTGTCCTGAAGTCACTCCTTTGATATCTTGGCTGTGTGCTTAGGGTCGTTGTCCTGCTGAAAGATGAACTGTCGCCCCAGTCTGAGGTCAAGAGCGCTCTGGAGCAGGTTTTCATCCAGGATGTCTCTGTAGATTGCTGCAGTCATCTTTCCCTTTACCCTGACTAGTCTCCCAGTCTCTGCCGCTGAAAAACATCCCCACAGCATGATGCTGCCACCACCATGCTTCACTGTAGGGATGGTGCCTGGTTTCCTCCAAACGTGACGCCTGGCATTCACACCAAAGAGTTCAATCTTTGTCTCATCAGAGCAGAGAATTTCCTTTCTCATGGTCTGAGAGTCCTTCAGGTGCCTTTTGGCAAACTCCAGGCAGGCTGCCATGTGCCTTTTACTAAGGAGTGGCTTCCGTCTGGCCACGCTACCATACAGGCCTGATTGGTGGATTACTGCAGAGATGGTTGTCCTTCTGGAAGGTTCTCCTCTCTCCACGGAGGACCTCTGGAGCTCTGACAGAGTGACCATCGGGTTCTTGGTCACCTCCCTGACTAAGGCCCTTCTCTCCCGATCGCTCAGTTTAGATGGCCAACCAGCTGTAGGAAGAGTCCTGGTGGTTTCAAACTTCTTCCACTTACGGATGATGGAGGCCGCTGTGCTCATTGGGACCTTCAAGGCAGCAGAAATTTTTCTGTAACCTTCCCCAGATTTGTGCCTCTCGACAATCCTGTCTCAGAGGTCTACAGACAATTCCTTTGACTTCATGCTTGGTTTGTGCTCTGACATGAACTGTCAACTGTGGGACCTTATATAGACAGGTGTGTGCCTTTCCAAATCATGTCCAATCAACTGAATTTACCACAGGTGGACTCCAATTAAGCTGCAGAAACATCTCAAGGATGATCAGGGGAAACGGGATGCACCTGAGCTCAATTTCGAGCTTCACGGCAAAGGCTGTGAATACTTATGTACATGTGCTTTCTCAATTTTTTTATTTTTAATAAATTTATAAAAATCTCAAGTAAACTTTTTTCACGTTGTCATTATGGGGTGTTATGTGTAGAATTCTGAGGAAAAAAAATGAATTTAATCCATTTTGGAATAAGGCTGTAACATAACAAAATGTGGAAAAAGTGATGCGCTGTGAATACTTTCTGGATGCACTGTATATTCACAGTGGAGTGGAGGGGGAAGAGTGATGTCAGGAGTAGGGAGCCAGGCAGGGCACTCCTCACAGTCCTGTATATGTATATGTAGCTAGATTCAACAAAGGGAGAAATTGAGTCACATATCTTAAAACAGACACCTGCCAGGTGTCATCATCAGAGGAAAATGGTTAGACATACAGGAATTAAAGGAAATATATAGATGGTGAAGGTTGGGGATGAAGAGAGAGGTTGTAGGGGGGTTGGGGTGGATTAGTAAAATGGGATTTGGAAGGTGGTTGTCATAAAGTCTTTTTTTTATTATTTAGATGTTGTTCTGCAGGCTTTAAAAGAAGAACATCTAATTAATTAAAAGAGTATTTATGACCAACACCTTCCAAACCCCTCCTTACTAAATTGTATCATAGACCTTTGCTTCCATATATATATATATATATTTTAACCTGGTTTTCCAGTGCTGGTTCATGGGGAAGCCTATCCCAGCAAGCATCAGCGCAAGGGAGGCATAATCCCCAGAATGGGCATGAGTCCATAATAGCATGACCACACACACACAAACACTAGGCCCAGTTTAACAACGCTAATTCACTTCAGCTGCATGTCTTCGGAGTGTAATACAAATTATACAGATCTTCATCTCCCCTCATCTCATCTCATTTTCTTAGCTGATTTTCCAGGTGAGGTTTATGGTGGCAGGCCAAGCAGGTCAGCCCAGACTTCCCTGTTGCCAGCTATAGATTCTACTTCTTCCTGGGGGACTTCCGTGGCATTCCCAAGTCAACCAAGAAATATAATCCCTCTAGCATGCCCTGGGTCTGTGGGACGTGCCCGGAGCAGCTCTAGGGGGAGAGATCCAAGGGGCATCCTTACATCATGCCCAAAACAGCTGAGCTGACTCCTCTCAATCTGGAGGAGTAGCAACTCTACTCTTAAGTCCTTCCTGAATCGCTGAGCTTCTTCACGCTATCACAGTGTATGAGCCCACTCACCTTGCAAGGAAATCTCATTTCTGCCGTGTATGCTCGCAGTTTCATTCCTTCGGTTGTTACCCATAGCTCATAAGTATAGGTGAGGACAGGGATATAAGATCAACCAGTAAGCTGAGATTTTTGTCATTAGACTGAGCTCCCGCTTCACGACCCCAGACTGGTACAGCAATCACAGAACATGTGCTGCTGCTCAAATCCACTTTTTGATCTCGCCATCCCTTTTTCCGTCACTTGTGGAGCAAGATAATGAGATGCTTAATCTCCTCCACTAACAGCTCCTCACCTGGAGAGAAAAAGCCACTCTTTTCTGAGAGAGCACCATGACTTCAGACTTGAAGGTGCTTATCCTCATCCCTGCCACTTCACACTTAGCAGCAAATTACTCAAGTGTGTACCAAAGGTCACAGTCAGATGAGCCAAAGGACAATATTATCTGCAGAGAGCAAAGGTGCTACACCTAGCCTACCCAACTGGGCACCTACACCCCCTCTGCTGCGCCTTGATATCTTGTTCATAAAAACCACAAACAGGAGTGGTGACAAGACACAGCTTTGCTGGAGTCTAACACCCACAGTGAACAAATTCAACTTAATGTTAAGTATTCAGACTCAGCTCCCATTGCATTCATATAAGGAACAAGTAGCATACACAAGTGGCCCTGTTACCCCATTTTTCAGCAGCACCCCACATAACACATGCCAAGGGACATGACATGGTCATATGCTTTCTCCAAATGCATGAATCACTTGTAGACTGGGCTGTCATGGAAGCATCGGCGTGCAAATGTTCTTTCCAACTGAAATTGATTATGTTGGTTAAAAACAATTTATAGATCCTAATCCATTAATAGACAAAAGCATTCTTCTAATTTTCAGTGTTTCCCAGACACCTGTTGAACTTTTTTGTTTTTCCTTCAAATGATTTTGTTTAATTATGTATACAAATGCAGAATTTCAACTGCATATTTTATAAAAAGCTAACTTTTTAGACATGCAGTAATTGTAGGCCAACAGGAACCCACAGAAGCACACACAGTAAATGGATGTTTGACTTAAATTTAATTTTAACCAATTGTCTTTTTTTCTTTTTGTTGAGTTGGGTACAGTATATTGTATAAAAGTCTATAAGTTAATTAAAATGTTGGTAAAAGTCTAGTCCCTCTGGCTAGCCCTGACATGAACAGCTTTTTTGAAACATGTTAACAATAGCTGTCTATTTATTTATTTATATAGGTAACTGACTCCAGCAGTAAACGTTTTGAAGTTCCCATTTCTGTCCCAAATGCTACAAAAAAGGCCATCGGTCCAGAATATGTTGTGGAGTTTTCTAAGCAGCCGTTTGGATTAATTGTTAAACGCCTGTCAAGTGGAACTGTATTGTAAGTTGTAAGAGTGTTTTTTACATTTGTCTATAGGGAAGGTCTTCTCTAATGAGATTATAAACAATGTTTCTTGTTCTAACCTTTTCAAATTTTGGCGAACAATGGTTATAACAGTCACCCACTACATTTTTATTAGTACACTTAACTGATTGCTTGACTGATAACTTATTTGAACCACCATCTACTAGGAAGGATGACTTGACTACATTTCCACTTCTCCAGCTCAAACAAAACAAACACTTCTCACTTCACTTTCTCTCTTCCCCTCTCTCATGAGCCAGGCATCCTTTTCTTACAAGTAAACCTTCTTCCTAAAAACCATCTCCTAACTTTAGATCAAATAGGACTTGGCTTTGAACTCCTGACCCCTGTCATTTCTGGCTAAGCACCAAAATCACTTCCCCTTTTCAAGGATGACTCTGTTTAGCTACAGAGACATCAGGTTAGTGCTCCCTCTAGTGGCTTTTGGTGTCTTTGCAACCTTGATCCTTGCCTGGCCTTTACATGGTCAGGTTTCCAGGCGTAATTCTGTCTGTTTTCTTAAAATGACAATATAGATCAAATTCTGTTATAGCGAATACCGATGTTTTGAAATTTTCAGAATAACAAATACATTTTGTTAGCCTGGACAAACGTTCATACAACATCATGTTGAATTAATTTCATTTTAACAAAATGAATATTTCAGTGTAATGAAGTTTTTTTTATCAAAAAATGTCCACAGAAGGTAATAATGTGATGCAATAAATACTTAATGCCATGCCTACACTTTCCACGCCAAGTCTCAGGAACCCTACAACAGGCTGTCTCAGAGAAAGAGACAGTCTCTTAACGAAGTTTCCGGTCTCCGAGAGGCTTTACAAGAGTGTAGGCACAACATCATACAGGTATAGCCGAAGTCAAAGTTAGCGCTCAATCTAGCCTCTGCATGGGTAGTCAGTTGTGTTGTGTGCGGATATTGTACTGTTTGAGTTTCATAGTGCTTCTCAAAGTTTTCTTTGAGATGAACAAAAAAAAGTGAAAAATGGCTTCAGTTTACGCTGAAAGATAAATTAACAATCCTAGAAAAGTTTGATTCCGGAATGAAGAAAAATAACATGGCAAAAGTATTCAGAATCACACCTTCATCTTCATCTAACCTCTCGTTTTCACTCTGTATTCATACTGTACTTGTATTTCTTTAAAAAAAGAAGTTACATCTAACGTCTCATTTTCAAGTAAAATATTTTTTGCAGTTCAAGAAGCGCTGTTTTTTTATACAGGTATTGTCAAGCTTGGCTTACAGAGTTGCACAAGAAGGTGAGTCCAGGTTTTCAAGGAAAATACATTTACTTCATTACTATATAGAGAAAGCAGGTACAGTCTCAAGACTTCATTCCAAATAGAAGCTCTTAGGAGCCGCAAAACGGCCAATCGTCCTGCGTTAGCTCCCATCTTCACATCACAAGAACACCAGTGTCTTTGGTTTACTGTTTACCAGATGCAGCAGAGCAGCTATGAAGCTGTCCTTGCGCCACTGCCATTATAGATGCCAACCCTGGTCACAATAGTATATGTATTATCCCCATATTCATTGTAATGAAATTTCAGTTATAATGAAATATTTTTATGGTCCTATGAGTTTCATCATAATGGGATTCCACCTGTGTACGTCTTCCATTCAAAGACTATCTGCTGGAGAACACTGATCTTCTACATAAAAGGACTACATTGTCAACGTTCTTTAGCTAGAGATCATGTACTTCCACTTAGATGCCATCTGACTTCTTGCCAGCTCTCCATGTTATCTCCATATTATCTTTCATTCTATCTGGTTCCTTCTTAGGTTTGACTCATGAGGTGGCAATCCTCCCACCCTGGCAGACACATGACCAAGGAGTGGGTGGTATGGCCAAAAACCTCTATCAGAATGCTTTTAAAAATTAGATACAAACATAATGTATTTGTGTATACTTTTAACACAAAATGTGTTTATTTAACAAAGAACAGATGTATTCATGATTAATTGTTCACCTCTTATAATTTGGATCACTTATTAACTTACTTAAATGGATTTGACATCAGGTATTCACCTTTTCATCGTAAATTGATAAAATCTCAGCTTCTCTCTCACTGAGTCATGCTGCCACTGAACAAACACAGGACAACACTCTGCCTTTCTTGTCCTCCCTCCCTCTTTCAAATAGCCAGCTTTAAACCTATAATCCTTTGGCAAAAGTCATGGTGGATGGGAGATAATACTGACTCACCAATCAAGGTGGGTCGCATATAATTCTGGGTAATATTCTTAAAGGTGTAGGTCCACTTATTACACACGGCGCCACATACAAATCCAAACTCAAAGACTGTGCCTTTAAGCCACTAATACACCAACATAAAATCACGTTTCCCTTTTTCTTTGCATGCACAGATTTATACATTTTCTGATATGATATACTTTACATTTAAATTAGTTTTCAGGTCTTTTTAGTGAACATTTTTTCCAAAATGTTCACAAGCAGAATTTCATTCAGTATGCTGGATCAACTGGTTTATGGCCCACTCCTAGAATGATTAAAACTATCTACCCCTTGCAGACCCTGCCATCCACATCAACATGTAAAGGGCCTCTTCTTTTATTAACGGGGATCATTAAACTGAGTGAAAATTTGTCATGGAATTTTAGCCCTGCTCAGTTTAATCCTAGTGGTATATTTACCCCTTGTAATCTCTTTACACCATATAATATTAAAGTCCAAAAAGATAATTTTTGGCTATTGGATCTTTTTGTAGTTATCTTGCTATCTAACTTGTTTAACTTTACTCTATCAATGAACATGAATTCCTCTTGTAATAATAACGCTCCTACTTATTATTACTAAGTAAACATCTAAAATTAAACAAATATTTCACACAAGTATTTTTAAAGGAAGAAACAAATGGAATGCCATATGTAGAAGTAACAACAATAGATAGATAGATAGATAGATAGATAGATAGATAGATAGATAGATACTTTATTAATCCCAATGGGAAATTCACAATCTCTGAGTTACTGGATTTTAAATTAGAAGAGTAAGATGTGCTTCAAGCCCTAATATGTTAGACTAATAAAACCCCTGAACCAAGTGGATTTTTGCCATTTGTATTGACAAAAATGAAAGATGTCATCTATAAACTCTTATTACACATATTTGTGCAGTCAGTTGAGAAAGGAGAACTAATGGAGGACTGGAAAGTTGCAAATGTGATTTCATTCTTCATGAATGGAGACAAACTGGAATCTGATAATTACACACCAATGAGTCTTCAGTACCATGCAACAAATTAGAAATGCACCTATATGAAAATAATATACTAAATAACATTCGGCATAGGTTTATGACAGGAAGATCCTGCCAAACCAGTCGTTTAGACATTTTTAACAGGCCTGTGGAATAGTTGATAAAAGCAAAGTATACTTTAGTTAGACTTTCAAAAGCCCTTTGATATGATCCCACACCAAAAATCAATTCTGAAACCACAAGCTGTAGGCATCAGAGATAACCCACAAAACTGGATCTCAAGTTAATTAACCAGCAGGAGACAAAGAGTACAGATGAATGAGGAGAATGCTCCTCAGTGGAGTCCCTCAGGGTCTGTCCTTGGACCGTTACTTTTTCTGATGTATATTAATGACTTTGATAATGGTAAAATTGGTAAACTTGTGAAATTTGAAGATGACACTAAAATTGGAGGAGTGACAGGCACTAAGGATACATCAAAATAATCCAAAAAGACTTGGACAAGCTTTAGAACTGAGAAAATACTTGGAAAATGTAGTTTAATAAGTGTAAAGTTCTTCACATGGGAAACAGGAAAGCTAATTATAAATACAAGATGGGAGACATCGTCCTAGAAGAAGAAACCTCTGAAAAGCATTTAGGGGCTTATGTTGACACAGCATTTTTATCATCTAAGCAATGTGCAGAATCAATTAAAAAGGCAAATAAAATGTTACAGTATATTGTTAAAACTTTTGAATATAAATTGATGGATGTTATCTTCAAACTATAGGCCTACAATGCAATAGTGAGACTGCATCTGGAGTATTGGTCAAAAGAGACCAATGTCAATGTGCATTTAAGACTATAGCCAGGAAGCACTTCTTTAGGCAAAGAGTTGTTGGAATCTGGAACAAACTACTGAGACACATACTGTAGTTGAAGCTGAAACCTTCACAATGTCTAAGGAGTATCTGGATGAGTTAATGGGAGAGCTCAGCTATTAGCTAAACAAACTGGCTTGATGCAGTGTCGTTTTTTTTTTCAGATTTGTTATGTTCCTATATATCTGTTATTTAGAAGATTATGCAGAGAAATATACTGCTAAGCTTGCATTGTTTTAATGTTTTGTCTTATTTTTTTATTCTTTTCAGAATAAATACAACCGTGGCCCCATTATTCTTTGCAGACCAGTTCCTCCAGATATCAACCATTCTGCCATCCCAATATATTTATGGGTTAGGAGAACACCGAGCTGGCCTTCTTCACAGTGTGCAGTGGAATACCTTAACGTTTTGGGCAAGGGATGTGCCTCCAACGGTAAATGAACAACTTATTTAGTGTGTCTGAAAGCTGGTGTAGCTTTTTTACTGGGACTCGTGCACTGCAAGTGCTGGTGTGGTCCACCTCTGCTTTTGTAGGATTTTTTTTTCTTTTAGTTTTGGCTTGTTTTTATTCTTACTGTTCTGTAAAGACTGTGGTAGCTGGTGCCCTGCCCAGGGATTTGTTCCTGCCTTGCACCCATTGTTGGCTGGGATTGGCTCTTGCAGACCCCCGTGACCCCGTGTTAGGATATAGCGGGTTGGATAATGACTGACTGACATGACTGTTCTGTAAAGATCAGAACATTAATGCATCACAACTCTGGATCATTGATTGGCTGAAACACAGAAGAAAAATGAACTGTTGATTAGGATGTAAATTGTAGTTTTACATTATAACATCTCCCTAACTTAGATGGTTTACATTTAACTCTTCTGTGGAACATCCAATACTGGACATTTCTTATTTTCTCTGAGCACTTGTATGTGTTGTTATATAAGCAGTCTCACTGCTGAATTTATACATCTTTATATATAATACTCTACAGTGGCTGTTCGTTTGTCTGTCCAGGATTTTAAATCGCCTGTAGCTCGCAAACCGTTTGAACTATTGATCTGAAATTTGGTACACATAACTACATGACGTCTACTGTACGCTTTCGGGGTGATGATTGACCTGCAAGGTTATTCCTCTTTTAATTTTTATTTTATTGTAGAGTCAACTCTTGGCTGTGGCGGCGCATGCGTACTGGCGCTATTCTCATCCCTAATACCTTCGCCATCACTTCCCCTACCTCTTCATATCATAAATCATTCTTGAGGCAGATTGAAGGCTTAAGTGCCAGTTTAAGTGAAAAATTAAAGAAAACGTACTAAGTAATTGCAACACAAACACTAACTTAATCAGTTTTAACGGGAAAAGATGCCGACAAAAGAAGAGAAGTAACAGCAAGTGCATCCACCTCTGAGCAAATGAATGCTAAAAATACGGAGAAAGAGTATGAAAACTATGAATGCTCAAGTCAAGTGTATTCACTGCACATTATCATGCAGTGGGCCGTTACTGGTTAGTACATAAAAGTAAATATTGGAAAGGTTGTCATATGTGAAATATTTATATTGGTGCGCGTAACAACATATAAAATTTATCCCTAAAAGAAGTGGAGGTGGAGTGGTGGTTAAACAACATTTGATATTAATGACATTATTTGAATTAATGATATGCAGTGTTACTTTCAAGCATCTCCATTACCTCCCAGCTGTCAGTGCCAAGCCAGAAGATTAAGCAAAAACCAACAAATGTGATGAACTGAAATGTGTATTGCATTTCTAAAATTATATATTGCCTATATGTTGAATATGCCGTATATATTATAATTTTCAGTAAGTTGGATTGTTGGGAGACAAAGTCAGAGAGGTGAGATTTCATTGGTTTGGACATGTGCAGAGGAGAGATGCTGAGTATATTGGGAAGAAGGATGTTAAGGATAGAGCTGCCACGGAAGAGGAAAAGAGGAAGGCTTAAGAGGAGGTTTATGGATGTGGTGAGAGAGGACATGCAGGTGGTGGGTGTAACAGAACAAGATGGAGACGACAGGAAGATATGGAAGAAGATGGTCTGCTGTGGCAACCCCTAACGGGAGCAGCCGAATGAAAAAGAAGAAGTGTGCATGTTTATCAGTTGTTCCTCCATGTACTTGATAAGGTGGGGTGATTTAGTTTGCTGGGCTAAGAACAATTTTGTAGCTAAATACAATGTGACTTAAAATACTAAAGATATATCCCCAGACGTAGTACCACACATCTAGTGATTATAGGTTCAGAGATTTTTAACAGTTGTGTACAGATCAGAAGCTAGTGATTCATCATTTGCTTACATCCAGCTAGTACCACTATCACCACGATAAGTGATACACATTTATTTCAAAACCAACATATAATGCTAAAATGTGTTTATCATTTTTATTTTAAAAAATACATTTATTTTTCTTCATGTCTAGTGTGGTTGATGGAAGGTTTGCAAGCTGAAATGTTGCCAACCCGATCGTCTCCGTTTAATCAAATGAGAATTGTAAACAAAACATGCGCTTGATGGTCGCAAAACAAATAAAAATCAGGGTTTCCTTTTAGGAAACTTTCTCGGCTAACCAAGCCTGCTTTAATCGTTGTAGGAAGGAGCTCTGTCCTGCAGTGCACTCTTCTTTCAAGTGACAGCTTCTTCCTGGAACCATCTCAGTGCTGTGGAGGGAATAGAAGAGCATAAGGTTAGCGCCAGCACCCCATTTCGACTCAAGGTGGTAGTACATACTTCAGAAGAGCCCGGAGGATGATACACTGACCCGCATGCATGTACGATGCACAGGACACACTGCTCATGTCTTGTCCAGATCTCAGACACAAGGGCAACTTCCCCAGATAATATTTTAAAAATTTTTATCATATTTCTTTTGACTGTATTTAAAAGTTTTGAAAAATCTTTTAAGAAGATACAACACATAATGTCTCTTAGACAAATGTAAAAACTAGTAGCAGTGAGTGAATGAATCTGTTTTAACCCATCAGATTCACCAGTATCTAAGGTGATGCCTAAGGCTTAGATGTAAGCCTTGAAGAGTCTGATACTTTAATATTAGAAGAGGTCAGAGCATGTTGTGCGGCTATAGATGAGCTGTGAGCCTGGTTGGTCATTGTGCTCTTAAACAACAATGGTTGCTTTTCATCATTGTCCTTGACTCTGTACAATGTAAGCCTCTACCAGAATATAAAAAGAAATGTAATCCAGAACACATTATGACTCGATTATTGGTTTTAGAGAATAGATCATGCAATGCAATACAGTCATATGAAAATCTTTGGGAACCCCGCTAAATTCTTTGGATTTTTGTTTACCATGTCTGATGTGAGAAGGTCCTTCAAAAAGGTCAATCCTCGCAAAGCTTCGGGACCTGATGGCATCCCAGGCCGTGCCCTCAGGGCGTGTGCTGACCAGCTAGCAGGTGTGTTCACCAACATTTTCAATCTCTCCCTGAGGCAGTCAGTGGTCCCCACTTCCTTCAAGGCATCCACCATCATTCCTGTCCCAAAGAAACCGGTGGTCTCCTGTCTGAATGACTATCGCCTGGTTGCACTGACATCGGTCATTATGAAGTGTTTCGAGCAACTAGTCAAAAGTTACATCTGCTTCTCCCTCCCTGACACGCTGGATCCTCTCCAATTTGCTTACAGAGCAAACAGATCGACAGAGGATGCCGTTGCGCTAACAATAAACACTGCCCTCACCCACCTGGAAAGAGGAAATACATATGTAAGAATGCTGTTCATAGATTACAGCTCGGCATTCAACACCATCATCCCCTCAAAACTCGTCTTGAAACTTGACGACCTTGGGTTGGGGACGACCATCTGCAGATGGATTTTCTCTTTACTCACAAACAGGCCCCAGGTGGTGAGAGTCGGCAAACACACATCCTCATCACTCATTTTAAACACAGGAGCGCCACAGGGCTGTGTGCTTAGCCCCCTCTTGTATTCCTTGTTCACCCGTGTCATCAAGTTTGCAGATGACACAACCATCATAGGCCTTATCACTGACAACGATGAGACGGCCTACAGAGAGGAGGTGCTGGTATTGAGTAATTGGTGCCTAGATAACAACTTGTCTCTTAACGTCAGCAAAACCAAGGAGATGATTGTGGACTATCGAAAACAACAAGGCAGAGAACACCAGGCCATCTACATCAGCGGCATAGAAGTTGAAAGGGTTAACAGCTTCAAGTTCCTCGGAGTAAACATCACCAAGGATCTCTCGTGGACCCTTCACATAGACACTGTGGTCAAGAAAGCTCACCAGCGGCTCTACATCCTGAGGAGGCTGAGGAAGTTTGGCATGAATGCCAACATCACCTCAAACTTTTACAGGAGTGTGGTCGAGAGTCTGCTGACGGGCTGTATTACCGTCTGGTATGGGAGCTGCTCTGCCAGCAGCCGGAAATCACTACAGAGAGTGGTGAAGGCAGCAGAGCACATCACGGGCAAGAGTCTTCCTGCCACTGAAGACATTTACCTCCATCGGTGCTTGCGTAAGACAAGCGGCATCATAAAGGACCACAGCCATCCAGCACGCCAGCTGTTCTCCTTGTTACCGTCTGGCAGACGATACAGGAGTCTGGCTGCTCGGACTACAAGACTTAAGAACAGCTTTTACCACCAGGCCATTCGACTCCTCAACAGCAACACCTGAACACTTACATACATTTACATAACATCTACATTGCACTACATCTACATTGCAATACTCACACACAAACTGTACCTGCACACACTCAGAATACTGACTGGAACATGCATCTGCACTTTATGGAATATGCATCTGTACTTATAAAACATTATCTGTGCAATAACTGTCATTTGTACTTGCTGCTCATTCAACTCATATTGCTCTATAACTTCTTTTAAAACATACACATTTTATTTTATATGGCTTGTCTATTTTTAACTTGTAATCTTTTTTTAAGCTTTATTGGATTTAGGCTGAGTGACTTGTTTTTCTCGTCATACACATTTCATTGTATGTTGACCCTGTGTTAACCTATATATGACAAATAAACCTAAACCTACCATTGGCTGAGCTTTCAAAGTAGCAACTTCCTTTTAATATATGACATGCCTTTTGGAAACAGTAGTATTTCAGCAGTGACATTAAGTTTATTGGATTAACAGAAAGTATGCAATATGCATCATAACAAAATTAGGCTGGTGCATAAATTTGAGCACCCCAACAGAGACATTACATCAATACTTAGTTGAGCCTCCTTTTGCAAATATAACAGCCTCTAGACACCTCCTATAGCCTTTGATGAGTGTCTGGATTCTGGATGGAGGTAGTTTTGACCATTCTTCCATACAAAATCTCTCCAGTTCAGTTAAATTTGATGGCTGCCGAGCATAGATCATCCCATAGATTTTCGATGATGTTCAAGTCAGGGGACTGTGACGGCCATTCCAGAACATTGTACTTCTCCCTCTGCATGAATGCCTTTGTAGATTTTGAACTGTGTTTTGGTCATTGTCTTGTTGGAATATCCAACCCCTGCGTAACTTCAACTTTGTGACTGATGCTTGAACATTATCCTGAAGAATTTGTTGATATTGGGTTGAATTCATCTGACCCTTGCCTTTAACAAGGGCCCCAGTCCCAGAACTAGCAACACACATCACAGCACAGCCCCACAGCATGATGGAACCTCCACCAAATTGGACAGTAGGTAGCAGGTGTTTTTCTTGAAATGCGGTATTCTTCCGCCATGCAAAGCGCTTTTTGTTATGACCAAATAAGTCAATTTTTATCTCATCAGTCCAAAGCACTTTGTTCCAAAATGAATCTGGCTTGTCTAAATGAGCATTTGCATACAACAAGTGACTCTGTTTGTGGCGTGAGTGCAGAAAGGGCTTCTTTCTCATCACCCTGCCATACAGATGTTCTTTGTGCAAATTGTGCTGAATTGTAGAACGATGTACAGATACACCATCTGCAGCAAGATGTTTTTGCATGTCTTTGGAGGTGATCTGTGGGTTGTCTGTAACCATTCTCACAATCCTACACATATGCCGCTCCTGTATTTTTCTTGGCCTACCAGACCTGCTGGGTTTAACAGCAATTGTGTCTGTGGCCTTCCATTTCCTGATTCCATTCCTTACAGTTGAAACTGACAGTTTAAACTTCTGAGATAGCTTTTTGTAGCTTTCCCCTAAACCATGAGACTGAACAAACTTTGTTTCCAGATCTTTTGAGGTTACTTTGAGGATCCCATGCTGTCACTCTTCAGAGGAGAGTCAAAGGGAAACACAACTTTCAATTGACCACCTTAAGTACCTTTTCTCATGATTGGACACACCTGTCTATGAAGTTCAAGGCTTAACGAGCTAATCCAACCAATTTGGTGTTGCAAATAATCAGCACTGAGCAGTTACATGCATTCAAATCAACAAAATTACAAGGAGACCCACATTTTAGCACAGACAGTTTTTCACATTTGATTTAATTTCATACAACTAAATACTGCTTCACTAAAAATCTTTGTTCAGAAAACACCCCACTACTCAGATGTTCCTAGGAAATGAAAGACATACCACTGTTATCTTTTTTGTTGAAAGTAGAGTAAATGTATTATGCAGGCTGAGAGGGGTTCCCAAACGTTTTCATATAACTGTATCTACAGGGCATAATCAATTCTACAGAGCTCAAAATAAACACAATTATTACCTGTAGTATAAAGAACATATTAACAGTTTGTACTGAAAAAACATGCAAAGATGGCAAGTACAAAAAGTGAGAATTCTAAATCATTACCTGCGCCTACAGATTTTGAAAATAGAGTTTGCAGGTATAATCAGTGATTAACTGGGATCCTGGAGGAAAGAGAAAATGGAAAACCAAGCTAATTCATATCTGTATTTTTCACGTAAACCCAAATGTTATTAAGGAAAATCCAGAAATTGATATTGCTTAGCTGGTAAACATTTTTTTTTGCTATTTGGTACACTGTATTAATCCCCGATAGTCTTTTCACATGACCTTTAGGGGTCAGAGCATAGGGTCAGCCATTGTACGGCACCCCTGGAGCAATTTTCAGGTTAAGGGCTCTGCTCAATAGAGTAGTATCCCTTATGGCAATGGGATTTGAACTGGCAACTTTCCAGATACCAGCACAGATCCTTAGTCTCAGAGTCACCACTCCGCCACTTTCTTGAGAGATTTCTTGGCTGGCATACTCTTTTATGAAGGCAACCAGGTCAGCATTTTTTTTTTCTGATTTTAAAGCTGATACTGCAGGAATGATATCTTCTTGTGATGCCATTATACAATGGCAAAACATGCCAGGAATACACTATACTACATTATATACCCAGCTGCAAAGAGGAGTAATAGTTCTGTTTCCGCCTAGCTTATTAGTGACTGGATTGTATTTGCATGGAAGGCATGTGTGTTACAATTGTAATTAATTAAGTGTCTTAACTAGATAACAGTCATTCCCAGAGTGCTAGTGTCAGCAGCCTTGAATGAACTGGTGAAAATAATTGGAAAGTATCTAATATTGTAATTACGCTGTGAAGTGCATGGGGTCATCTCATGTCTTATGTATTTAGAGGCAGACAGCATGAAAAAGTTGTATTAAGAACAAAAGTTTAACGTTACATTCTTATAACCTACTTTATCGGCTATAGAGGTGAAGGGTGAGACACTGTGAACGTGAAGATAATTACACAGAATTTTTATTAAACTGAATTATGAGTCCCATTCTGTGAATACTGAGGCTCAACCTGCTTCACCTTTGTTCAAAGCCCAAGTCAGCTAACACATCTTAAAAGATGCCAGCTATATATTCTCTTTTTTAACATTGTTGACTTTGAATCACACTGGCCTCTGTGCATCTTCAGGGGAACTGTAAATTGCCTATAATTAAATTAACTTTAGTCTCCAGGCAGTCTTTTCTGCCATATTTCATGCATCAACACTAAATGAGTTACAGTTTAAACATATGGAAAATAATGACAAGAGAAAATTACACAAACCATCGCAGAAGCAAAAAGATACCAGTACTTGTTGTGCATGGCCCTCTAAATAGGTTAATTTACAGTATATTTTTGAATAGGAACAGTTTAAATATCGAGAAGTGCTGAGAGTGACAGTGAGTGTGTTAAAAAGCATAAGCCAGTCAGAAGTAGTTAGCTAGCATGCTATAGTGAGGGAAAGTGGAATAACTAGATTACCAATCATTACTGCTAGATAACTGCTTGATTTACATGCTGCCTCTGGGTATAATTTTACACCAGCGCAAAGTCTCTTTTCATTGCTTTGCTGAAAGAAACACAGATTTATTTCCAGATCGCCCCAAAAGAACATGTGGAGTTATCACAGGCCACCAAATTCTTGAGAGATACCTGGTTCATGATGAGATAATCTATTCTTATGGGTACTCCATGCCAGATAAAAAAAAAAAAATCTGGTTATACTCATATTACTTTAATTGGCTAAATTCCAATATCCTCCATAGTTACAAGCCTAGCTGTTGTGCTTGACTCCACTCTTTTTCCCATAGACTATCTAAGACAGCTTTCTATCACAACAAGAACATTTCCATACTCAAATCATCCCTGTCAATTCAGTGCTGAGAAGGGGGTAAATGCTTTTACATCATCTATAGTTTTAAACTTTTATTACTAAAGCTGAAAGTTTTGACATACTTCAAACACAGATCAGATGAACCCATAATCATTTCTCTAAGCAACATCTTTTAAATACATGCTAGATTTAATACAGAAGTCATAATTGAACCTGGTAGTGAAGTGTAGCATGGACTTCTGTGCTGAGTTTGCAAAACAGATTTTTATGTGTTAAGAATTGAAGGACAAGAGTACACTGTATGGATGTTTGCATCAATGTAGGAACCTTTGCAAAAATGTCTAATGTAATGCTGTGGAAAAGAACAACATCTGCTAATGTGACACAAAGGTGCAGGATAAATTAGCATGTTTGGCAAATGCAAAATCCCATTGAACTTCCATTGACTACCACTCGCTTTAACTACTTGGTAAGTTTTTACACTAACAGCTAGAAATGCAGGAACAAAATGAGCAGATATACAGAAAGGTTTCAGATTATGAATGAGTTCCATTCCTGTGGGTATTCATAACCTGAGTTTATATGTAAGTTCAAACTTGCTCTGACAAATGTATGTTAAGAAGTATAGGCCTTTTTAGCTGGCTATTAATTTACTCGCGTATAAGGCGGGTCTTGAAACCCAAAAAATTGATTATAAAATCAGACCCTGATTTATAAGCCCGTTCAAAAATGCAACACTTACTGTAATTTTTTTTTTTTACATCTTCTTGCTTCCTTCAATCTCGTACCAGTTTCTCAGACACATCGAAGTTGTTGCAGCAGCACAGTTACCAATTTCTTTTGCCACTTCAATGACTTTTAATTTAAAACCAGCTTTATATTTTCTTCTGATCGAACGCTTCATTGTAGATAAGGGATGCTCTTACAATAAAGGTGTACGAGGGTGTGAGATACAAAAAACACAAAACAGTGTAAGCGTCGCTATGGAATAGTTTGGGTATTAACGTGTGGTTAAGTAGGCACAATACATAGGAAAAAAAAAAGGCAGTGTGCTCTGTGGTTACTCTCTCAGGTGGGCGTTAGCATATCATAATCTCTTGGATCAATATCGTGAGTTTTCCAGATTCGACTTTTACGACGACATTATAAAATACAGTGGAACCTCAGGTGACGAACGTCTCAGACCACGTAAAAATCGGGTTACGACAAAAAAGTTAGCCAAACTTTTGCATCTGTTCACAATCACACACTCGGGTGACGAACAAGCCAGTTTCCCTTCTGGTTCATACGTGCCGATGATTTCCGCATGTGTTCAGTCTCTCCCTGTGCATGCCCTGTGCAGCGAGTGAGCGAGAGAGAGAGCGAGTGAGCAAATGAGAGAGAGAGAGCGAGTGAGCAAGCGAGTGAGCAAGCGAGAGAGAACGAGAGCGATCGAGAGAGAGAGTGTGAGAGAGCGAGAGAGAGAGAGCAAGAGAGAGAGAGTGAGCGAGAGCGAGCGAAAGAGAGAAAGAGCAAGCGAGAGAGAGAGAGGGCGAGCGAGAGAGAGAGAGGGCGAGCGAGAGAGAGCACGAGAGAGAGAGCATTGTTTTAACCTCGTTGTATTTAATGAACACTTTTTCTATTGGATTTTAACCTCCACTTCACTTCTGTTTACAGCGATCGGTTCGTAGCGTGCATTGTTACAATGTTACTTTTCTCTGTTCAAGGTTTTCTCAGTGTTATTCAATGTTTTTACATTTAGTTTACTATTACGCTGTGCATTCTATGGTATGTTTAACTATTTTTGTAAAAATCTTAAAAAATATATATATTTACATACAGTTTGTACGGTCTGGAACGGATTAATTGTATTTACATACAATCCTATGGGGGAAATTACTTCGGGTCCCGAGGTTCCACTGTACCGGAAATTACACGATAAAATCAAGCCCGACTTATCCGTGGGAGAACTTAAGCATGAGTATATACGGTATATATTTTTTAAGTTATGCATTTATTGTTATTATTTTAATTATTTATTTCATCAGCATTAAGCTGCAGTTGTCACAACACTTAACTAGTGATGGAATAAGGGTGTGGATCTCTTAATCTGACTCCAATTCATTATTAATATTTAAAGATTACTTTTGCTGTAAGTTATGAATTGATTATAAGTTATTGAAATGCTTGAATTACCATTGACTTACTGCTGTTTTTGAACCTTTATGTTATATACCCTTAGGAAGAAATATGATTATTGCTAATAGTCGCTTTTTATATGTAATCTCAGGGGTTAAGCTCTGTTTAACTAACGTGTGCTTTATAATGAAACCTCAGAGGCTAAATAACTTTTTTGGCGTGTTTTACATGAATAATATTCCACATGTAACCTAATCTCAGAGAGTAGGGAGCTTAACTTAATATGTGTTACATGTAATTCAAAGCCAATACTCACCAATTATGAATATTCAGAGGCTGAGTTTCCAGCATGTGTCCACAGAGAAAAATCATTATACCTTTCCACTGTTAATGCTCTTTATAGCAGAGTCAATGATCTGAAATGGTTTGCAGTAACGTATTTAGTTCATTAAATAGCAAACTTGAAATTATATACAGTACCAGATATAGTATAATTACATACATACATTAAATGGTGGATAATGGCTAAGAACACTGATATGTATTCTGAGAGATTGCCTTAGAATATTCCAGATTGCCCTTGTGTTCCAGTCTTCTTATATTCTGTTGTGCATCCTGAGGCAAGTTGTCAGAATAGTTTTGGAACACCAATTGAAATGAAAGACTGTGATGCAATTATGTAAATCTTTGCAGGTCAGTAGTTACCAGAAGGAATGAAATACGAGTCTCTGACTCCTGTAAATGTGTAGCAGTGATGTCCAAAAAAATTAAGACAAGTGTGTTGTGTAATCAACAGTTATTTTCTTCAGGAAAGGGCCAGAAGCTAACCTGAACATTAGTGTATCTTCTAAGGAAGAGATTGCTTTCTTAAGAGTCTCTCGGGATGATTAGTTGTCTTTAATTGTCCTGTCTCCATCGTGGTTTATCTGAAGCAGGAAACAGTGTCTTTGATTCACAGACAAGGTTGCTACTGATGCAATGCCTGGAATAGGCATCTGTCCACTGGTCATTTATTGTTTTTCAATTATTAAAATATTCCCCTGTCCACATTCGCTCCAGTTTCCATCAAATGAAATCAACTAAAAATGCATAATGCTTTATTGCCTATTTTACTGAAAAAATTTCAGACTTATTATTAAAATGACAAATGAAAGTAAAGCAATATTACTGTATTTACTGTATATACTCACGGATAAGTTCTCCAGTGGATAAGTTGGGACTTGATTTTACAGTATAATTTCTGGTATTTTATAATGTCGCTCGTATAAGTCGAATGTGGAAAACTGTCGCTATTGCTACAAAGGATTATGATATGCCAATGCCCACCTGAGAGAGTAACCACGGGTCACACTGCCTTTTTTTTATGTGGGTGCGGAAATGCGCTGTATCAGCATGTGCTCCTAACCTCTCTGTCTCTCTCTATTGTGCCTACGTGACCACACGGTATTACCCAAACTATTCCATAGCGACGCTTACACTGTTTTGTGTTTTTTGTATCTCACACCCTCATACACCTTTATCGTAAGAGCATCCCTTATCTACAATGGAGCGTTCAATCAGAAGAAAATATGAAGCTGGTTTTAAATTAAAAGTTGTTGAAGTGGCAAAAGAAATTGTTAACTGTGCTGCTGCAACTAAATTCGATGTGTCTGAGAAACTGATGTGAGATTGGAGGAGGCAAGAAGATGTAAAAAAAAAATAAAGATAAGTGTTGCATTTTTGAACTGGCGTATAAGTCTGGGTCTGATTTTATGATTGATTTTTCGGGTTTCAAGACCCGACTTATACGTGAGCATATACGGTAAATCATAAAACACAAGTAATCTAAATTAAATTGAACTAAGGGTATGCATATTACAGTATATTGTATCTGTGGAATTACCTTTAAGAAGAGACTGCCATAACCCAACAACTGCTTGTATAAGGAATAAAAACAAATGAAAATTTAAAACTGAAAACAGTTAGGCACTCACACTTAATGTATGCTGCCTCACAGTAAGGAGACCAGGGTTTGCATCCTAGGTCTTCACTACATTGACTTTTCATGTTCTCCTCTTGTCTGCATGGATTTCCTCTGGATGTTTCATTTTCCTCCCACAGTCCAAAGCCATGCAGGTTTGGTGGATTGCTGATACTAAATTGTTCCTAGTGTGTGTGTGCGTGTGCATGTGTGTGTGTGTGTGTGTGTTGACCCTGCGATGGACTGGCGCCCTGTCCATGGATTATTCCTGCCTTGAGCCCTATGCTGGCTAGGATAGGTTCCAGCACTACTGTTCAGGATTAAGCGGGTTAGAAAATGACTGACTGACTTAATGTATGGCTTTATAAAGTAAAATATAAATTATTGTCATTGGCTCTTTTAATTATTGTGAGTAAAGCACTGGGTCTATATTAGCCATTTCTTTCATATGTCATTTTCCCCTAAACCCTCCTATCTGTGGCCGTTGCTAAGTAACGCCTATTATTAAGCAGTCATAAGATGAAGGGGACCTCTGAAGGTGCTTTGGCTGAAGAACTGTCTGTTCTCACATACTGTTTGTAAAAGTCCATCTGTAGTTTCCTGTGTTTTGTACTCTTTTTCTTGTGCTTTTTTCACCTTAGTTTAGTTTCTATTCTCGAGTGTTGTTTCCTGAATTTTTTAATCTTTTTTCATTTGTTGTAAATTCAGTTTGTTTGGATTACTTTTTTTGCATTTGCCTGTTTTAACTTTTACATTGTAATCTATTACTTGATCAGTGTATGGCCTCCTGTCTGCTTAGTGGAGCAAATTTCTTAAGTTACCGTCTTGTTTAATTTAATTAGTTTTACTTTAACCAAAATGTATGCTTCATCGTAGACTGGTATGGAATTGTATTCCATTTTGAGTGTGCAATGTCAGTTGTGCCCTTAGTGCTGCACTCTCTCTGCCTGTTCTTGTTTGATGCAGAGCTGGCACTGGAGCTGGCTGTGTTGTGTGCACTTCCATCCCTTTCAATGCTTTGAGCCAGTGCATGCCTGACAATTACTTGGCTAGATTGCACTTTTATTGTGCCTGTTTTATATCAAATAAGAATCCAGCACACTGTACATTAGTCATCCTTTGCTCTGTTCTTCAGGAGATGACAAACCTTTACGGAGTTCATCCATTTTACCTGGGCATTGAGCCAGATGGATCAGCCCATGGAGTTTTTCTCTTAAACAGCAATGCTATGGGTGAGTTTACAAACCAGCACAGATGACTTTTTTGGACAGTTAGTTTTCATTTTCTGATTTAGAAGTGCCAAAAGGTGGCACATATTTAAAGATCATCTTGAACATCTACTTAAATGATAATGTAACTCAGGATAGTAGCAGTGTATTGCTTCTGAAGAGGATGAGAACGGACCTTTAAACCACAGGCATACAGTGGCCTCCATAATGATTAGGACAAAGACGCTTTTTTCCTTGATTTACCCCTCTGCTGCACAGTTACAAAACAAACAATGGTTAAAGTGCACATTGCAGGCTTTCATTTAAGGGTATTTGCATACATTTCGGTAAACCATGTAGAAATGATAACACTTTTTATACATGGTCCCCATATTTCAAGACATCATAATGTTTGAGACACAGCAATGGTACTTTGTCACATATCCCCTGCATGCAATTACTGCTTGACATCTGAGATTCATAGACATCACCAGGTGCTGAGGATCTTCTCAGGTGAGCCAAGCCTCTAATGCAGCCATCTTCAGATCCTGCTTGTTTCAGGCGCTTGTCCCCTTAAGTTTTCCCTTTGCTATATGGAAGGCCTACTTATTTGGATTGAAATCAAATGACTGGCTTGGCCATTCAAGACTTTTCCATTTTTTAGCTTTGAAAATCTCCTGTGTTGCCTTAGCAGTATGTGTGGATCATTATCTTGTAGGATGAAACACCATAAAATGAATTTGGAGGCATTTACTGGAACTTGAGCCGAAAAGATGTTCCTATACACCTCAGAATTCATTGTCAGCAGTTCCATCCTCAATGAGGATAATTGTGCCAATACCTGTAGCAGCCATACATGACCAAGCCATAACATTCCCACCACCATGTTTAATAAATGAGGTGGTATGCTTTGGATTTTGGACAGTTCCTTTCTGTCTCCACACTTTGTTCTTGTCTTCACTATGAGGCAGGTTCATCTTTGTCTCATCTGTCCACAAGACATTTTTCCAGAATTCTGCAGGCCCTTTTAAGAACTTTTGTTTTCACAATCTAGAATCTGGTCATGATCTACTGTGGCCTAACTAGTGGTTTGCACCTTGCAGAGTGGCTTCTGGTTTTCTTCTGTGGATAATCATCTATAACACATCCACATCTGATCTGTCTGACAGGCGTTTGGGTCGTTTTCTTTACCATAGTGAGGATTCTTCTGTCATCAGCAGTGGAGGGCTTTCTTGGCCTACAAGTCCCTTTGTGATTATTGAGCTCACCAGTGTGTTATTTCTTCTTAATGATATTTCAGACAATTGATTTAGGTAATTCTAAGCTTTCATCAATGTCTCTGATGGTTTTATTCTTTATTTTCAGCCTCTTAATGGCTTCTTAGGGCGGATTTATACTTCACGCTCAGAACGTGTACCACACACATCATGGCTGCCACGCTTTCCCAGTATTCATTTGACATGCCCTCTGAGCACATCTTCAGAAATTAACACGACGTGTGTGTGAGTTGCAGTACCAGTAAAAAAGTTTTGGGGGGGGGGGGTTGTTTGGGGGGCACAGTGTGATCAAGCTGGAATGTGACGTCACAATCTCTGTTTACTATCTACATGTGACAGAAAGCCACTTTGCAGATCCTCCAGGATCAATGTGTACGCTTCGATGTTTGATGAATGGTTCGATGTGGTGAAGCAAAATGCCGACATACAAATGCATTTATGGTGCTTTTATATTCAAGCATGGCATGTTCCCCAACGTAATGACACGATACATTTTAAAAGTCTCACATATCATCTTCTTCTTCTTTTTTTTTTTTTGCACCTTCACAGCAGCATCAGAATGTACGGCAGCATATTTGAGCCACAGAGAAAAATATTAAGGACACAGTGAAAAAGTCTATTTTGTGATTAAAGTGGCAATTTCATCTTTAATCTCGAAATGCCCACTTTAATCTCGTAGTTTATTTTATCATGAAAGTAGACCGTCGTAAACGTCATCTTAAAACCGACCCAGGTGTTAATCACTATGTGCTTCTGGTGCTTCCTCCTGAACTAACAGCAGTGGCAAGCAGCAATTGCCACACAGCCTACATTAATTTTATGATATTCCACCTCTCTGCACATTTAGAATCCTTAGATTTATACTTGATATCACTTTCATGATGAAATGCATTAAAGTATGTATGTTACATTTTACAAATAAGTCTTAACTTCATTTAAATAATGAATATTGTTAATAATTATACATGTGGGGGCGGCACGGTGGTAGTGCGGTAGCACTGCTGCCTCGCAGGGAGTCACAACCCTGGTTTTCCCTGCCTGGAGTTTGCATGTTTTCCTGGTCGGTTTCCACAGTGTGCTCTGGTTTCCTTCCAGCGACATGAAGGTTTGGGGATTTGGTGACTCTAAAATGACGCTAGTGTATGTGTATGCTTATGTTCACCTTGCAATGAGCTGATGCCACGTCCAGGGATTGTTTCTGTCTCGCACCCGATGCTTGCTGGAATGGGCGGATCCCTGGATTGATGGATGTAAACATTAAACATCCTTTTCAGAGATATTGTGGCTAGGTGTCCTCGGAATTTAATGGATGTTTCAGGCAATTCACAACACAGCGAACCTGAATGTTATCTCACCTTGATGATATCTCGCACGGCCACCTAGTGGAATCTTCCAGATTTACGTAAAGTACGTGCGCAAGTATAAACAGTACTTCACTTGCGTATCAGTAGTGTCCACTGGATCACGTGTCGCGTTGCGTGAAATATAAACCCAGCCTTAGACTTTCATTGGCAAAACACTTGTCCTCATGTTGAACAATGGCAAATGCAGACTCCTAAGCATAGAAGCAAACCGACGTATCTTATGAAGCAATAAAACACACCCGAGTAATCACAAACACCTGTGACTCCAATTGTCACAAACATTTTGGTGCGCTGAACTGGGGGGGCCATATCTAAAACGTCATTCCTACATGGTGTGATCGAAATGTATACCCTTAAAATAAAGTCTACAATGTGCACTTTAGTTACATCTGAATTGCTTGATTTGTAATTTTAAACTGTTGAGCAGAAAATAAAGGAATTTTTGTTTTGTTCCACACATTATGGAGGGTACTGTACATTGATTTAGTGAGACAACGCAGTAACAACATATAGTAAGTGTTAATATTACTCTTGTTTCCTCCTACATCCACATTTGGGATATAATTTGTTGCTGCTAGGTTATGATAAATGTTTTCTGAGATTTTTCAGGTATGGAAGACAAACGTTTTGAGGTAATGTTGTTACAGTAATTTCTCATGGTGTCAAAGAGTGGCAATATGTTGCATGTTAAAAACACACACAAATAAGAATTTCACTGTCCTCTATACGTAAACCTATAAACAATTTGTGTATTTCCTTGATGTATGTCGTTGTAACTGAACATCTGGAGACACCACACAGCATTTGAGTTTTTAGTTTTCCTTCGTCCTAATACAGTGAGTGGCCTTTATGCAATTTTTAGTGTTTTTTCTTCATTATTGATGCCGATTTTCATTTCTTTTTAGATGTTGTTCTTCAGCCTGCTCCTGCTATTACCTGGCGAATGATAGGTGGAATCCTAGATTTCTATTTCTTTCTGGGCCCTGACCCTTCTTCTGTGATTCAGCAATACCTTGAGGTTGTAGGTATGTGAATTTTTTGACTAGTCATTTTTTTATGGATGTATTACGAATATAATTAAGTTTTTCATATTGGTGATTTAGGTTTTCCATCAATGCCTCCATTTTGGGCTTTGGGATTTCACCTGTGTCGGTGGGGATATAAGACAAGTAACAAAACTTGGGAAGTAGTAAGAGCTATGAGGAATTATGGCATTCCACAGGTAACCAGAAATTCTATACATTTAATCTGTTCACAAATGTTTATGAAACATTTTGCACATTACAGTGTGACACAGTTTGCCTAATATTGTATTTAAAAATCTAAATTTATAGGCATGGTAAAAATTACTATATTAAACATTGTAGCAAAATGTGATCCAAAAAGCAGAATATACACCAAATTAAATTTAAAAGAGTAGAAGGTTTATTGGAGTGTCTTATATAGGCTGGTTATTAGAAAATATTCCTTGATTTTCAAATGTATGCTTATAGTTAGCATTATCTGAATTTGTTGAAAAAATTGTTTATTTAGGATGCCCAGTGGAATGATATTGATTATATGGAAGGCTTCCGGGATTTCACCTTTGATGCTATGAATTTTAATACCCTTCCTGAGATGGTGAAGGACCTGCATAAACATGGGCAGCATTATGTTATGATTGTGGTAATAATATTTAAATCTTGAAATTAATAAATACATTTTGGGTGGTAGTGGGGTGTGTTGTAAAGTTATGCTGCATTCCATTTACCCGGGAAATTGGATGTTGGAACTGGGAATGGTGTCACACCTCAGTTGCCTGTGTTCCAGTAAAACATTCTGTAAGCCAATATGGACACATCTAGGAAATCCTTTGTTGTACTTGCTGCATTAGAATGAATAATAGGTAATAACAATGCTTTATACAGTATTTTGCATATTTCAAACACTGTAGTAACATGTCCACAGTACTGTGTGTGTGACTGATTTAATGAGACACAAATAGACAGAAGTGCTAATAAACAATATAATACTACAGCTTTCACTAAAGTTTGTTGTATATGTCGCCATTTTGGATTCATGTCATGTCCTGAAGTCAAACAAACATGGGCATGACAGATGTGCCGAGAGTATCCAACCTAAGAGAATGTTCCAGTTGAAAATTCCAACTAGGAACTCTGAAATGGTGACTTCCCATTTCAAATGGAACGCAGCATAAGCTCCTATCTAGACTTAATTTAGTCAGTAATAGTCAACTCTTACATACAGTTGTATGGAAGAGTGGTCCGAGGTCAATGTATGCAGAAATACTGTTTGTGAGCATTATTTATGTTGTGATTGACTGCACTCTGAGGTTATACATCATGAATTTTAACAAACTTTTCTGTTACAGGATCCTGCCATCAGCAGCACTCAGCCCACTGGCTCATACTGGCCTTATGATGAAGGGTTGAGAAGAGGTGTTTTTATCAATGATTCTGATGGTGAAACTCTTATTGGAAAGGTACTATAATAAAGCTCTTTTTTTACATTTGTGAGCCAAACAACGTTATTTGATTATATACATTCTTACTTACATGGGTCCACATTGTCAATTTGTGAGCCTAACAAAGGTATCGTATTATATAAATTCTTAAGTGGGTCCACATCATCATTGGATCCTCATGCATTGTCTGTTGTAAATGTTTTACTCAGGTTGCAGTCCAATGTAGAATATTTTATACCAAAGCTCACACTTTCCTCAGTTACTTAAGATTTCAATCAGGCCTTTAACATGTGGTAATTATCAGACTTATTAACATCATTTTAAACCCTAGAGTAGACTTAAAGGCTGCTACACTCTCTGACAGGCTTTAATATGAGGAAATGTTTGACTTATGATTTAAATGTACTGGAAAAGGCAAGCTCGTGGTTGTCAGATCTAACAATTTTTAAATAATTTCCCCAAATTACATTTTTAAATCTTTGATGTTAACAGTTGTTTAAATAACCTGATTTTAGATAGTCTCTTCTCCCTTCTTTGTAACTTGAGCCTGTGCTTCTCCTTTAAAATCAACAAATTATTATTTGTTTATTGATATTTTTCCTTATATTATTCTTTAGCTCCTTTATGCCACCCCTAAGATCGGTGATCATTTCAGTGATTGGGTTCGCTTCCCGGTTCCTCCCTGTGTGGACAGCGCTTTGAGTACTGAGAAAAGCGCTATATAAATGTAATGAATTATTATTATTATTGTTACCTTCAGCTCGGACTGTTCATTTAAGTCTTCTCCGTGGTCCACAGGTGGAGTAGTAATCCCATTTGGAGTCTGTGTTGCTGGCTCACGAGGGGTAGTTGACAGCGTAGATAGTAAGGCCATTGTCAGTCAGCAAGTACTCCTAAGCTGGTGTCATGAGACTGTCCATCGAAGCACTTCTGGATTAGGCAGAAGTCCCATAAAGCAGGGACCATTAATCCTTTAGCGCCTCTTGCTGGCACCCAACGGTCAGCTCAGCAAGTAAACATCAACAAAAGAAAGGCTGAAAGAAAGAAAAATACGACCAACAAAAAGAATGAGGTCAAAGTCCCTTGCCATTTAATATAGACTGTTCCTACTAATGTTTATGCACTACTGTTCTAGCGCCCGTTATTGTAACGGGCTAAATGACTAGTTGCTATATACTTTGTATACTGAGCCTCTTTCTTCAATACCTGATTCTTATTACTTTAATTCATTGAACTTTGAAGCCCATTTATTACACACTGCATTTAGGGCATCATGTCATTCTGTCAAAGGCCATAAACACATACCAGTGCTTGCAGGGACAGTATATAATTTATCTTTAGTTACACAAATTCACATTGAAGAGTGAGAGGTTAAAATTTACATTTGCCATTTTCACATTTTTATCCCCTGGCCTTTTTTATGTTTAGGTTTGGCCTGGATTGACTACCTACCCTGATTTCTTAGATGTTGCAACTCAACAATGGTGGTATGAAAATCTACAGATGTTTTATGCCAAAGTACCCTTTGATGGCTTGTGGATTGTAAGTAAACAATCATATTCCTGTTTTGTATTCTGCTTTTGGAAACATAATATGAATGATTTTTACTACACAAACTAAAGGTCCAGAGACTACATGAGTGCATTGTGTCTAGGAAACGTTGGCACATAATTACTATTTAAATACTTATGAAAGTATGACTGCAACGTTCATGAACCAAATCTCTTTGTTGCTATGAATGTTGCTTCATAATGTTGCTTTGTTGCACATTATGAAGAGGTCAGCAGTAGTTTAAGTTATAAGGTTTTTAATCATCTGTTGATCATGACTTTATTATTGTGTCATTAATTTCAATAATGATAGGCTGGAGCTCAGTAAATTTTTTAAAAAGTACATTTTCGAACATCATCATTTTTATCCATCTATTGATTATTGAATCCACTTGATCCAGCTCAGTGTCACTGGAGCCTACCCTAGCTGCTTCAAACAAAGGGCAGGAATTAACCCGTGGATGGGGTGACTTTACAGGTAATGCACACCCATTCACATATCCAAACTCATTTGGGGTCATTTTGAGGTGGGTGTGGAAAAATGGGGCTCCCAGAGATAAAAACCCCACAAGGACAAAGAAAGTCCTTTCAAATGTCACACAGACAGTGACCTGGCCGGTCACTATTTGAACCCAGGATTGTAGAGCTTTGAAGCAGCAGCATCAGCAACTACTTTTTCAAAATGTGATTGATTACATGTATAATGTAAGATTAATTAAAATGTTTACATGCACATTTTATAAATTAGTTAAGACCCCTCAGTACAGTGATAAAAATACTATGCTGATTTGTTTTTTTTAGGACATGAATGAACCATCCAACTTTGCAGATGGGTCAATTAAAGGATGCCCATCTAATGAGCTTGAAAATCCACCCTATACACCAGGTATAGTATAATTTAAGAGGAATGTATTTCATATACCCTTCAGTTAATTACTGATGTGCCTATAAAACATTTTCACCCCCTGGATGTTTTCACATTTTATTGTTATACAACAGGGGGTGAGCAGTGTCGGTCCTGGAGGGCCACAGTGGCTTCATGTTTTTGTTCCAAACCTAATTGCTTAATGAGAAACCAATTCATGCTGATGAAGCACTTATTTCTCAGGGAACATTCTTTTACTTAATTTTAGTTGTCTTGCTTGTTAAAATTTCTTGCCTTTAATTGCTTATTTTAGTCTTAAGTATCTGAATTCCCTGGTTTTAATTGCTCCTTATTAGCAATAAGGTGTGAAGGACGAAGGAGTCAGCCGTTTTCCACTTAACTTGTTTCCATTGTGAAATAGATGCTATATAGCACCTGACCCGGCACAGACTCACACTGAGGCATGTGTAAAACACAAGAAATATTTTATTTTCTTCACCTGTGGGGCATGTCTTCCCCGTGAATCCCACAGGCAATACACAGTCCCAAAAGCATTTATATCACACAACAGTCCCGTTGGCAGCACCACTCCTCCCGTCTAGCTTCGTCCTCCACCTCCCAACTCTGGCTCCTGAGTGGTGGTTGCTGGCCCTTTTTGTAGCCCACCTGGAAGTGCTCCAGGTGCTTGATCACCTGTTTCTGATTGCACTTCCGGGCGGGGCTGTAGAGTAGTCCAGACTGGCTCCGGGATCCATGCAGCACCCCCTGGCGGCTACCCCAGATCCCCACAGGGCTGTGGAGAACTCCATCTCCCATGGAGCCCTGCGGGAAACTGAGGCACCATCGTCAGCCAGGGAGGCTGCCACTAAGTGTCCCGGGGGGAGGTACTGTTTTTAAATTATAAACTAAAAAATATCAAGAACTCACGTCCCGCGAGACAAAACTTTGTGCCAAGAGATTTAACCACGCCCGGGGCAGGAAATAAAAGATAAAGACTAGGACAGCTGCTGTACAGGCTTTTAAATGTTTGAAGCGCCACACGAGATGTTGATCACATGGCACGGCAGTAGCAGCAAGACAGCAGCTGATCGAGCAAAGAGGAGGTTAAAAAAAAAACCTGTACTTGTTTCCCATTGTATCACCGTTTAAGAGGGGGTTTCGGATAAGTGACAGCGTCTCCTTGGGGTGCGTTCAGCCCCCCTCTTCACAACGCGAGCTGCAGAGACACGAAGTGGCTGGCGCGTAGTGCAGGCCTGGGGGGTTGGCGAGCAAATTAAGCAGGGGGCAACCCCCCTAGTAATTATATAAGATCTGTCATTGGCAAGGATTGGTTTCTAATTAAGCAACTGGGCTGGAACAAAAACCTACTGACATCTGAGTTTATTGCACATCTGGACACTGTAGTTTCTCACCAGTCTTATTTATAAAACCCCAGCAAAATGACACCTTTTATTGGCTAACTAAAAAGATTACAATATGCAAGCTTTCGAGGCAACTCAGGCCCCTTCTTCAGGCAAGATGTAATCAATACTTAAGATGTAATGATTACATCTTGCCTGAAGAAGGGGCCTGAGTTGCCTCGAAAGCTTGCATATTGTAATCTTTTTAGTTAGCCAATAAAAGGTGTCATTTTGCTTGGCTTTTCTCTACATTCATAATGGCTAACACGGTACAACATCCTAGTATTATAAAACCCCTAAAGCTCTGTCAGGTTGTATGGGGTTGTGAATAATCAGTCTTTATCAAGTCCACCCACAAATTCTCAGTTGGACTGAGGTCTGGACTCAGTTTGAGTTTATCTACTTCAGGACATTAACATTGTTGTTTTTAAGCCATTTCTGTGTAGCACTGGCTTAATGCTTGGGATTGTTGTCTAACTGGAAACAAATATTCTCCTAGGGTGCAGGTTTCTTGCACACTGCATCAGGTTTTCCTCTAGGGTTTCCCTCAGTTTTGCTGCAATCATTTAACTCTACTCTCACAAGCGTTTCAGTGCCTGCTTCAGAGAAGCATCCCCACAGCATGATGCTGCCACCACCATACTTCACGGTGAGGCTGATGTGCTTTTGATAATGTGCAACGTTTAAACATGATGTTTAGTCTGATGGCCAAAGAGCTCTAATTTTGGTCTCATCAGACAATAGAACCTTCTTCCAGCTGACTTCGGTATCTTAAATGTACATTCTGACAAATCCTGTTTTTTTTCTTTTATACAGTGGCTTTCTTTTTGGCAGTATCCCATAATTCTGAAACTGGCAAAGCACCTGAGCAGCAGTTGTTGTATGTACAGTCATGAAAGTCCAAGTTCCTCCAGATTTCTCATAGGTCTGTCAGTATCCTCCCTCACTAGTCTTCTTATTGTGTGATCACTCAGTTTTTGTGGACAGTCAGCTCTAAGCAGATTTACAGTTGTGATATACAATACTATTTCCATTACTTAATGATTGATTTAACTGCAGTCTAACCTGCAATTGCTTCCTCCTGGGTATGACGTTAATCTGCATCCAGGCCTGCAAGCAGGTCCTCCAACTTGCGGGGAAAACTTGGAGGTTGGTGGCAGGATTGGCTCTCCAGCCTTCGTAAAAAAACTCATACTGTTCCAGTGTGGTGCTGAGGTGTCACCGGTTGCACTCGGGTCCCAATCCAGGTGGATCGTTGTTTGGTGGATGAGGCAACGTGCTATCAGCTCATGCTCCCAACCTCCTCCTTCTCCCAATGTATATTCAGTGACTTGAATATTTTCTTGTATCCATTCCCAGACATGACTTTTCAATCACTTTTTCATTGAGTTGTTTGGGGCATTCGTTTGTCTTTATTGTGTAGGTTAGGCCAGGGGTAGGCAACGTCGGTCCTGGAGTGCCACAGTATGTGCAGGTTTTTGTTCCAACCCAGTTCCTTAACGAGAACTCAATTATTGCTGATGAAGCACATATTGCTTAAGTGACATTTTAATGCTTCATTTTAGTGGTCTTGCTTGTTAAGGTTCTCCAACCTTAATTGCTTATTTCAATCTTAAACTGCTGCATTCAGTGTTTTAATTGCTCCTTATTAGCAATAAGATGTAAAAGACAAAGCAGCCAGCAGTTCTCCAGCTAGCTTTTTTCCAATTACATCTGTGTGTGTTCATCATGCACGGTTTGATTTAATAAAACACTTAATAGAAAAATGTGACAGACTGAAAATGATCTGTTTTAGGCTTCAAATCATTTGGATGATATCCTTGGAAAGGAAAAAAATCTACGATATAAAAGCCTTACATTGCACAGACTAACAAGCCATAAAATTAAATAAGGTCTGAGATTGGCAATGATTGGTTTCTAATTAAGCAATTGGGTTGAATGAAAACCTGTAGCCACTGCGGCTCACCAGGACCGACATTGCCTACCCGTTTTACATCTTATTGCTAATAAGGAGCAATCATTCAGTTAATTAACATAAATTTACCAATTTCTGATATATGGGGACAAATTATTTCATCCAGGAGAATAAATACTACAATTACCCCAACATTTCTATTGTGGATGCTTCTACCAGTGGCTGTTGAAAGCATGTGCAAAGCAAATACATGTGCAGGCTGACAGAGCACAACTGACATGCTGTATCCAGCAGGGGGTGCTAGCTCCCTTGTTGGAATAAGTTCTTTTGTAATTGTGGCATGTTACATAACCCGAAACCATATAGATATGATATTAAAAGAGGATACCCCTCCCTTATTGATACAGCAGTAAGAAATCACATAGAAGAAATAACTTAGCTTTCTTTAATGACAGTTTATGCGGCATTACAGACGAGGAAGACCTTTGGTAGTGAGAGCCCAATATATAGAGTCTGCCATTTTCGTCGTTGTGTTGGAAGGATTTTCTGGATCGGATGACGTTATCTCCCATCCGTCCATCGGCTTCAAAGGTGTGTCGGGCAATGTTCCAGGGCTTTATACTCTTTCTCCATGTGCAGGCCCCTACTTAGGTGAATAATACAATTCCAAATAAGGCAAAGAGAGGATACAATTTCATGCTGAGTTTGATACACAGAAATAGTGCACGTTGCCCATTTTGCTGTTGTCCTTAACTTGTCTTGTCTTAAAATGCTTGCCTAGCAGTTTTAAATGCTGGGCCCCTGTACTAAATCTGGCTTTGTGTTAGCTGTACTTATGAGAAGAAAAGAAAAGCAGATTTAAAATATTTGCACAGAGCACAGTGACATATTGAACTTGTATTCTGATTACACATGCACAGACAACAAAACAGTGACCAGGTTAAGGGTTTACATGGCCACATAATCAGGTTATTTGCGGAAAAATCTACCTTGTTTCTCAGAAGCCAATCACCCGGCTTCTCTGACTTGAATAAGGGTTTACATGGCATTTTAGAAATTAGGTTTTCAGGTTGCTGAAGCCTATTGATGATTTAGGTGTGTTATATTATGAAATACTTTTGCAGTCATTTATTTTGGGTTTTATATTTTCAGTTAGTTTAGACCACTTTCTAGAGATCTGCTTTCACTTTGACATTAAAAAGTCTTTTTCTGTTGATCAGTGTCAAAAAAGCCAAAATAAATCCACTGTTGTACAATAATAAAATTTTGTGGGGAGTAAATACTTTTTATAGGCACTGTGATTATACCAATCATTCATTTACAATTTCACTGCATAATATCCTGAAGTGTGAGCTTGGTTCAGATTTGTGAAGTCAATAAAATAGTGTGGATATTTGGCACACACTGGACAGATCAAGTACAAATAGAGCTTCATCACACAGTTAAATTCTGGCCACATATTTTTCTGTTTTTCTCTCTAGTTCAAGTTATACTCGTACAGTATATACATCTTTCTTTTTCTCCATAGGAATTCTTGGTGGAACTCTAAGAGGAGCTACTCTGTGTGCATCAGCAAAACATAAAACAGAAACACATTACAATGTGCATAGTCTGTATGGCCTGTTTGAAGCCAAAGCAACTGCCAAGTAAGTTAATATAAAAACCTTGCATATTTACCATGAAGTATCGAAAAATTAGTTAGTGGACAAATATACACTAATTGACTTTTAGTAGCAAAATATAATGTTGGTGAGGAGTGGGGAACTGAATAAGATGCTGAATTAAAATGATGCTGATTAAAAAGCAGAATCATAAAAGAAAAGATCTTGAAGATTTAATGATGTTTTATATCTTTAAATAGGGAAATAAACTCTATTTTTTTTCAAAATGTAACAGATGTGTCTTTTATTATCAAGCCTTAAAAGGTCATAGTGTGAGCACTTATTTGTAGCTTTCAAATTAGTGGCATTACTAAACCCCCCTATGACTTCTCCTTCTTCTTGGAGATGAATTTGTTTTTCTGTACTTTTTTTTTGTTGTTTTTTTTATTAGGCAGGCAGTGTGGTGCAGTGGCTTTGGACTCCAGACCCTGAGGTTGTGAGTTCAAATCCCACTACCTGAGCGAGTCCCTTCACCTGCCTGTGCTCCAATTGGAAAACCAAAAAGAAATGTAACCAATTGTTTCATAAATGTTGTAAGTTGCCTTGGATAAAGAGACCAGCCAAATATGTAATTGTAAATATTAACGTATATACTCACGTTTAATTTCTCCCGCAGATAAGTCAGGACTTGATTTTACAGTATAATTTCCAGTATTTCATAATATCAGTTGTATAAGTCGAATGCGGAAAACTCACGCTATTGGTCCAAGAGATTATAATATGCAAACGCCCACCTGAGAGAATAACCACGGACCACACTGCCTTTTTTTATGCATTGTGCCTACGTGACCACACGGTAATACCCAAACTATTCCGAAGCAATGTTTGCACTGTTTTGTGTTTTTTGTATCTCACACCATCGTACACCTTTATCGTAAGAGCATCCCTTATCTACGATGGAGTGTTCGATGAGAAAAAAATATGAAGCTGGTTTTTAATTAAAAGTTGTTGAAGTGGCGAAAGAAATTGGTAACTGCGCTGCTGCAACAAACTCAATGCGTCTGAGAAACTGATGCGAGATTGGAGGAGGCAAGAAGATGTAAAAAAAAAAAAAATAAAGATAAGTGTCGCATTTTTGAACTGGCGTATAAGGCTGGGTCTGATTTTATGATCGATTTTTCGGGTTTCAAGACCCGACTTATACGTGAGCATATACGGTAAATCATAAAATACAAGTAATCTAAATTAAATTGAACCAAGGGTATGCATATTACAGTATGTTGTGTCTGTGGAATTACCTTTAAGAAGAGACTGCAATAACCCAACAACTGCTTGTATAAGGAATAAAAACAAATGAAAATTTAAAACTGAAAACATTTAGGCACTCACACTTAATGTATGCTGCCTCACAGTAAGGAGACCAGGGTTTGCATCCCAGGTCTTCACTACATCGACTTTTCACGTTCTCCTCATGTCTGCATGGGTTTCCTTTGGATGCTTCATTTTCCTCCCACAGTCCAAAGCCATGCAGGTTAGGTGGACTGGTGCGAGACTGGAGGAAGCAAGAAGATGTAAAAAAAAAATTAAGTGTCACATTTTTGAACGGGCGTATAAATTTGATTTTATGATCGATATTTCGGGTTTCAAGACCCGACTTATATGTGAGTATATATTGTAGATATGTGTGACTTTCCATACATAATGAAACCTGCAATCCAAGCTATGCTCTGAGGTACTGTTTCATTTTTTATCAAACAATTAACTGAGTGTTACCCACTATTAATAGGGAAGAATCATTCTGTAATCTGAGAGAAGTTTTTTGATGTTGCTGTATAATATAATTTGTTCTAAACAATCTAACAATGCTCATGCATTATAAACGTTATGTTTCTGTATTTACAGTATTTGTGTTACATTTGCAGTGCTTTGAAGAAACTTTTGAAAAAAAGACCATTTGTGATTTCAAGGTCTACATTCCCTAGTCAGGGTCTTTACTCTGGACATTGGCTTGGGGACAACAAAAGTCAGTGGAAAGACTTATACATGTCTATTTCAGGTAAGGCTGAAATTGAATGCATGCTAGGCCAGCTGATGCTTTATCAGTGTTGGGATGTCAAGAGAAGGAAGCACTCAAATGTGTTTTTTATATTGTTCATTACATTTAAAGTTCACCATAATATATTTCATTATGGTTTTTATAGTGTTATCAGATGCACCTGATGCAAAAGGTACCAAAAAATCTCTTTGGTTCTTTTCTTAATCTCCTTGGCATTAACCTGAGCATGACTTGGGCTCAGAATTCTACTGCAAGTTATTACAGTTAACCTTGAGTCTGACTTGGGGTGATATTTAATGTTCCGCTTTACAGTGTAAAGCCCGAATAACTCTTGGGCAGTTTTCTTCTGGCATCTAATGGATGAAGTAGCATTCTGCTCCAAAAAATTGTAAATATTTCTATGTGTTTTGCCATTCTAAGATAACTCATCAATATTCAGTGAAGCTTTCAACCAAAACACTATGGCATGTAAATGAGAAACTATAAATATCAAGTTTAGAACAAACTGAGAATGAACCATTAGTTGAGTCAAGCAATAGTGATGACAATGTGAATTGGTCATCATATAGTGAACCTGATACATATGGCACTGCACGACTGAACTGCCATTGAATTCAGCCCAGAGAACCTTCACCATGATGCAAGTAGTTTTGTGGCAAAAAAGGCAAAATGATAGTGAACTAGTGGAAGGACAAGAAAGATGTTAGCCCTCTAAGCACTTTGCACAGTGTAGCAACTGTCAGTATATGTTTTAGGTGAAACATGGAAGTTGCTAAGCCGTGTGCTGTGACAGCCTACAATAACACAAGGGGTGAGTTGATCTTGAAGTTCAGACACTGACATTCTAACCTCTCATGTGCAAATAAGAGAAAAAATATAAGAAAAATGTGCAAAGAAACACGCTTTCACTGCGCCAATTGTGACATCGGGCCGTGTGTTGGTGACTGTTTCAAAGAATATCACACAAAGCATATACCTTTCCTCCTGTATTAATGTTGATGTTTGGTATTTACATGTTTCTGTTACACATAATAACATTTTTTCTTGTTGAAAAAAATCAGCGTTTTTGGAATGTTTGCCCCAACTCATGAATATCGAAGAGTTAACTTAGAGTAGCAAAATGTTATAGATATTTTCATGATTTTCTGCAACATAATGTTATTTTATGCACTAGATGGCAGCAGAATACTGTCCTAACAGTTATTCGGGCTTTACACTGTAATGCATATCAGAGAATGTTACCCTAAGTCTGACTCGGGCTTAACCCTAATTACACTGAATTCGGAGCCTGAGTCATGTTTGTGTTTATCACCAAGGAGGTTAATCATAATCACACGCTCAAGGTTATATTCCCATGGGAATCAAAAGCTGCACTTTCTAACAAAGCAAAATACTATGAATCATGCTGTCCTTTGTTTCATCATTCCCAAATTTTGTTGCACTCCTGTTCAGCTTGCCAACCCTTTCAGGCTTAAGGTCTATTACCTGAGATGTGTCAGCTGCAAAGTATGTTCCATACATATGGGTTGAAGAACCTCAAGGGTGGTGCCTCATCTATAAATGACCCTGCATGTGACTATAGTATGACATCTTTAGTCTCTAAAGCCAGGCTATTTTAAAGACAGTACCTCTGGCTTTAAAAATTAATTTGTTGATTATTCTCTCTTTTACAGGAATTTTGAATTTTAATTTGCTGGGGATTCCGCTGGTTGGTGCAGACATCTGTGGATTTGGCGATAGCACAAATGAAGAACTGTGCATTCGCTGGATGCAGCTTGGGGCATTTTATCCTTTTAGTCGCAATCACAACACCATTGACGTTCAGGTGATTTTCTCGTCTAAATTAAAGTAGTGAAAAGAATAGCAAAACCAAAAAAGAATTTCTAATTTCTTAAAAATTAGAGCATTATGGAACTGTCACTAAGTCAGCAACTGAATCAGCCTCTTTAGGTGCTGTCACATGGCATTGCCATCCTCTGTTTTATTGTGTTACATCATCAGTCCTCTCAACTAGCATATTCTTACTCAAGGTAACAGGCTGAGCCAATGGAAATTTGCCAATCAACTTAATCAGCGAGCCTTTGAGGTATGGTGCAAACAGTACTAGCCAGAGAAAACGTACCCTGACATCTGGAGGACATCTGGAGGGCATGTAAACTCAAAACAGAGCATGCCAGAGCCAAATCTGGTGCTGTAATGATAACTGCTATGCCACTAGGCCAACTTCTGATCTATTTTTTGGCATTTATACACTTTCTTTTACATGCCCAGTGTACCTCTTAAAAACACTGAATAACTGATGTGAAATCTATACATATAAAAGGCAAAGCCCTCACTGACTCATCACTAATTCTCTCACTTTCCACACAGGTGGGAAGCTGAAATTTCACGTGCTCATTCCTTGCAGTGTACTTACAAAAGTTAGCTATGTTTCACATCCTACTGCAACACCCAAGGGGGGAAAACAGGTGTACCCCCTAAACTGTATATATAGATAGGGGAAACTCCTCCTCACTATTTCTGTGACTTCCAATATACGAAGGAAGCCCAAATTTCCCATGCTCATCCTTTACACTGTACTTACAAATGTTAACTATGTTTAATTCTGCGCCGTGCCCCGTAACGAACTTTCAAAAATAACGTCTTCTTTTTGGCGTTTCTCACCATTATGCCGTAAGGAACTTTCAGAACTGACCTCTCCTGTTGGCGGTTTCATTCCTTATTTCTGTTAATAGACAATTTATTTCACGGCAGAGACGCACAAGGGCCCCCCTGGTCCCCCTTCCTTTTTCTGCACGGACGCTGTCTGCGCCCCTACCACGTGGTTGGCTCCCTGCCTATATACATTAACGACATTCCGCACTCATGTGCCTCCTCACTTGCTTCCTTACTTTCTTCAGCTGTTCGTCGTGCTCATTGCTCTCTTCTTCTTTACTCCACCGCCTCAAGCCTGTATTTGTTTGTCTTCCTGCTGGTGACTCCTGCCTTTTCATCTACTCCAACACTTCAAGCCTGTTATTGTTGGCCTTCCTTCACGTCTTCCTGCTGGTGACTCCTGCCTTTTCATCTACTCCACCACTTCAAGCCTGTTATTGTTGGCCTTGCTTCACGTCTTCCTGCTGGTGACTCCTGCCTTTTCGTTTACTCCACCACTTCAAGGCTGACCTTGTTGTGTTTCCTTACTTCCTCACGTCTCCCTCCTCATGACTGTTGCCTTTTCTTTTTCTCTGCTGCTTCAAGTCTGTCATTGTTGGGCTTCCTTACTTGCTCATGTACGTCTTCCTGATGCTGACTTCTGCTTTTCATTCCCTGCTCCACCACTTCTCGCCTTTCTTCATACTTACTTTCTCAACGGGTGCAAGTTTACCCCGAATAACATGTCTATTCCGGTGATCTCCGTCAATCACAATTTCACCGACCCATACCCAGTGGTTTCCATGCCCTGAGATTGCTCCTGCCTCTTCCATTCTCTCTCTTACTTATTGCATGGTCATATCAGTCTCAGCCTTGATATCTGCAGAGACATTGTGTCTTATGTACTGAATGACTGGGACAGGTTCAAGGTGTGGACTGATGACGGTACAGGAGACAATTATACTACACAGGACCATTATAGCAGTGAAATGCTTAAGCTCTCAATCTATGGTTTTGCATGTGAACTGATAGCTGCTGCGGAATTGTTCCGTTGTCGCTTTCAAGTGTATAGAAATGGGGAAATATGTTACACCTTTGGACAACCGGGAATGCCTGTTAAACAACATTTACAATCATAAATTGAACTCTTTACAATCATCAAATTCACTCTCAATACTAAAATAAGCCTACAACAATTACATTGACAATCATGTTATGTCATTTTTAAAATGTTTCCTTTTCTTTTTCATAACTTCTTTAACACACTACTTCTCCACTACGAAGTGTGGGTATTTTGCTAGTATACCATAAAAGCAAGAGTACCTACAACAAAGCATTTGTTAGGCTTTGGTAAGATGACAATGGAGAAGAGAAAAACAAACTTCCATTCACATTCACTCAGGTTTATTTCACTAGAATATAATTATATAAGTAGAAAAAAATTAAATGTGAACACCTTACTTTTTTGTGAAATGTATTCATATTCATGTTATTTTAATCTGCACATATCTTTAGTCAAAGATGCCTTTAAGATTGTATATGTTTTGTTTATTTTTGCAAATGCTTAATATTTGAATCAAGTATTTGTATAATAATATGCTAATTATAATAAATATGATCCCAGAGGTGATGAATGTTGTTAAAAGAAATTGTCAGCATTTTAGAATGTTATTTTGTGCACTTTAGCCTTTGAAGTAGCTAACATAAACAGTCAGCATATTTCTACAGTTTTGAATCTTATACTGAAGTGTGCATTGAAGAATACAACTAATAATACATTAACTTTTATTAATATACACTTCAGCTTCCAGCTTAACTGTGTTCATTGATGCTGAACACATTTTTGTCATTCTGCTGTAATGTGGTAAAAATAGCAATTTGTGCTAAAGGTTTGCTTATTAACAATGTAATTTTAAATTTTGCAGGCACAGGATCCTACAGTATTCAGCCCTCTAGCACGTGAGGCTATGAAAGATGCCCTGCTTCTTCGTTACAGTCTTTTTCCTCTGCTGTATACTCTGTTTCACCATGCTCATATTAAGGGTCACACAGTTGCCAGGCCACTCATGTTTGAGTAAGTTTTTAATTCACCTATACAACTATTTTCACTTTTAAAGCAAACACGTACCATTTGGTTTAATATTTTCTCTTTCCAGTACTTCATTTACAGATCTAAGTCATAATATAGCTTCAGCATTTGAATGAAATTTAATATGTCTCCTAATGATAGATAGAGTTTATAGTGATAGAATGGTAGACAGTGTTGTAAATTGTGTACTGAGATTTTTCAGCCAAGGAAGATGGCTGTTTCAAGGTAAGGTTATTAGTTACTAATCATGGTGCTGGAGAGTGGTGACATTTTATTAGCATATGCAAGTAAGAATTTCACTGTACTCTGTACATGTGATAATAATGATCCAATAAAACTATAATAGGGTTTCCTTCTACCAAGTCTGTCTGAGCCAGCTGTCTAATATATACATCTGGAGACAACCATATGTGAAATATGCTTGAGTGGGTAGGAACAATTAGACAGCTCCCTGAGTGTCACATTTCTAAACCAATCCAATGGCTCATGAAGGTGGCGCACACAATAGGGGTGGTGATTTTGAACTGCAAAGAGAGGTGGTACTCTTTTTAAACTGGTCCGACAGAGAGAAAGCTTCTGATTGCGATAAACTGTCTACTGCTGAAAAGTCTACTAAAAAAGACCCATTTAAAACTTATGTGTTTCTCATGTGTAGAGAGCACATTGCACACGTGTAAAATTAAATGTAACCTATTTTAAGTGAAAAGCCATTCTGTAACATTAGGTTATACATTGGCATTCAAAGATGTCAATGGACAAGTGGTAAAAGTGAACGATACGTTGTTGCAGGGGCTGTGTGTGCTCTCTGTTGTTCACAGTTACAACAATAGTGTAAGTGTAAATGTAAGCTTGAGAGAATTGGCAGCTATGTTTGTGAAATATAAATTGCAAAAAATAATTTGAAGTAAATGGTGTTTCATACTCCATTAAAAGTGTTAAAAGAGCTGCCTTTAAGAGAACTGATAACAAAGAGCTGCTGAAGATGCAGATTTCAGTACTCAAAACACATAAATCAACAAATCTGCCTAATAACACCAGTAAAACCAGGGAGAAGAGTGCACAACATCCACCTTCTGACTACACGTCTAATTGAGTAACTAAGGTATGTTAACATTACTGTCTATTTGGAAATGCAAGCATGCCGTGCCAAAATATAATCATAGGATTTTACCATGAAATTTATACAATTATGTGCATATGTTTACATACCCCGGCAGAATTTGTGAAATATTAGAAAATATAAGTAATCATACAGAAAGTTTTCCATTTAATTAGGGAGTGTCCTCAGGTGAAGCAATTTATTATCACATAATTGTGTGTGCCCTTTTTAAATCATAATGATAGCTGAAATCACTCAAAGGGGCCTGTTCAAAAGATTATATATACTCTTGAATGTTGGGCTAATAATATACACACAAGTTGACACACACAGGTTCAGATTAAGGGTAATTAAGGGAGTCTGTCTTGTAACCAGTGTCTGTGTATAAATGTCGAGAGGTTGTCTTACCTCGGCAGCAACATTCATATCTCTGGTGACTCTTCCTATGAAGTCAGTAGATGGATTGGGAGAGCATGGCAGGTTCATGAAGTCGCTGGAATGGGGTGTACCGCTGGTTTGACTTTGTGTCAAATGAGTGGCTGTTCACTTAGCCCCAAATGAGGCACATTACCAGTATTGTGAGGGAGTGTCAGTTATGGCACTACGGCCATATTGGCACGATTTCCTGAGGGTGATCCAGCTCACGGGACCCTTATTGTTGGGGACCCAAGTGGCTGGACCACTTTTTGCTGTGGTAGATAGATGGTAATTTTTGGGTGGATGGGGAGAATGGACCGCGTGTCTGCCTGAGGGGTTGCCAACCAGGATCCCTAGCTGTTTCATCGTATGTTGAGTGTGGCAATGCACTGTACCAGTGTGTGCTACCCAACCTCCGACCTGATCTGACCTGTATAAATAGTGAATTTAAATTCATTCAGAGCTGCACTGACTTTGCTGAATACCAAGCCATGGGGAAAGCAAATGAACTGTCAAAGCACCTGCAAGAAAAGGTTGTTCACTTGTATAAATCAGTAAAAGGATATTAAAAGATATCCAGATATCTGAAAATGTCTGTCAGTAGCATTCAGACTCTAATAAAAAATGGAAAGTTAGAGGTTCTGTTGTTACCAAGCCACGGTCAGGTAGAACAACCGAGATTTTAGCCATAACTGCAAGGATCATTTATCGAGCTGCCAAGAAAAACCCACACGCCACCTTAGCTGTGATATAGGCTTCTCTGCAAACAAGTGGTGTTGCTGTTTCAAGATGCACAATATGGAGGTACTTGAACAAAAATGGGAGGCACGATTGCTTTTACTGTGCCAACACCATAAAACAGCCCATTTACAGTATGCCAAACAGCATCTAGACAAGCCTCAAGACTTCTGGATCAAAGTCCTTTGGAGAGATGAGACCAAAATTGAGCTTTATGGTCACAACCATAAATGCTATATTTGGAGAGGATGCAACAAGGCCCATGACGAAAAGTATACCATCCCTGCTTTGAAGCATGGAGGTGGATCTTTGATATTCTGGGGGTGTGTGAGCTACAGCGACACAGGTAACTCAGTGAAAATTGATGGCAAAATGCATCATGTTACCAGAAAATAGAGGACAACTTGCATTTATCAATCCAGAAGCTATGCATGGAACACACTTAGATCTTCCAACATGACAATGGTCCAAAAGATGAGTCCACGTTGACCCTTCATTGGCTATAGGAGAAAAATGTAAAGTTGCAGGAGTGGCCATAACAGTCTCTTGGCCTCAGTTTCATTGAGACACTTTGGGGAGATCCCAAACATGCAGTTCATGCAAGGCAACCCAAACATTTACAGGAGCTGGAGGCATTTCGCCAAGAAGAATGGGCAGCTCTACCACGTGAGAAAATCAAGGGCCTGATTCACAACTATTACAAAAGACTGCATGCCATCATTGATGCTAAAGGGGGTAATAAACAGTAGTAAGAACTAAGGGCATGCAAACTTTTGAACAGGGACTATCTCATTTTTTTCCTTATTACTATGTTTTGTTTAATGGTTGTGCTATTCTGTGATGCCTTATAGTTTAATTTGGATTCCACTAAAAGTAAATGAAATGTGCCTGATCAGTCATCTTTTCTTAAATGTATGGTACAACTCTTACAAATTCTGCCAGGATATGTAAACCTATGAGCTCAACTGTACATAGACCACAATGCATATCTAATCTCTACTTGCCGTTTTGCAATATTTAAAATGACAGAAAGATAATACCGCAGACAGATTACTGACATGTGTGTGTGTGTGTCTCCTCTGTTGCAGTGCTCATTATAACGTACAAATTAATCATTGTGCTTCAGTTATCTTGTGCTACTGGGCTCCTCAATGAATAACAGCAATTTTAGGTTTTTATTTTCACTCAGTGCCAAGTCATTTGTTCAATTTCTTTTGCTTTCTCCCTAAAATCCCATCAGATTAAAGTGCATGAACTGAAGAAATTGGGGATGGGTGTTTTAGGAAGAAGCCCCATGGGTGTAGGCTGTACAGAGGCAGATTTCACTGCTTTTCACTCCCAGCTTTTTAAATGGGTCATTCCCAGAAATGTATTCTTGTTTTAGAATCACTTCTGACCCTACCCAAATCTCTGTTTTTCCTCTATTACTCTCATACTGTTTCTTTGGCAAAAGATGATTTATCTGCAAAATTGTCCTTGCTTTGTAAAGAATCCAACAATCTCCATCCTACAGAGAAAATATGGTCTATGGATTTCTTCTCTGCAAATATTTAGTAATGTTGAAATAATTGGATACGCTTCCAGAACTCGCCTGATCCATTTAGTAATCCACTAATACCAGACGTAAGCTAAACTGTGTAGTATGTTTCTTCATTCGTTCTGTCATTTCTTTTCACTCTGCCTTTCACAACTTTTCAAATTAAAATTAGAACATTAGAACAATCTAAACGAGAAAAGACTATTCAGCCCAATTTAATTCTTCTAAAAAAGCATCAAGTCTAATTTTGAAAGTCCCAAAAGTCCTACTGACTACCACACTACTTGGTTGCTTATGCCAAGTGTCTATGGTTCACTATGTGACGAAAAACTTCCTAATGTTTTTGTAAAATTTACCCTTAACAAGTTTCCAACCGTGTCCTCATGTTCTTGATGAACTTATTTTAAACAATCCACTTTACTAATTCCCTTCATAATTTTAAACACTTCAATCATGTCTCCTCTTAATCTTCTTTTGCTTAAACTGAAAACACTCAGCTCTTTTAATCTTTCTTCTTAATTCATCCCCTGTAGCCCTTTTATCAGCCTATTCGCTCTTCTCTGGACTTTATGTCCTTTTTGTAGCCTGGAGACCAAAACCTCACACCATACTCCAGATGAGACCTCACCAGAGTGTTATAAAGCTTGAGCAGAACCTCCTTGGACATGTACTGCACACATCAGGGCACTATGTAACCTGACATTCTGTTTGCCTTTCTTAATGGCTTCTGAAAACTGTCTGGCAGTTAATAGTATCAAGTCCACTATAACTCCTAAATCCTTCTCATAAGGTGTACTCTTGATTTTCAGATCTCCCATTGTGTATTCAAATCTAACATTTTTACTTCCTATGTTTACTACTTCACATTTACTGACATTAAACTTCATCTGCCACAAATCTGCCTAAGCCTATATACAGTCCAAGTCCCTCTGCCAATCCACCTATCTTGGTATCATCTGCAAATTTAACCAGCTGTTTACTTGCATTCCTATCTAAATCATTTATATATATTAGAAATAGCAGCGGCCCCAGCACTGACACCTGTGACACACCACTCTTAACATCAGCCAGTTCTCATAAGGTTCCTCACTCCATCACCTTCTGCTTCCTGTGTCTGAGCCAATTCTGTACCCATCTGAAAACATCACCCTGAACTCCCACTTCGATTAGTTTGATGCCCAAGCTCTCATGTGGTACCTTATCCAATGCTTTCTGAAAGTCAAGATAAATTCTATGCCCCCTGCTGTTTTTTTTTCCAATGACTTTTATTTTTTATCAAAAAGAGAATAATTTCATTGACTTACTTAGAAAACAAAACTTTTCAGCCACATGATGTAAAACCTCCAGACTTGGTTAATACTGGAAATGAAAATTCTGTTTTATTAGTTTTATTTTTAAAAAATGCCTTCATCCAAAATAAATAAATATGTTTATTTATATATCTATACATTTTTGTAGCAGGGCAATCCCAAAACTTTCCACTTTGTAGACTTCCAATTATTTATTTTTTTTATTTCCACTGGCACGATTGCATTGTGGTATATCACCTGTTTAGTGCAGAACCATAAAGCACTAGATTGGGTGGGGAAGTCGACACAGAATATAAGTGGTCCCAGCCCCCTTCTGTTGATGAATTGTTTCATTTGGAAGGAAAAATGCAGAGCAAAATAATGGTGGGGGACTTTCAATTATAGCATTTAATTATTATGACAAAAATGGCTACTGGCAGTAAAGAGAACAGCAAGCAGAGGGAGTGGCTTTACATTCCAGTAGCTGTCTAGGCTTGATTCTGAATGCTTATCGGGCAAAATGTGTCTCCTCAAGAAGCTGGCTCTGTAATGAACCTCGACTTCCAGGTTTGACTCTGTTTATGTGGCCAGCTGAGTGGAAAGAGTGGGGTTTCTGGGCTTATCCTGGAAGTGAGGTCACTGCTCCTGCTTTGTCTCGTCTTCTGCTCTATGCAGGGAAGAGGAGAGCACATGAACAATAAAGTTACCCTGCCCTTTTGCCCGCTTTGCGTGGCTCTGAAGGCACTCCCTTGGTGTACGTACTGAAAAATAACAGATACTGACTTAGGAAGGCAAATAGCATTATTAAAGATCTCTGCCATTATGCATAGTCCCTTTTTTCTTTGTACAGTCTGGATAACAGTTGTGATAGAACAGGGGTGACAGCAAGCCTCCAAACATGAACACACAAGTACAGTCCCGGTTTCTAATAGATGGGTGTTTATTACAAAAATATCTCACCAGAAGCACCAAAGCATAAGTTATCTCTCCTGCAATCATCTGTCCTCTCTCCACTGCACTGTCCTTCTCCAAGGTAGCGTTGCTTGTCCTCCTCCCAGCCATACCTGGAAGTGCTGCCGGATGAAGGTCAAGAAACACCTGGAGGACTTCCTGGTGCATTATAAAATTAGCCACCTCACTCCTAGTTGAGGAGCCAGAGTTGGGAGGAGGTTGACAAAGCTTGCTGGAGGGGGAAGTAGAGACAGAGAAAGAGGCCAGAAGAAAACAAGGGACTGTGTTAAATTAGATTACCTAATTCAATATACTAGAGGTCCTGCCCAGGAAATGATTAAGGGCTGTGCATAACTGCCATCCAAAGACCGATTAGGGTAAGTCTCCTCTGAATTGGAAAAGGGAGAACTGGAAGTACTTTTGCTACAAGCATTTCCAACGCTGCTGAAAAGGGGATTCAAAAAACCTCAGTCAAAAAGACTACAACTGCTATCTGTACATTTAAAAAGCCTCATGTATGCTGCACTGTGGTGGGCTGGCGCCCTGCCCGGGGTTTGTTTTCTGCCTTGCACCCTGTGTTGGCTGGGATTGGCTCCAGCAGACCCACGTAACCCTGTAGTTAGGATATAGCGGGTTGGATAATGGATGGATGGATGGATGTATTCTGCAGTGGCCAGCATACTCTGAATGTAGTAAAATCAAAGAACTGCCACATAAAGACAGAATTGACTTTCTAAAATCTAAAGGGTTATGCTTTCGTTGTCTCAAAAAGAGGTACCTTGGTAAGAACTGTAAAGAAAGAATGAAGTGTCAGATATGTTCTTTGCAGCACCCAGGTATCTTGCACATTAAGAAAGAGGATGGAGCATCCTCCACTAAAGCTACATCCAGTGCTTATTCTGTGCAGTGTTGGAGGGAGCAAAAGAAAAGCGATTCCACTCTTAAATAAAGGTGTGCTGTGTGATAAGACTGGACTCTGTGTCTGTCTGTGTCGGGGTTGGGGAGCTGTATGCCCCCAGGTGGTGCACAATGTATTTTCTATCCTGTGAGTCTGTATTCTTGTTTTGTATCTTTCAGCTGCTGTATGTGTTTTGAATTTCCCCGTGGGATTAATAAAGGTGTATCTAATCGAATTGTATCTAATTAAATCTAATCTAATCTAATTTAATGTTCAGGTTTCCATCTGATGTGACTACATACTCAATTGATCAGCAGTTCTTATGGGGAAAGAGTCTCATGGTGATTCCTGTTTTGGAAGAAAAGGCCACCTCAGTGACTGCCTATTTCCCAAAAGGAGTGTGGTATGACTTTTACACAGTAAGAATCATTCTTTGTTGACTTGTTTGAACCTGTGTATGGTGTGTATATGTATATGTGAATGGATTAAAATCTGTAAATCATACACATAATGATATAATACTATGTTTACAAAAACAATTACTGTTCAAAATACGGGTTTTTTGTCACCGCATTTTTTTTGTGTTGCTTTTTATATTTGTGGAAGGGCATAGTGCTACACTGGATGTTAATTTTAACATTTAAAGTTAAAAAGTAAAGCTCAAAATTCATATTTGTGCTATATGTGCATATTTTTAGATTTATAACGTGGAACATGAATTTCTATTTTTACCATTAACTGAAGTTTGAGAAAAAAGATGAAGTCAAATCTATTATTGCATATTAGCAATTGTGTTTAATATTTTTTCTGCTTCAGTGCTCCTCAATTTCAAGTCATGGAGAAAAGGTTAAACTGGAGGCTCCCTTAGACAAAATAAATATTTATATACGGGAAGGAGCTATAATTCCCACACAGGTATGCAACTGAAGCATTAGCAAAATTCTTTTTATTCTTACAATTGATCTTTACCGTCCCAAGATGTCAATTTTACTTTGTGTTATGTGTACTTTTGTATATTTACTGCATGTGAGAGAATATCAATGGTGCTGCTCCTACAGTATTTGAGTACAGTGAAGAATGCTGATATAGTACTTTTTTATTTAAAGAGCAAAACACAATTCAATCTAAAAAAAAATTGCAAATGTAATCCATCAAACTCAACAGTCATCCCCCATCTGGCTCAGACAGCCATATTATAAAAGAGCCACAGAAAGTGGTTATTCATATAAAATAAGACAGGAAATAAAATTAAAAGGTTCAGCTCAGGCCTGGCATGCTTACTTTAGAATTACATTTCTGAATTCTTGCCAAATTCTGAAAAAAGTCTGAACAGATCCCAGACAGCGAATTTTATCTTCCAATTTAAGATAATATAAAACATCACTTTCCCATTGACTTATGGAAGTTGGATTAGGATTCTTTCAGTGGAGTAAAATGAGTCTATGTATTGGGCTGGCATAGTGCCCAGAGTGGGTTCCTTTTTTCCTTTTGCTCACCAGATAGACTTTGTTTCTTTTCAGTTCTGATCAGCGTAAAACAGATATGAAAAACAGTTATATGAAGGTTCTGAAAATGTGCCCTTATTTTCTCCTGTGCTCTGCTTGTTCTGTATGGCTTGGTATATTTAAATAAATGTCCTTTCCTATATGCCTATCTAAATCTCTTTGGTTTGGCAAGTAATGGAAACAATGATTATATGTGTTATAATGAAAAGAAAGTTGTAGAGCCTAAAACCTGCTCTATTTCAGGTGGATCCCTACATTTTTAAAAGGTCATTTACTAATACCACTTGTCTCCCATCATGTTGTAGACACCCAACACTACTTTATGGTCAAGCAGTGGTAACCCCCTTCACCTTACTGCAGCTCTTTCTGAAAATGGAAAGGCTGAGGGTGATTTGTTCTGGGATGATGGAGTCAGCCTAGACACATATGAAACCAGCAACTATACGTATATAGTTTTTGACGTCTCTCAGGTAAGGAAACGCTTATTTAAATACCTGAGATTCACAAACGTTATTGTTCAGAGCTAAAGTAATGGAGAATTGCTGATGACTCAGTGATGTTTCTGTTTGACCCTACTTTAAATACTTCCTGAAAATGTTCCTTGAATTCTAGTATGCAATAAATATCTTTCTTATTAACTGAATTCCCAGCCAACTTGAATTGGATTTAGTAGGTTTGAGAATGTTATGTAATTATTAACTGAAGCCTCCTAATGAGGGTGGGTTTGTGATTGTGTCTCAAACTGAACAATTTTATGAGAATGAAACAGATTAAAATACAAGATGTTTTAGGCAGCATTACAGCTTACAACTGATGGGATGGGCAAATATGAACACCTAAAGTTACATAGAAGGCCAAGCCGTTCCACATTAGAGCCAAGTGGTTTTTCACCAGTGCCAATGAGTTTGCCAACTTCTGATACCACTTGTGCATTATTTATTATACAGTATGTGTCACTGATGGCCATAAATGCCACTGTATTTGGAATCCTATAACTTCAATTATAAACCTTTGCAAATTCAAACATTGTAGATTTAGTTTTGTTACTGCTATTTTTTTAAATAGGAATATTAAGAAATGCTAATAAAAATGGGCCATTCTAACAGTTACTGTATTTGTATTTGAGTTCCCATTACAGAGTCTACTTTTTTCACTTACAGTGCATCCGGAAAGTATTCACAGCGCATCACTTTTTCCATATTTTGTTATGTTACAGCCTTATTCCAAAATAGATTAAATTCATTTTTTCCTCAGAATTCTGCACACAACACCCCATAATGACAACGTGAAAAAAGTTTACTTGAGATTTTTACAAATTTATTAAAAATAAAAAAAAATTAGAAAGCACATGTACATAAGTATTCACAGCCTTTGCCATGAAGCTCAAAATTGAGCTCAGGTGCATCCTGTTTCCCCTGATCATCTTTGAGATGTTTCTGCAGCTTAATTGGAGTCCACCTGTGGTAAATTCAGTTGATTGGACATGATTTGGAAAGGCACACACCTGTCTATATAAGGTGCCACAGTTGACAGTTCATGTCAGAGCACAAACCAAGCATGAAGTCAAAGGAATTGTCTGTAGACCTCCGAGACAGGATTGTCTCAAGGCACAAATCTGGAGAAGGTTACAGAAAAATTTCTGCTGCTTTGAAGGTCCCAATGAGCACAGTGGCCTCCATCATCCATAAGTGGAAAAAGTTCGAAACCACCAGGACTCTTCCTAGAGCTGGCCGGCCATCTAAACTGAGCGATCGGGGGAGAAGGGCCTTAGTCAGGGAGGTGACCAAGAACCTGATGGTCACTCTGTCAGAGCTCCAGAGGTCCTCTGTGGAGAGAGGAGAACCTTCCAGAAGGACAACCATCTCTGCAGCAATCCACCAATCAGGCCTGTGTGGTAGAGTGGCCAGACGGAAGCCACTCCTTAGTAAAAGGCATATGGCAGCCTGCCTGGAGTTTGCCAAAAGGCACCTGAAGGACTCTCAGACCATGAGAAAGAAAATTCTCTGGTCTGATGAGACAAAGATTGAACTCTTTGGTGTGAATGCCAGGCGTCACGTTTGGAGGAAACCAGGCATCGCTCATCACCAGGCCAATACCATCCCTACAGTGAAGCATGGTGGTGGCAGCATCATGCTGTGGGGATGTTTTTCAGCAGCAGGGACTGGGAGACTAGTCAGGGTAAAGGGAAAGATGACTGCAGCAATGTACAGACACATCCTGGATGAAAACCTGCTCCAGAGTGCTGTTGACCTCAGACTGGGGCGACGGTTCATCTTTCAGCAGGACAACGACCCTAAGCACACAGCCAAGATATCAAAGGAGTGGCTTCAGGACAACTCTGTGAATGTCCTTGAGTGGCCCAGCCAGAGCCCAGACTTGAATCTGATTGAACATCTCTGGAGAGATCTTAAAATGGCTGTGCATCGACGCTTCCCATCCAACCTGATGGAGCTTGAGAGGTGCTGCAAAGATGAATGGGCGAAACTGGCCAAGGATAGGTGTGCCAAGCTTGTGGCATCATATTCAAAAAGACTTGAGGCTGTAATTGCTGCCAAAGGTGCATCGACAAAGTAATGAGCAAAGGTTGTGAATACTTATGTACATGTGATCTCTCAGTTTTTTTATTTTTAATAAATTTGCAAAAACCTCAAGTAAACTTTTTTCACGTTGTCATTATGGGGTGTTGTGTGTAGAATGCTGAGGAAAAAATGAATTTAATCCATTTTGGAATAAGGCTGTAACATAACAAAAGGTGGAAAAAGTGATGCACTGTGAATACTTTCCGGATGCACTGTACTCAGTATAATTTAGACATTGCATTTACTTGTTACAGATTAGTTCACATGTCACGTTACTCAACAAACGTAAGAATCCAAACTATTGTTTGCTAAATTAAAACATTTTTGAAACACTTTTCAGGTCGCATTAGTAAGTAAAGAATTTTCTAAATGCAGTATTATTGTGGAAGCAATTCCAGCATCTCCTGTAGATTAGTATAGGCCACTATGACAATAAAATAAAAACCAAAATCACCTTTTCCAGAACAAAGTATGTTGTTTAATTGGTTAATAGTAGATGTATTTTAATTTTTTAATCACTGGTTATATAATGCACATTGCTGATGACTGTGAAAGCTACTACAGATTGATATAATTTAATAATACATTTTAATAATATAGCTGTTCAGATTTTTAAAAAAATTAGTTTTTTTTTGCAGTGGTTGGAATATGTAACATACTGTATTTGTTTGTCTACGTTTTGCATACACATTAGTTTGATGTTATTTAACTGGCCATTAAATAGCCACTCTGAGACATTTATAAGTTAGTTGCTTTACTAAGTTGAATTTAAAACACCATCATATGATGAGGTCATTTCTTTATGACACTGTCTGACTGTGTGTGATTTGCAGTTTATTTCATAATGTATCTGGTCTTAAATGGATATGGTTTTTCTTTTGGTTCTAGAATACTTTTACATCTAAAGTACTCCATGAAAACATTGAAGCCACATACATTATTGTGGAAACTGTAAAAATCTTAGGAGTTAGACAGCAGCCATTTAATGTGACTGTGAATGATGTAGAAACTCCTTTTACCTACTTACAGAATCAGGTAAGTCTTTTTAATCGATTATTACCGTCCTATATTAGTGGTCTTTCTAAAAAAAAAAGTCAATATGAAGTTGTCAAAAATAACTGAACTAAAGTTCTGCATCATAACTTTTTGATATTTTTTTGCAGGCATATTTTATATAGAGACTTAAACACACACACTGCAATACCAAATTTCTGCTATTACATCAAGTGTAGTTTGGTGTATATATGCATTTTCTGACTGAGAGATTTTTAGCCATAGGAACAAATTAATATTTTATCACCAAATATACAGCTATCAGATCTGTTTCTAACTAAAGTCTTTCTTGTTTATTCTCATTAATGGTAACAACATGAAAACTGGTCAAACAACAAATTGTTCAAAATGTGAATATATCAGTAACATACACAAGAATGAGCCAGGCAAATGAGGACACACAGTCTGCAAGGGGTTGGTGCTAAGTGTACAAGTTCTTTTAATTAAACCAAACAGTGTCCAAATAGTGCAGTGCATCAAAAGCTTGATCTTCAGTAAATAAATAATCCATTAAAAGAAAGGTGCCACATGGAGGTTAAAATCCAATCCGTATTAATAATCCACTAAAAACAAGGTTAAAATCCCATCTTCTAAAACAGACACAAGCCCCATTGCCTCTTTCTAAAATCTGTTTGACAGGTGCAGTCATCCAATAAATCCTGGGTTTCTGCTACCAGTCCTTTGGATTCTGTAAATGTGAACCCCTTTCACGTCTCCCTCAGTCCATCTGTTGGCATCAAAAGGGAGACACCATACAGTGGGGCTGCTGCTACTCTTCTCTGTGTTGCTCAGACAGAGCACCCCTTCACCAGCCCTACCCTCGAACAAAGGCCTGCCGCTTGCTTCCTCGTGGCATACTCCTGACCACCTGCCTCCACTCTTTACCACAACTTCCGATTCTTGATTCTCTGTCTTCTCTTCTTTCCATTTTTGTTCCGCCCCCCACAATCCCCCACAAACCCCCCCTTATACCCCCAACCCCCAACCCCGTGCAGGCACCTTATAAAACCCTAATTGGGTGCAGGTGCTAACCTCCACCTACTGTGAAGTGTGAGTGAGGTTCTAACTGATCCGCTCGCATTTGCACACGAACGTACGATCAACCATATGCCTTAATCAACCTCAGAGTGGCATCTGCTCAGAGCTTGCACGCTCAGGACTCTCAATTTATTTATTTAGAATACCACAAACCTCTCTCATCACAGGATACAATTTTTATTTTGAATATGTTTTTATTTATGCAGTGTAACAGTAGGGGGCGCTAGTGCTCCCTTGAACCCTCAGGTACCATGCCAAACAACAGGTAAAAGTCCAAGACTTTTTTTTTTATAATAATAATGTGCACTAAGCACCCTCCACTCCACACTACACATACAGTAAATCAATAATCAATCACCAATACAATTCTCAATCCTCCTCTCCCAGATACTTAGCCACCCTTCCTCCCAGCTCAGCTCAGTGTCTGGGCTTTCCCACAGTCCTTTTATATCCCCTGACCCGGAAGTGATTCCAACCCTGCAGTCCCTGATTTGCTATCCCTTCCGGGTCAGATTAAAAGTCCTTTTCTTCATCCCGGAAGCACGTCTTTCCTTCTGTTCATATGATCAGGACGCACTTCCAGGTTATAGGGCACGTATACATCCTTGAGCCTCCCTGCAGCGTCCTCTGGTGGGCCCCACGGTGTCCAGCAGGGTTGGGAATAAAAACTCCATTGTCCATGATTCCCTGCTGGTCTTCGGGGCACTCCCATGCTACAGGGAGGGCTCCATCTAGCGGCATGGGGGTATTGGCCGGGATGAACAGCCAGCCATCTCCCACAGCAGTTATAGGATAAATACAAATTACCCTCTGATAATAACATATACTCTGCACTGTAGTTGTAAAATATTGTTTTTAATAGAAAACTTTAACATAAATGTAGGAGGCCATCAAAAAGCTGCTGATTTTATATATATATAGATAGATAGATAGATAGATAGATAGATAGATACTTTATTAATCCCAAGGGGAAATTCACATACTCCAGCAGCAGCATACTGATACAAAAAAAACCAATATTAAATTAAAGAGTAATAAAAATGTAGGTAAAAACAGACAATAACTTTGAAAAATGTTAATGTTTACCCCCCCCAACCCCCCGTTTACTTATTTTGTAAGTGGATCTATTTTGTAAATTAGATCCTATGTACTAAAATACAGTTGTGTGAAAAAGCATGTACACCCCATGGAATATTTTTTTCTCTTTTAACATATGTGGACATATCAAGATTTGATGTTCATTTAGACAGTATCTTTACATAAATGTTACATAATTGGAAAAAAAAAGAAAAATTCACTGTGCACTAATTTATTAAATGAAAAATGAACACAGATGTTATTTTTGTCTGTGGTTAAAGTAAGTGTTCCTTTGGCTGTAATTGCTGGTATTGCCCCGTTTGGTAGAAACAAACTCAAGTAGGCATTTGTTACAACTGTCTTCCAGTATCTAACATTAACTGGAAGAAACTTCCATCCATCCATCCATTTTCCAACCCGCTGAATCTGAACACAGGGTCACGGGGGTCTGCTGGAGCCAATCCCAGCCAACACAGGGTGCAAGGCAGGGAACCAATCCTGGGCAGGGCGCCAACCCACTGCAGGATGGGAGAAACTTTGTACTCCTTTATGCAGGACATTTTAGCTGTGCAATGTCTAAGGGGTGTGCACAGCCCATTTCAAATCCCCCCAGCGGCATCGCTATGTGATTCATATCCTCCATTCCTTTTCTTTCAGCCAATCCTTGGTAGATTTCCTGTTATGTGTATTGTCATTTTTATATTGCAAGTTCCCAGCTGGTCCCATATTATGCTCAAGCACCGATTAGTACAATGAAGAATTCATAGTGGATTCTGTGATGGTGAGCTGCCTAGGCCCTGATGCAGCGAAGCAGCTGAAAAACCATAACATTTCCACAAACATGCTTTACAGTTGGTATCAGTTTCTTCTAGTCAAATGCTGTCTTTGGATTTTCCCAAGCTTGTCTTCTGGTACTGCAGCCAAATATCCCTATCTTTGCATCTTATGTCCAGAGCACATTGTTCCAGGACTGTTGGTCTTTACCTATGTGTTCATTAGCAAACGTTAGTTTTGCCATTATTCTTTTTTTATATATTTTTTTTTCTTTTTTTATAGCAATACTTTTTTTTTAAATAATACTATACATATGTGTTTTGAGTGACAGGAATAAGCTTCAGTACTTCTTTACTTTGATGACAAGGTGATGCAGTGGCTAACATTGCTGCTTCATGGATTCAGCATTCCGGGCTTGAATCCTACGCCTGGTTGCTGCCTTTGCAGAGTCTGCATGATCCTCATTGTTAACGTGGATGTTTGTCCCTCATCCAAAAGACGTGCGAATAGGGAAATTCTAAATGGCTTCAAAGTCAGTTTAAGTGTGTGCATAAATGGGTCCTATGGATGGACTGGCATCTCATCCAGGGTTGGTGGACACAGGTGACCCTGAAGTGAAGTAAGCAGGTTTGTTAAGGTTTATTGAGAAACTGTTAGTGTTTTTCTTTGCTCTTTTATAAGTGTGTTTTGTTTCAATTGTATTTTTTTTATTGTAGAATGCCAGATTTTGGGTTGATTAAATAATATCCACAACGTATTTGCATCTATTCCCAATGTGAACACTCATAAAATTATAATGGCTGGTGACTTTAATAGTGTTTTAAATCCAGACCTAGATTGGTCTCCTGCCACAGGGGTGATGACATCTAACACTGCAAAAACAATTACACAGTTTGTAACAGAACACAACTTATCAGACTCCTGGAGATTTCTAAACCCAAACTCAAGAGCACATTCCTTCTTCTCACCAGTACATCACTGTTACTCAAGAATTGATTATATCTTTATAGATAACAATTTCTTGCCTACGATTAAATCTTGTAAATACGACACTATTATTATCTTTGACCATGCCCCTTTGATCATGGAACTTAAATCACTATGCCCCTCATTCTTAATCTCACAACTGGCGTCTTAACCCACTTTTGTTAGCAGACGAGAACTGTACAAAATTTATATCCAAGCAAACTGATTTTTTTAGAGACAGACATAGAGGTCTCTGCAGGAATACTCTGGGAAACTTTGCAGGCTTTCTTAAGAGGACAGATTATTTAATATCTTTCCCACAAAAATAAATCAGAAACCAAGAAGGTATCAGAGCTAATCAGTGATATTACCAGAGTAGATCAAGAATATGCCATTTGTCCAAATGAGGCGCTTTATAGGAAAAGACAAAATTGGAAAAAATCAAATTCTCAGTTAGAGGATCTGTGCAAAATGTTTTTAAAACCTGTCAGGATCTAATCAATAATATTTTAGAGTAAGCATTTAAATTGAGGAAGTGGATTCTCTTCCCTATGGAAGCCGAGAGAGGACGTGTAACAATATTATTTTTTTAAATTGTTTCCTCGAGGTTACGGAATGATTTTATCGAGATCTCGATAAAACAAAAGATCTTGTTTTCTCGAAATTATGAAATAATTGTATCTAACGTTTAATGTTTAGCTTATTGAAGCCACGTCCTGTTTGAAATGGCAGAAGAGCAGAACTGTATTGATCAGCGCGTCACGTTTTTGTTCAATCAAGGGCTGATGCAGGCTGAAATATGTTTATGCCTTAGTGTCCGTCCGTTAGTGTCCGTCATTTAAGAAGACGGGCTTCAGCTGTATATGCCTTGCAATCTAAGCGAGCCTGATGCCAGGAGCAAAGGTTAAGTTTCATTTTCTCACGATTGTGATAAAATTATTCCATTATCTCAAGAAAACAAATTTTCGTTTTCTTGACATCTCGATAAAATTATTCCGTTGTCTCGAGAAAACAAACTTCGTTTTCTCGAGATCTTGATAAAATTAGTCTGTTATCTCGAGGAAACAATTTAAAAGAATAACGATACTGCACGTCCTCTCTCGGCTTCTGTACGTCCCTTATTTATTTTAATTATTTTTATTTATTTATTTATGTATTTATTTACTTATTTTTCCTACTATTAAAGTTTTACTGTTTTGGCAATGCTCTTTCTCATGGGTGGGGTTTGATTTGATGTGAACTTAGTGTTGTAAAGTTTGACTTGCTTGTATGGAATGTTATTTGCTTTTAATAAATTCGATAAAATGCTTAAGAAAATAAATAACAGAAAAAAACTTGAAAAGTTAAACAAAGCAAGTTCGGTTTTGAGTATTATATCTACATTGAGAATTAGTAATACTGTGCATTTCTATAAGAGTTTATATTATTTAATGCTAAATACAAACTGCTAATTATTTTCTTAAATTCTCATTTTAGGTCCTAACTGTGGGGAATCTCACCCTTAATCTTAACAAGGGATTTACAATCAAATGGATGTAAAAAGTGGAATTTATGCCCTGCTATATGCAGAATTAGTTGGATGCACTGGATCTTTGCTGCTACACTTTCTTGCAAAACTGAAATTTTGAATGTTTTCAATGAACAAAATGTATGCAGTATGTATTTTTTCATGTAGTTATTCTGCTTTAAGAACAGTGTAGTTGTATAATAAATAATGAAACTAGAAGATTTAAAAACTGAAATTATGTTTTGATGCTCTTGGCAGAAATATATGTGAATGTAAGATTAAATTAGCACATGCCACTGCTTCAGTATGTGAGAAGTAGGCTTTCTAGTTTAAAGCGATAAGAGTGTTTCAGATTCTCTGCCTTGAAGCATCAATTTACAATACTATTGCACCTTACAATTTCTGTACAGTTTATTTTTAAATGAGGCCCTAATGCTGTAATTCAGGGTTATTCGATTATAATTTTGAGCCAGATTTTCAAACCATGAAATACATATGATATATAGACATTTTCAGCAGCCAGTGAGCAGCAGGTAATAACACATTTTAAGACAACACAAATGAATGTATTGAAAACCGAGCAATGTTTATTCATTGTTTCCCTTTTAAACTTGTTCACATCTCACACAGGCACATCAAAAACAATAAAAAAAGCTATAACTGAAGAGAATCTGAGGGAGTAGCAATACTTTTTCCCACTTTTCAAATAAAAAAATAAACATTTTGCTCATATCTGACCAAGGCACCTCTCAAAGTGCATTAAAACAAAATAGTGCATAATGTTAGCAATAGCATTTGTTTCCCTTTTGAAATAAAATAAATATTTTGGTCATATACGACCCAGGCACTTGACAAAGTGCATTTAACTGAATAAAAAAGATCTATCAGTGCTATCAAAGCTAACAAGTGATAACAGTGACTAACATACATGAATACAACGTCTGCTGCACACTGAGGGAGCACGGGTTTGTTTTAAATCACCACATGTGTGATAAGGCATGGCTTTGTTACACACCCCACATTATGTTGATATTGTGACATGTAGGGGGTGGAGCCTTGGGAGAAAGTGCTTTGTGAGGGCTCAGGGTACCTCCCTAGAGAGACAGGGCCGGTCAGGGTAAGAGGGGTGCGAATGGTAAAAGGGCAAGAAGCGGCAGAAATGCGGAAAGCTACCTTTTTGTTTTGTGTTGTTTTGGAGGTGTCCCCTTGATCCAGAGTAGGACCGATAATTATAATAACAATTCTTTACATTTATGTATTGCTTTTCTGACTAATCTGCGCCAAAGGGAACCGCGGCACACCAAATAAAAAGCCAGTCAGCAATTTGAAGATTTCTCTGGAGATGTGGCTCCTGTGTGTCTTATTCGACAGGTCGTCACAGTATCATACTACCACTACTTCTAGACACACAACAACTTGCTGCATTTTGGGTTGAATGCTGCTAGGCTATGCAGAGTGTTGCATTCATGGTCTGTACTACTGTAGGAATTTCTGAAGGCTTACAAAATGTGCTTTTCTCAGTTTTCTGGGCCCCATGTGGCCCATGAGCCACCATTTGAATAGGCCAGCTAGATAGAAATACATGAACAACCATTTCTATGCTTCACATTTAAGATGCAATCCTGTGCCAGTTGGCATTGCCAACCACTTGCATCCTGAATTCAAAGGCCTTCTTTCTCCCAGTATTCACGTACCTTTCCTACTACAGCCCAAAATCTTGTCGTCAGATTCACTACAATGTTTTTTTGACGTTGGTAATGCTGTAGCATATAGTGATCGGTGCCCGTGAGGGATTCAGTGCATTGCTTCCGGTTGCACTGTAAGCTTGAGAGATGAGTGTGAATTCTGCAGTTTATCAAGGATCAGTTAATTGAGAAATTAATTGAAATCTACAAATGTGCAGCATCTGGGCTTTTAAATGACTGGAAAAACTATTTATATATCGATTCATTATTTTTGTACCAAAGGATTGTTTCCATATTGAAACACTGATAGGAGATTGCTTTAACAGCAAAAAAAGTTATTTTCGTAATAATAAATAATACAGGCTAAATCCAAACAGACTTAATGTATCTAAATGCCATAAACATAGAATCACCATAAATCAGTTCTTTGTTTCACAAGATTTTTAGCTTTCACGTGACAGTAGTATTACTACTACTTAAGAAATATAACCCTATAATCATGGCCACATTTTTTTGTTTTGCAGTTTTTGTCTGTGAAATAAAATCTGTATGATTTGTTTTTGACACCAAACGAGTGATGCCTTAAAAAGTGGTTTTTGCTTATGTTCTTTGAAGTGGCTTGTGGGTGCTAAATTTCCTCACCTTTGTGTGTGCATTCTCGGCAATGCATACTGTTAGTGTCCCTTCAACATGCATTAATGCCATGTTGCTGTCACTGACCAGAAAAGACTCTGGTGTGCATTAACGCTTTAAGACAAATGTTAATCAGAAAATGGACGAATGGTACAGAAATGTGATTTAGTTATGTTTAAATCAATAACATGTTCATGTACACAATTACTAACAGTTTATAGTGCAATATACTGAGACAAAAATATAAAAATGTGAAATAACAGATTAATTAAATTAAAAAAGGTGTTTTTCCCAAAAATAATTGTACCTCATTTCAGGTCTTAACTGGTTGGGCTTTGTGCATTTAGGTAAGTGGCCTTTGATGTCTTGGATCCTTGCTAATCAGCATAATGATTTCTGTGAATTTATTTTAAATGTTAACTTTTTTTTTCCATTTTCACTTTCTGTGAAGAAGCAAGATGTCAAATTCATTTGCATGGAAAGATGTGTCATAACTTGTATAATGGTGTTACTGCTGTAAAATGTGCAGAATATGCCGGAGGCTGGACAGAATACTTGAAACATTACATCTTCTTTAAGCAAAAAAAAAAATAAAATAAAGTGACTTTTTGCTTCATTGTATATTTGTGCAATAAAATATAAACAATGGGGAAATGTTGTGATTGGGTGATTATTTAAACTACATGTTTGTAACGTTTAAGTCTTTTTTGAGTCATGGACCCCTTTAAGAATCTGATGACAGCTATGGACCCCCTCCCCAAAAATATTCACATAAACACAACTTTGCATGCAATGAATATAATGTACTTTATTTATCGAGATATGATTGTCTCATACATATATGACATACACAAAGTATCATTAAACTTTAAAGTAAACAATCTAAAAAACACACTCCTTTTTTATGCAAAAAGTAATGGCCACTCATTATAATTATGAAATACTAGGGGGCTTTGCCCCCTTCTTGCCAAACCCCCGGCCTGCGCTATGCACCAGCCACTTCGCGTCTCTGCCGCTCGCATATGTGGATTTCACTTTCACCAAACAACAAATCTTTTAATTCTCGCAGATACGCCTCTTCATTGGGAAGAAACTCTACTTTTCCCTGATGGCGACATGAATTAGATGATCTACAAGTCTCCCACCTAAAGTTTAAATCCGAACAATATCTACATACTTCTGTCGTATCACTTATGTCCATATATTCAATCTCTTTTCGCTGTTCCATTATTTCACAGAGTCATAATTTCCGTTTGTTTGTGCTAAAATCAAACCTCATGATTACGTGAACACTTCAAATGACAATGAGCCACTGAAGGGTCCACTCCCCAGCCTCCCTGTATATTGGTTGAGTGTGGTCCTCCAGATGATGCATTAAGGTAGCCCTGCCTCATTCACAAAATTGGTTTTCATTCACAAAATACAAGGAACACAGGAATAATAAATGATAAATACAAAGAGCAATATTAAAAAAATACATAATTAACAGGAACATTCAAAAAATAGTACATCAGAATTAATGAAGATGACAAAAGGTCTATATATATATATTACACATATATATATATAATAAACTAGACAAAGAGCCCGTTTCGACAACGCAAGATGAAACGGGCACGAGTTTGTGTCAGCAGTGTATGAAGAACAAATGATAAGTAATGAAGAAGTTGTTTTGTAATGATTGTAGTCCACTTTACTCATTACTGTACAGGCTTGTACTGTTAGTTGATGAATTTTCCGGGCCTATAGTATAATATTGAATGATGAATGTTCCAGTACAATATGGAATAGTAATAGGTATAAGCACCACAAACCTGATATAGGTGTGTTGAATGAATGCGTAATTGAATCAGAATGCATAATTAGGCCTCGAGCTGTAGTCGAAATCGCCTTTCAGGCCTCTAGAGCTTTAATTGAAGCCTTTCTCTTTGAATTTTTGCGGCCGTAAATCCGCCGCCTGCCGCGATGTTGGGGTTGGATGTCGGTCTCGTAAGGTTTTTCGGGCAGCTGCGCAGAAGGCGACTGCGCATTCGGCTTCGGACGGACGTGAGTGAGTGAGTGAGGAGGCAGGCGAATTATGTATTAAGATGTGCGAGGCCCAGGTTGCCCACAGATTTTAAAACATCCTTCTTGAACCCAAGATATCAGCGAATGAGACACATTACAACAAGAGGTAGGTGAAATAGTGCAAAGTGCTTTTATTCACAGCAGCCAATTTAGTGTTCACAAACAAAGTGCAGTTCAGTCAGTCAAATAAAAAATATATAAAACAGTACTCTGTGGAGGTTAAAATCATTGATTCCAAAATCAGGTCAGAATACAGCCAGGATGAGTCCTTTAAAAACACACACACCCACAAGTCTCAGTCAGCCTTTCTAAGCCATGTCTCCTCTGCTCATCCTTCCAGGTCTGCTCAGCAGACAGAGATGCCCGCCAACAAGCAAGGTCAACCATTTAACTGGCTCATGTCCCCATCACCATCCCTGCTCCTTACTCCCACCATCATTCTTCAGTGTTCGTAAGACTCTTAGAGTGGATGGTCAGTCCTGCCGCTCTCCAGCGTTCAGCGGGAGAGACCCTACCCTTGAAACACCACCGCTTTGTACGGGGCATGTTCCCAGAATGCCAAGCCTCCTATCCACTGCACCAGCTCTGCCTTTACCCGGACTTTTAATTACTGCTTGTATTCTCCCGTTTCAATTTTACCTCTCGATATTCCCTTTCCTGCAGGTGTTGACCCTCAACATTGAGAAGAGCCAGTTGAGGAGGTTTGGGCAGCTGACACGGATGCCTCTTGGACACCTCACTGTGGAGGTTTTACGAACATGAGCAGCTGGAAGGAGACCTTGGGGAAGACCCAGGAATTGCTGGGAGGATTATAGCTCCCAGATGGCCTGGGAATGCCTTGGGATCCCACAGTATGAGCTGGCAAGTGTGGTTGGGAAAAAGGACATATGGCCCTCATTGCTAAGACTTTTGCCCCTGTGACCTGGCTTTGGATAAGTGGTGGAAAATGAATGAAAGAATGTTTAGGGAAAAAATTATACAATCAGAAAAATACCCCAAAATACCAAAAATGTGTTGACTGATTTAATTTAATTTGGTGACATTGTAGAAAAAAGAAAATTAGAATGCACTTTATTATTGGTCAATATCTATATATATAATTCACTAAGCCAGGAGACAAGAAGCCGACCATGGAAAGCACGCCGGAAGGGGAGTGGATTCACTAAACCGCCGACAAGTAAGACGCCAATGGCGCACGCAGGAAGGAGCCACGCCCACCAACTCTTAGACCATTGGATACGACGAAAAAAATCACAGTCACGCCCACCAACTCGGACGCGACGCCTCGAAAAACATGCCGTCATTTATGTTTGTCTGGGCCACATTCCACTTGCAGCTCTGAGCTACGTTGACTTTTCATTAGTCAACCTCAGTGGAATCTTGGTTCACACACAGGCAGCGCGAGAGAGAGAGCCGCGCACGCACACACACACACACAGAGGCAACGCCAGAGAGAGACAGAGGCATACACAGGCAGCACGAGAGAGAGACACGCACACACACACAGAGGCAACGCCAGAGAGAGAGAGAGAAGCGCACACACAGGCAGCACGTGAGAGAGAGCCAAGCACACACACAGAGGCAGCACCACAGAGAGACAGAGGCACACACAGGCAGCGCAAGAGAGAGCCGCTCAATCCTTTAAAACTGAAGTTAAAACACAATGAAGGAAGCAGTCTTTAAAAATCAATAAGCCCTGTGCCTCTTTTTCATTAGCGTCTCACCTGCTTCAGGCCCTGCAACAGTCGAGACGCTCTCTCTGCAGCTGACCTTCTCTGTGCCTGACTCCACTACTGTCAGTCGCCTGATTAAAAATGGCCTTTTGAATGTGAGCTATGGACCTGCTATACCACAGGAACACATTGCCTTCGAGCCTGCTCTCGCTCACTCTAACGTACCGGCTTTCTCTCTCTCTCTCCTCACTGGCTCACACACTGCACAGGGGAGAAATGCCCGAAGCACGAGTCTACACAGTGAGTGCTATGATTATTTATTTAAAAATGGGCTTTTGAAGGGGAGCTGTGGACCCGCTATACCACAGGATCACCTGTGACATTGCCTTCACATTGTTTTCCTTTTATTTATAATCCTGTTGAGCAGATCAGACACCCAGGCAAACAACACTGAATAATCAATAGCTCCAACTACTTTGCCAGCCCCCACTCCTCACCTGAGTCGGTTTCGTCTCTGTTCAGCAGTGTTTGCCAAACTCGGTCCTGGTGAACCCCTGTGGCTGCAGGGTTTTGTTCCAACCAGATTCCTAATCATTAATGCCGGTGAAACTCATCCGGGATAAGTCGGTTTTTCAAACGCAGCCGTGTAGCTGATTAGTCTAGCAAGATGTAATAATCCGAGATGAATGCGCGCCCTCGCGCGGAGTGAAAAGCCAATATATATTGAGTCTACAAAACATGATCACCAAGTCTTTGATAGGCTGCAACAAAATGATGAAAGAACGGGCGTATTTTTTTCACACAAGCTGAGTGGGTGGGTGTTAGTTAATTAGCAACTCAAAGGATTAAAAAACATTGAAAAAGCGGCGCGGATTGGTTTGCAGCGTGTAAAACAGTTTGTTTGTCGCGGATAATTTTCTATCCACACATGGACGAACCGGGAAGTGAACCCACAATCTTCCACTGTCTCCTTACTGCAAAGCAGCCGTACTACTACAGCGCCACAAGGCAGTTAAAGAATGCACCGGGCCACATGTTCATTTTTTCCCCTGTGCTTAAAAGACATTAAAAAACTGTTTCTCAGCTGTGACTCCCCAACAACTCAGTACGCGAAAAGCGGCCAGAATCGCAAACAACAATGAAAACTCTACGTGACTCACAGGTAGTGATGGGCCGTTCAATACTAAGGTTTCGACACTGTGTCGAGCTTTCGAAGCACTGCAGATTTTAATACTTGATCAAATAATGACATCTGTGATTTAAGGATTTCACATTTTCTTTCTCAAATGTGCTTACCTATATCATAGCAAAGTACAGGGATAAACCTTTATTTTCTGTCTACTCCGTTTTAATTAAGACAGACCAAACAAAACATTTAAGGCTATTAAATGTGATCTCAAGAAAAGATCACGGTTAATTATAATACTAATAACAGGAGCGATTATAATGATGGGCGGCACGGTGGCGCAGTGGGTAGCGCTGCTGCCTCGCAGTTGGGAGACCTGGGGACCTGGGTTCGATTCCCGGGTCCTCCCTGCGTGGAGTTTGCATGTTCTCCCCGTGTCTGCGTGGGTTTCCTCCGGGCGCTCCGGTTTCCTCCCACAATCCAAAGACATGCAGGTTAGGTGGATTGGCGATTCTAAATTGGCCCTAGTGTGTGCTTGGTGTGTGGGTGTGTTTGTGTGTGTCCTGCGGTGGGTTGGCACCCTGCCCGGGATTGGTTCCCTGCCTTGTGCCCTGTGTTGGCTGGGATTGGCTCCAGCAGACCCCCGTGACCCTGTTTGGATTCAGCGGGTTGGAAAATGGATGGATGGATGGATTATAATGATACAGTGCAAAAGTAAATACTAATTGAAAGAGCCGGGAATGCATGAGGTGAGGCGTCTTATTTTGTTTAACTCTTGCTATCGTATAGTGCATTCTGCCTGTCGGCATTAGTTATATTTATATTTTTTAGACATCAGACACTAGAAGCTGCTGACGAACCCTTCTCTTCGTTGTCAGTCTGTAGCTACTAAAAAATAAAAGCAATACGACTTTTAACAGACGTCATTGAAGTGTATCATAAGTTTCTGTAACGTTAATGAAAATGGCCAGGAGCTGTCACGAGAGAGTTGAGTGTCAAATGCTTCCAAGCTTCGATACGATTTCCGACCCAATTGCTTCAAACGTGTTGATGCTTCGCGAGGCTTCACCCCGCCCATCACTACTCACAGGTTACTGAACGAGAAATCAGCAGACTAGCATGACGGATGGGGCGTAATGGGCGTCCTTCCCCTCTCCTCCGGATTTTTCAAATGTTAATTTTTTCCCTGTGCTTAAAAATCATTAAAAAAGCGGCCTGATTATGCGGCCGCGGGTTGGCTAGTTTAATAATATTTTGCTAACTTGCATGTTCTGTGCAGTGCTCAGAGGTGGTGGCTTTATGCATAGACATAGAATTACTAGACGACTCATGACCAGCAGCATCGTATGTCAACGTCGCCGCCATATTGCGAGTGGCACTGCTGTGGAGTGAAGTAATGGATAAAGATGCCTCACGCATGTGCTGCTTGGGATTATATAAACCGCTGTATGCTCCAAACCAAATCCCGGGGGATTACATTTCATAGGTAAAGCTGAACAATTGTTTTGGTTATATTTGGCCATTACAAAAACCCGTTTTATAATCAAAACTTTAGTTACGTCAGGCTAAGCTAGCAAAGCTATGCATTTATGTGCTCAAGTGCGCCTCCAAACAACGTTTTTGGCCAAATGTATTTAGTCACTAACTATGTAGATTGTTGTTAGCTGTTAACATTTCTCAAACTTTGAAAGTTTCCCAAGGAAATCCACCTCAGGAGGCAGTGTGATGTAGCCCTTAGACGAGATTTTGAGAAAGCTGCCCTGTGATGTGTGCCGTGCTAGTTTGGTAACAGATGCTGTACAGGCATCATATGATCAAAGCTAACACTTACTCACATTAAAAAAACAAAGGAGGTTTGATGATTCCTTCTGAGGGTACAGTCATGGTGGTCAAAGTAGCTGAGCGTGTTATCCGACAGTCGACATTAGGGCAAGCTGTCAGTGTATCTTTGATCAATCAGTTTGTTCGGGCTGAGATTGGTTCAGATGATGTGTTTTTTCTCAAGGAGAACATTGAGGAAACACAGTTTGAAATTGACAACCATTATTTTATGCTCACGTCTTTGGTTGTGTATGTCTTCCACAAACTAGGCTGCACCATATTGCCACACTGAATACTCTCAAATTACAGAGTGGCAACACACGGAAAAAGCTATGTAAGACAGTTCTGTTTCATGGATTTTAGATCCTATCCTGTAACAACAACAACAACATTTATTTATATAGCACATTTTCATACAAAAAGTAGCTCAAAGTGCTTTACATAATGAAGAAAAAAAGAATAAAAGACAAAAAAGAAATTAAAATAAGACAACCTTAGTTAACATAAAAAGGAGTAAGGTCCGATGGCCAGGGTGGACAGAAAAAACAAAAAAAAACTCCAGAAAGCTGGAGAAAAAAATAAAATCTGTAGGGGTTCCAGGCCACGAGACCGCCCAGTCCCCTTTGGGCATTCTACCTAACATAAATGAAATAGTCCTCTTTGTAGTTAGGGTTCTCACGGAGTCACTTGATGCTGATGGTTATACAGACTTCTGGCTTTTAATCCATCCATCATTGTTGGAACATCATGGTGCTTTGGGTAGATGGTGGTGGCACAAGCCACCACCAATAGGACACCGGAAAAGGAAACAGAAGAGAGAGTAGGGGTTAGTACAAATTTTGAATGAATAGTTATTATAATGAATTGGATATACAGAGTGTCAGGATTAAATTACAGTGAAGTTATGAGAAGGCCATGTTAAAGTAATGTGTTTTCAGTAGTTTTTTAAAGTGCTCCACTGTATTAGCCTGGCGAATTCCTACTGGCAGGCTATTCCAGATTTTAGGTGCATAACAGCAGAAGGCCGCCTCACCACTTCTTTTAAGTTTTGCTCTTGGAATTCTAAGGAGACACTCAGTTGAGGATCTGAGGTTGCGATTTGGAATATAAGGTGTCAGACATTCCGATATATAAGACGGGGCGAGATTATTTAAAGCTTTATAAACCATAAGCAGAATTTTAAAGTCAATTCTGAATGACACAGGTAACCAGTGTAGTGACATCAAAACTGGAGAAATGTGTTCGGATTTTCTTTTCCTGGTAAGGATTCTAGCAGCTGCATTCTGCACTAACTGCAAACGATTGATGTCTTTTTTGGGGAGTCCTGAGAGGAGTGCATTACAGTAATCTAGCCGACTAAAGACAAACGCATGAACTAATTTCTCTGCATCTTTCGATGATATAAGAGGTCTAACTTTTGCTATGTTCCTTAGGTGAAAAAATGCTGTCCTAGTGATTTTATTAATATGCGATTTAAAATTCAGATTACAATCAACGGTTACCCCTAAGCTTTTTACCTCCGATTTGACTTTTAATCCTAATGCATCCAGTTTATTTCTAATAGCCTCATTGTATCCATTATTGCCAATCACTAAGATTTCGGTTTTTTCTTTATTTAATTTGAGAAAGTTACTATTCATCCATTCTGAGATACAGGTTAGACATTGTGTTAGCGAATCAAGAGATTTGGGGTCATCAGGTGCTATTGATAAATACAGCTGTGTGTCATCAGCATAGCTGTGGTAGCTCACGTTATGTCCCCGAGATAATCTGACCTAATGGAAGCATGTAGATGGAGAAGAGCAGCGGACCCAGGATAGAGCCTTGTGGAACACCATATAGAATATCATGTGTCTTTGAGTTATAATTACCACAACTAACAAAGAATTTTCTCCCTGCCAGGTAGGATTCAAACCAGTTTAAGACACTGCCAGAGAGGCCCACCCATTGACTAAGGCGATTCTTAAGAATATTATGATCAATAGTGTCAAATGCGGCACTCAAATCTAAGAGGATGAGAACAGATAAATGGCCTCTGTCTGCATTTACCCGCAAGTCATTTACTACTTTAACGAGTGCAGTTTCTGTGCTGTGATTTGTTCTAAAACCTGACTGAAATTTATCAAGAATAGCATGTTTATTGAGGTGCTCATTTAACTGCATAATGACTGCCTTCTCTAGAATTTTACTTAAGAAAGGCAGGTTAGAGATGGGTCTATAATTTTCAAGAGCAGAGGGGTCGAGATTATTTTTCTTAAGTAGGGGTTTAACTACCGCAGTCTTAAGACAGTCTGGGAAGACCCCCGTATCTAATGACGAATTTACTATGTCAAGAACATTATCAATAAGCACACCCGATACTTCTTTGAAAAAATTTGTTGGTATTGGGTCAAGGGCACAGGTGGATGGTTTCATTTGAGAAATTATTTTATGTAAATCAGGTAAATCTATCCTAGTGAAAGACTCTAATTTATTTATTATGGAGTACTGGGGTTTCGGGGGATCCTTAGTGTTGGGGAGATATACTATGTTATTTCTAATATCATTAATTTTTTTGATTGAAAAATACAGCGATAGCCTCACAGGTTTTACTGGAAGTACTTAGGAGGCATTCCTTTGAGTTACCTGGGTTTAACAGATGATCAATTGTCGAAAATAAGACTCTGGGATTACTAGCATTGTTATTTATAATCTTAGAGAAATAGCAGCGCCTCTCAAGACGGACTGTGTTATTGTATTCTGTTATTTTAACTTTTAATATCTCATAGTCAATAGTTAGTTTAGTCTTCCTCCATTTACGCTCAGCTCTACGGCATGTTCTCTTTAAATCAGACACTCTTTGGGTCTTCCAAGGTATAACAATGCTAGAAGATTTTTTAACTGTCTTTTCAGGTGCAACTATGTCAACAGCAGCCCTCACTTTAGTATTAAATCTTTCCACCTTACTATTTACATTCTCCTCGCTATTATAGTTGGCACTATAAACGTATATATTTAAGTAACCACATTGTGTGTGCGTGTGTGTGTGTGTGAGAAAGAGAGAGATTGAGAGAGGAATGAGTGAAATGTTTTCAGAAATTATTAAGCCAATTTGTATACAATTGTTTATTTTTGTCATTGGGTGTATCATTTCACTGTTAAAAGAAAGACCAACAAAGATAACTGGCAGTAACAGTGCAAAATTCACAATTGGTGTGCCAGTTTGAAAAGATAAGTTTTGAGGGTAGTTTTAAAATGTGTTATTGAATGGAGCTGATGTATATGAGAGGGAAGAGAATTCCCAAGTTGAGGAGCACTATGAGAGACGCTCGAGCTCCCATAGAACAGATTTGATGTGTGGTACAGAAAGTCGAGCTGCAGAGGAGGATCTGAGTGAGCGAGAGGAGTGTAAGTCTGTAGGAGATCAGCGAGGTTGTGGAGAGCTTTAAACGTTCAGAGCTGTATTTTGTAATGTATTCTGTAGTTAACAGGGAGCCAGTGAAGTTGCGAGAGAATAGGTGTAATATGTTCAGTGGATTTAGAACAGCAGGTTATTATCCTGGCAGCAGAATTTTGAAGAAGTTGTAAGCGATGGATACGTTTTTGTGGGATGCCAGGTAGAATAGCATTACAGTAATCTATACGTGAGGTGACTAGAGCATTATCCAATATTTCAGTACTGTGTTGCGTAAGAACAGGACAAAGTATGGAAATGTTTCGGAGATGGAAGAAGGCAGTCCGAGAAATGTTACTTATATGGGAAAATTATTTAATAATAATTATTATTTAATAATTGTCATTATTAGTGTATAAATAGATAAAAATAATTGCATTTAAACGATTCGCCAAAATCTGTTGTATGTAAACGATACTGTTTTAAATGTTATTGTTTTTTCATCAGAAAACCCGGTTTCCACGTTTACCCGTATTAGTTTAAATGGCACTTTTGCCACTCGCAATATGGCATACGCCCTGACGTATCGTGTCGACAGGGCAACATAGTGAATGCGGCATCTAACTAGATATGTCTATGGCTTTATGTAAGCAAAGGGCGAAGCAGAAGCGATTGACAGCAGCAGTAACCAATAAGCTGGATGAATGCTTGAAAAGCAGGCGGTGCACTGGACAGTGAAAAAAAAATGTGATAACCTTTGCCGTGTAAAATGGAAAGAGAAAGTCTGACGAAGTTCGAGGATAATGCAGAGCTCAATGGCTAGCAAGCATGCTATAAACATTCAATACTGGCCAGGAGCGAACTGAGTCTCAAAACCAGCCCTGGCATCCTTCAACAAGTGAGGAGGTGACGAAGGACCCACTCGGTTCATTATTCATTGTAATTTTCTTAAAATTTGTGATGAGACGCGGCTCGCTCTCATAGGTTTAGACAGAATTAAAAATTTGAAGACATTTTTAAAAATAAAATTTAATGAAAAATAAAAATTTAGTAACACGGCTTACAGGTTATCAGAGTACTATACATGTCAAATGTCAATGTCATGTCCAAGTGCCAGTATCCTAGTCGGCTAGTAGCTGCTCATTTACAATGGAATAAATTATAACCAAGGTTATAATGAAAAACTCACATGATTGAAATGTTCGATTAACTTAACGATAAACTATAAATATTCCGTCCTAATATGAAAAATTCCTGTCCTGTGCTTTATAACTTTATTTCATCATACCAATAATCGTAGCTGAAAACCTTATCACCCACGCCGACGACCACAGAAGAATAAAATGCATAATACAATACCTAGACTAATAATTACTACCGAAGAATTTAAATACTAGATATGAGATAAAACCCATCCATCCATCCATTTTCCAACCCGCTGAATCCGAACACAGGGTCACGGGGGTCTGCTGGAGCCAATCCCAGCCAACACAGGGCACAAGGCAGGAACCAATCCCGGGCAAGGTGCCAACCCACCGCAGGACACACACAAACACACCAAGCACACACTAGGGCCAATTTAGAATCGCCAATCCACCTAACCTGCATGTCTTTGGACTGTGGGAGGAAACCGGAGTGCCCGGAGGAAACCCACGCAGACACGGGGAGAACATGAGATAAAATAAATTGCAATAATGTATATGCTAACCGAAATGTAGCGGTATCGGCAAAAGACAGTTTTGACCAAATTTTTCGCTGCAACGTTGTGTACAGACTACTAAAACAACTTGATGACGTAATACGGTATATTATATAGGACTGTATACTGTACATCGCTGTACCGGACAGATAATGTTTAGTAGTTTAGAACATTTATTTTAATGTCAAACAGTAACCAGTACATAAAATTTATTTCATGAAACGGCCGGTCCATGACCAGACCAGAGTCCGCGGCCCACCGGGCATTGCCCTAATGACCAGTCCGTCCCTGATACTGGCGCTGTGTGAGTTAGCGTTCCTTTGCTAGAAGTAAAAAGTCAAGGAGACTGAAGCAGAGGCTGAAGTGACGACTTCGGATCAAAGAGAAATTGGATTGACGGCTTAAGGTTAAACTTAACGGCTCCCTCACGAGCTGCTCTCCACTGTAATACACATTCGCATCCACGGACTTCGAAAGGAGACCCACAACTCTCAACCTCCGAAATCGCTTACATTCGCGTGTGCATCTGCTTACAAGAATAAAGAAGGATGCTCACACACCTACCCACCGCGCTATAATATTTTTACGTATACAGTCGCATCTGCGGACTTTAAATAGGGGCCCCTTATCGTTTTAAAGCCTCCAAAACATAGTAACGGACAGTATTTTTTTTTTTACTTCAAAAAACAAAGAAAAAAAACCCCATTAAGTTCACTAGATGGGCCACCTAAATGTGCAGCCCTATAAAGGTCTGCACGTTGCTGTTTGTAATAAGTTACAGTATAATAAAATACGATGTGTTAGAACTGCCTAAGGCTATAGTAAAAAAAATACCAGCTTGAACATTCAACTGATAAAAAACACAAACAGAAATACTTGAGTGAACGATGTAAACATATAACAATTATATATACTTAAATTTCACATTATTCCCACTGACTGTGCGTTTCAGTTCAAAAGAATACACTTCCCCGTATGACTGTGTCATACAACAAAGTCAAGTCACTAGGAAAAAGCAGGAATTTATGAGGGGCCAAAGAGGCCAAAAATCATATATTTTTGTACGTAAAGTATTGGTTTACGCATGAACATTATTGGTTTATGGATGATTACTATCGGTTTGCGTGCATACTTAATTGGTTTGCGTGCGAACAATACTGGTTTCCTTCATATGAACCATATTGGTTCGTGTCCGTATATTATCGGTTTGTGCGTGAACTATATCCGTTTGTATATGCATAGCACTGGTTTGCATATGAACTATATTGAATTGAACTTTATTACTGGTTCACGTGCGTTTGCTATCGGTTTGTGAGGGAATTGCATTGGTTTGCGTGCGTATGCAATCGGTTTGCGTATCAACTATATTGGTTTGTGTTCGTATACTACTGGTTTGCTTACGTATAGCACTGGTTTTTCATATGCACTATACTGGTTTCACGTAGGTAATATATCGGTTTCGCATATGAACGCTATTGGTTTTGTGTATGCACTACATCGAGTCCTTGTCAGTCTTCTACCGGTTTTATGTGTGCGTACTATGCCGGCTTTGTGAAAGTAACATGCTGGATTTATGTGTGCACTATATCGGTTTTGCGTATGAAACATACTGGTTTGCGAACACACACTATTGGAATGTTGTGTATGAACTATATCGGTTCTGCGTGCGAACTATATTGGTTGTTCACGTGATCTTCAGTGGAAATGGGCGGGGCAAGAAACAGGAACTCAGGGGCCGGTAGTGTCATGGAGCGTGTAGAGAAGCTGACAGGAGACAGATCTGGGTTTACTTTAAACAGCGCCGTATTTTTTTCCACACGATAGGTTTGGGAAAGGACTTGGTGGTAATTATTACTATTTAATAGAATCAGCCATTGAGTGTGTAATGAACACAAAGCTGAAGTTAAGTACGTATTTGGTCGTCTTTTTATTCACTTCCAGCTACATGCTCGCTTGCAACCCGCGACTGTACTTTTTCACACAGCTTTTGCAAACTAGTTACTTATTCTAAAGGCAAAATATTCTACATTTACGACTGACGCCTTTATCCAGTATAACATTTAGTTACTACTGGTTACAATTCTGATGCCCAGCGATCCCGCACCGTGCCGCCTAGACAGGTGAAGTGACATGCTCATAGTAACACAGTGTCACTATCAGGACTTGAACCGACAAATGTAGGGTTTAGAGGACAAAGCCCTAACCACAATGCCCCACTGCTTGCACATCTGCAACGTGCATATTATTTGACATGATATGATCGTGTCCATTCTTTGAAAAGCTAAATGTTCCATATTTAGGACCAGTATATGTGAGTTACATCATATTGGGCCACCTTACCTTTCACAGTTTTGTGACAAGGCATATGCGTTTTTTAAGATGCAGCCGATTTTTGCCCTGCCAGGTACGAGTACCTGCGTATTTCCACTCCAATATCTGATAAATAGGATTTACTGTGCTATCATGGGCACTGTAAAGTGTTAAATCACGTTCAGCCACCTTAATTTTCACAGTTTTGTGACAAGACAGATTCCTTTGTTAAATTAAAGTTGTGTTTAACATTTTTGACCTGTGCAGAACCAAAATGTGGAATATTTATTTTTTCAAATAATTGATCAGTTTGTAATGATTCTGATTAATGTACATGCTGTAGAATATTTTGCCATGCTGTTAGAATAAGAAGCTGGTGTGCAAAAGCTGTATGAATAAGTAGCTGACTGCAAGCATATAGTGGATGTAGCTAGGATTGAATAAAAAGCCAGCAGAATGTGCACCTCACGTCAGCCCCGTGAATATTTCAGAATTACGGGAAAATACTGTTAAAAATAATAACCACCAAGCCCTTTCAGAAACAAACAGTGACATGCAAAAGTATTCAATCACTTTAAAAGTCATCCTAATTTTCTATATGACAAAAGATTTTTCCACGTTTATTCATTCTTTTTAATGTGAACTCTTGTGCTGTAACAATACATTTCTAAATAAACCATTTTCTGTAGATATTTAACTGAAGAAGAAAAACTCCAAAGTTGATATTTGCATTAAGTATTCAAGCCCAACACATTCATACTTTGTCAAGAATCCTTTTGCTGCCGTAACAGCCTTCGTTCTTTTGTAAGTAGGCCCCAGTTCTGCACACTGCTCAGGAGTGATTCTGCCCCTTTCTTCTTGGCAGGATTTCTAGAGACCCTCTATGTCGGTGAGATGGCACCTCTGAACAGCAGTTTTCAAACAGTGCCACAGATTCTCAACAGGGTTAAGCTTAGGGCTTTGACTTGGCCACTCCAAAACATTCACCTTTCTGTTTTTGAGCTATCCCAGTGTCACATTGTCCTAATGCTTAAGGTCATTATCATGTTGAAAGATGACTCTTCTCCTGAGCTTTCATAGCAGACTGGAACAAGTTCTCTTGCAAAATTGTGCAGTATATGTGTCCATCCATTGTCCCTTCAACTCTGACAAGATTCTCAGACCCAGCACATGAAAAACATCCCCATAGCATGAGACTGCCACCACCATATTCCACTGTAGGAATGTTGTTTCTTGAGGCCTGGGCAATGTTAGTGTTACACTTCACATACCTCTTACGTCTGTCCAAAAACTTCTATTTTGGTCTCATATGACCATAAAACCTTCTCCCACATTTTAACTGGGTCTTTCTCATGCTTTGTGGCAAACGCCATATATTGTTTTATGTGGACCTTCTTAAGGAATGGCTTCTTTCATGCTACCCTCCCATAGAAGCCTGTTTTATGGAGAACTCTTGAAATTGTGGACCCCTGCACCTTTACTCCAGCTAAAGATCATCGCAGACGTCTGAGAGTGACAGTTGGATTTCTAGTCGCCTCTCTCACCAGTTGATGTCTCACTCTGATGTTGAGTTTTGAGGGACAGCCTGTTCTAGTCAGAGTCTGTGTACTTTGATGAACCTTCCACTTTCTGGTGATGAATGCAACAGTGCGCAATGGGACATTCAAACTCTTTTGATATTTTTATAGTCATTCCCAGTATTGTGCATTTCAATAACTTTGTTTCTAACATCAGTAGAATGCTCCTTTGTTTTCATTTTTGCAGTGACTGTCCACCAAAGATTACGGCCCTTACAAAGGGGGCTGTTTATATCCAGAGAGACAGAAAGGACTCACAAGTAGCACCTCATCATGTTTAATTATGACTGTTAAACGACTGTCACCTTTGTAATTAATTTGTCATTGGTGTAATGATGGAGCTTCCAAAGCACAGAGGTTTAAATACCTATGCAAACATTAACTTTGGAGTTTTTCTTCTTCAGTTAAACGTCTACATAAAATGGTTTATTTTGTCTTTGGAAATGTTTTGTCACAGCATAAGAAAAATACTGAATGAATAAATGTGTATAAATCTTTTGTCTTGCAGAAAATTATGACTTTCAAGGGGATTGAATACTTTTGTATGCCACTTAATGTTTGTGAAAGGGCTTGGTGATGATTAACGTTTAACATCTGAAATGATCACGGGACTTAAGTTAGGTACACATTCAGGTGGCTTTTTATTCACTCCTAGCTACACATATGCTTGTAGTCAGCTACTTATTCACAAACCAGCTTCTTCTTCAATGTTAAGTGCATGGTAAAATATCATACAGCGTGTACATTAATCTGCAAACTGATACATTATTTGAAAGAATAAATATCCCAGATTTAGCTCTTGAACGGGTTGAAAATGTTACACTCAACTTTAACAAAGGAATCTGTCCTGGACAAGATTATATTATGTCAAATAATATACACATTGCAGATGTGCAAGCAGTGGAGCATTGTGGTAAGGGCTTTGCCCTCTAAATCCTACATTTCTCGGTTAAAGTCCTGATAGTGACACTGTGTGACCATGAGCATGTCACTTCACCTGAATAGGCGGCACGGTGCGGGATCGCTGGGCATAAGAAATGTAACCAGTAGTAACTAAATGTTATACTGGATAAAGGCGTCAGTCGTAAATTTTAATATTTTGCCTTTAGAATAAGTAACTAGCTTGCAAAAGCTGTGTGAAAAAGTACAGTCGCGGGTTGCAAGCGAGCATGTAGCTGGAAGCGAATAAAAAGACGACCAAATACGTACTTAACTTCAGCTTTGTGTTCATTACACACTCAATGGCAGATTCTATTAAATAGTAATAATTACCACCAAGTCCTTTCCCAAACCTATCGTGTGGAAAAAAATACTGCACTGTTTAAAGTAAACCCATTATGTCTCCTGTCAGCTTCTCTACACGCTCCATGACACTACCGGCCCCTGAGTTCCTGTTTCTTGCCCCGCCCATTTCCACTGAAGATCACGTGAACAACCAATATAGTTCGTACGCAGAACCGATATAGTTCATACACAGAGTTGCAATAGTGTTCGTTCGCAAACCAGTATGTTTCGTACGAGAAACCGACATGGAGAACACATACAACCAATAGAGTTCAAGCGCAAAACCGATATGTTACCCACATGAAACCAGTATAAGACGAGCATGAAACCAATATATTGCATACACAAATCCATCGTTAGACCGGCACAGAACGCAAGCCAATATAGTTCATATGCAAACTGATAACATACAACCGAAAACCAATGCAGTTCACTCACAAACCAATAACAAACGTACTGGAACCACTGATATACACACGTGAATCAATATAGTTCATATGCAAACCAGTGCTATGCATATACAAACGGATATAGTTCACGCACAAACCGATAATATACGGACACGAACCAATATAGTTCATATGAATGAAACCAGTATTATACGCACGCAAACCAATTAAGTATGCACGCAAACCGATAGTAAATATTCATAAACCAATAGTGTTGATACGTAAACCAATAGATTACACACAGAAATATATGATTTATGGCCTGTTTGGCCCCTCATAGGGAATTGACCTAATGGAGGAATGTTTCACTCGTGTGCAATTGTGTACACGTATATAGCATGTTCAAGAGCAAGAAGCTCTAATGACATAAAATAAAATAATTAGTATTACTTATTATTTGATTGATGTGTTTAACTAAAGCAACTTACAACATCTGAGATACAATTGGTCCCATTTCTTTTGTTTTTTTTAGCTGAAACACAGGCAGACTAAGGTGACATGCTCATGGCCACACAGTGTCAGTAGCAAGATTTGAATCCACAACCTCAGGGTTTAAATCACTGCACCACACTGCCTGTCAGTCAAATTGTGAAGTGAAGATGAACTGAAACAAAATGCTTTCAGCATAGATAGATAGATAGATAGATAGATAGATAGATAGATAGATAGATAGATAGATAGATAGATAGATAGATAGATAGGTAGGGAATAAAGGGAAAAAGAATGAAAATGTGCTCGTTTTCAGGCAAAACTGATATGTACATATTTACTGTATGCTTCCAGAACTGCTTACATGTAGATGACGTATGAGCAATTAAAAATGGGGTGTCTACTGCATTCATTGTGGAGGTAATCAAAGCTCTTTTAATAGACTAGGTTACCCCCAATTTATATTTAATAAAATTATTATTCTGTGGCGTAGAAGTTAAGGCTTTGGACTTCAAATCCTGCTACTGACACTGAGTGAACATAAGCAAGTCTCTTCACCTGTCCTTGCTCCAACTGCACACACAAACGTAATGTAACGATTGTATTTCAAATGATGTACTTCGCCTTGGGTAAAGGTGTCAGCCAAATAAGTGAATGTAAAATGTAAATAATTTAAGTAGAGTCATAAGTAAATTATAAAACACTGACAGGACTGCATATTGTGGTCAAGGCATAGTTAGTCATCGTAACCTAGATAGATAGATAGATAGATAGATAGATAGATAGATAGATAGATAGATAGATAGATAGATAGATACTTTATTAATCCCAATGGGAAATTCACATTCTCCAGCAGCAGCATACTGATACAATAAAAAAAATATTAAATTAAAGAATGATAATAATGCAGGTGAAAAACAGACAATAACTTTGTATAATGTTAAATGTTAACATTTACCCCCCGGGTGGAATTGAAGAGTCGCATAGTTTGGGGGAGGAACGATCTCCTCAATCTGTCAGTGGAGCAGGACAGTGACAGCAGTCTGTCGCTGAAGCTGCTCTTCTGTCTGGAGATGACATTATTTAGTGGATGCAGTGGATTCTCCATAATTGATAGGAGCCTGCTGAGCGTCCTTCACTCTGCCACAGATGTTAAACTGTCCAGCTCCATGCCAACAATAGAGCCTGCCTTCCTCACCAGTTTGTCCAGGCGTGAGGCGTCTTTCCTCTTAATGCTGCCTCCCCAGCACACCACCGCGTAGAAGAGGGCACTCGCCACAACTGTCTGATAGAACATCTACAGCATCTTATTGCAGATGTTGAAGGACGCGAGCCTTCTGAGGAAGTAATTATTACCTACATTATTATACCTCTGTTCCTTAAAGTCGATCATCTTGCATTAACATTGGTGATCTCTAGCTTACTAAAGAAATTCCTTATTAGCAGGCAAATGAGTAGGAATTGAAAAAGCAATGAAATTAAAGCGCTTTTTTCACTCACTAAAACTAGTTGAAATAATTTAAATGGCCAGTAGATGTCACTGAAAACCGGCGTTTGACGCAAACAGAGCCATGCAAAAAAGCTCCACCAGTTTGCCTTATATTTTACCTCTTTCTTTATTCACTGCCTAATAGCAGTACTCAATCAATCCGCGTGTTCATTCTGAACACTTTTAAAACATCCACCCTTTTCCTTGCCCAAGATAAACGCATTTCTTCATTTTCATTCTCCTAACAGGTCGACAAACTTGTAAACTGGTGTCCAGATGTCACTAAACAGTCAACCACGAAAAGAGCAGACTAGCGCTCGTAAACCCGCTAAAAACCATTCACAAAATTCCAGTTGACTTTTCAATAAAGGGGTGTAGCATTAACTATGATGTACATATAAAGGGCACACCGGGTATGAACATTTAAGGCAGAAGAAGCCCTCCTGCAAAAAAAAAAAGTCGAATGAGCCAACCATTGCAGATGACTGCCTTTTACGTTTAAAAGTGTAGTTTACTAATGTTAATTGAACACATTGAACTTAAAAGGCTCGAAACGCGTAATATTTCCAACATCACTATAAAATATAAGTCAGCTAAAGCAGGGCAGTTGAAAACAGCAAATCGGGCAAGTAACACATATGGAGTAGCGACAGAGACTTTCAGCGCATTTTTTTATGACATTGTAGCATTTGCCAAAGGGAGACTCACTAAAGTTGGTTGTCTTTTTTTGAAGAACTACACTTCTCTTTTAATCGGACTACTCACTTTATCCCGATTCTACATATGCATATGAACCCACTAATGTTCTACTGTCCGTCTTATTAAAGTTCCGTAGTAGAACTCAAACACTGCATTTGGTTCCGATCTCACAACTTGAAGCCGGTAGGTGTTACATCTTTTTTGGCATTTCCGCTTCCTCTTGTGCCTGGATGATGGTTCCCTGGTTTGTTCCGATTATGATTAGTAAAGAAGATGGAAACATAGGCATTTGTGGGTGATTTTTAGCTGAACGGTACTTTTTAAATATCTATATTTTGACATAGTCTATAGTGTATTTATACGTTGTTATTAAGTGTAGCACGCACTACATAACATATGTAACTTCAACCATATGGGCTATGTATTAGATGATTTTGTTATCGCAAGTGCTTTAGAGTTACAGTGTTATCTATTTCGAAAGTAGAACACTTTAACCATAAGTGTTTGTGATTGTTTTTTATGTATGTCTTCATCGTGGTATTAAACAAGAATACTCCAAATTAATAGCTGCCAATCTGCATATGTAGAAATAAGAAAAAAAATAATAATTGTTTTATTCAGTTTCCTACCCTATGTATTGCACATTTTCATTTTTTAATAGTAAAGACATGAAACGTAGCCTTGTGGCGATCTTCACGTAGATTCTTCTCATATACCTGACACTGTAAATGATTACTTTTAACGCACTATATATCACCATCGGTCACTCCTTACATGTTTGGTTTGGGGTTCTCAACGTTTATGCTTTAAAGATCCCCCAGTATACGAGACCATGTAAGCCCGCCCGAATACACCAGTCCCCCCCCCCCCCCCCCCCCCCCCCCGATACTTCCTCACTTGCACTTCTGCTGCAGTCTTGACAAAGCTGCATGTTTTTTTTAAATTTTTTTATTATTTACATTTATTAGCAAAGTCGTACTTGCTGCTATTGCTAACACAGCGCCTGTATTTTTAAACCATAATAAAAAATTAAGAAGCTATTTCAAAAACACTCTTTTCGTTTTAATTGAATACGTTATTTTTACTAGTACTTGAAGTTCTTAAACTTAACATAAAACGAGTTGGCAGTTTTTAGGGATAAATAATAATCAGTTATTACCAAAATACTGAATTTGTTATTTCAGACATATGTCATAACAAAAGCTGCTGAATACTCTCATGGCTCTATTATTACTTTTTAAATAAGCATGTAATGATTGTGTGTTTTTGAAAATAAAAAAGTAATGTTTAAAATACAGAATTCACTGCAGTTTTTTCCATCCTTTAATCCCAGACACTTTGTTGTCCTTTAGATTCAGCACTGTGACATTTCCAGCAGCATTAGCCACACCAAACATGAATGTGTTTTCTCTGCACATACAGAATTCAAGTTAGTGAAAAAAAAGAGAGAATTGTGTGGGTTGACGGCATTGGTGAAGTAAGCCGCTGAAGTACCAATGGCCAGCCTTGACACCTGTGTAGCTTTAATAGTGAACAGAGTGGCAGCAGTAGTGTGTTTAAAGTTGACCTACCATCTCTCTCAGGAGACTGTCATGTCTTTGGTGTCTTGCTAAAACACAAACTTTCTTTATGGCAGTGTGGCCTGTCACCTTCTTGTTGATTTTTCATGCTTAGCCATTGTGAGCAGCCTGTTCCTATTCTAACTCCAAACTACTAGTAGCTGCAGTGAGTTGTGCTGTGTATATTAACGCAAGTGGACACCACAGACGCCTTTTGATGGCAGGTGTAAATGTATTTATGTTCATTTACATATGGATACAGCCAATGAAATGAATTTTAAAAGGGGGTCTTTCAGAAAACTGACAGTCATTGCATGCCATATATGACATATTTTAGATGATGATGAAGTGGTCTGCTTTGAATTACACTGAAAACCAGTTTGTTAAATAATCTTGACGCATTTAGGCTTTGTTGTTTGAGTTTTTTTATTTAAACTTGGCATTACGTTACCTTGCAGTAAATATAAATATGCTGTACATATGCGGCTGCCACACAGGTAATCTGGATTGCTTGGATAATTATAAATATTTAAATGAAATAAAATTTAAAGTATTTTTCGCACCCTCTCTCTACATATTTTTAAAGTAATGGTTACTGTAGTTTTTTTAGCATTTGAAATGTACTTCATAAATGTATTATTTATTATTTTTAGGTTGTAACCTATTAATTTTCTTTTAAGTGAGTTAAGTTTCATCAGAATGAATCGACCAAAGCCTACAACAATTAGGCGGCCAAGCAGTGCTGCAAAGTCTTCAGGTGAGAGAAGTTGCTTTTCTAGCCCTATTCTATATAGTTATGCATCTTAAAATGTTGAACTTGATTTGTTTTCAATCCTATTTTTTGTAAAAAATTGATCTATTTGTACAGAATGATTACAATAAAATTAATAAGATATAAAAAAAAAATAAAAAATGTTGAACTGTCATATAAAGTTTTGATTTTTTTTTTTAGGGCACCCACCACCTGGCGATTTTATAGCACTGGGTTCCAAAAGCCAGGCTCCAGAACCAAAAGCTACAACAGCTCTTTTGAAACCTGCGTCAGCAAGCTTACCTCCTGATCGTAAAAGAGAAGCTCCTACAGCTCTCCCACCGCCATCTGGTCTTTCAGGACTCACAAAACGACCAAAACTTTCCTCTACGCCTCCACTGAGTGCCTTAGGCAGGTTAGCAGATGTTGCAACAGCAGATAAACGTGCAATTTCCCCCTCTATTAAGGAGCCTTCTGTAGTACCAATTGAAGGTATGTTCTCACCTTTTTAATTGTATTATATTATTGAATCATATCTAATATTAGGTTTTTGCATTTATCGGTGCAAACAAAATTCCTAAACCTGTTTTTTTCCCATCCTGCTTAGTCTAATTCGATGGTTGACAGCATCTGGAGTCTTCCATTATTCATTTGCCGATAAGGCAGACACTAAGCTTGGATGCAATCACAGTTTGGGCCCACTTACTTACAAACCATGGGGCCAATATTTAAAAACAGTATGTACACTGTTTGAATATAGAAGAAAACCAGAGTACCTTGTTCAACCTGTTGTAAGTGACATAAATAGTTGGCCTCCAAGCTGCTTTTAATAATTTGATGTTAAATGCACCTACCTTTGGGAAATCTCCCAGTTGGTACTATAGGTGCTAGCAAAAACCGCATTATGATCATTCAGTCAGACATTAAATAAATTGGTTGAATTGCATCAATCAGCAAAAGGGTGTGAAGTGTTTGTGTATAGAATATGGCTTCTTCCAAGACTGACTATTTAGGAGAAAATCAGGGCAATAAGAGGCTTTTGGATGATCTACATGAATTACAGTTTTCCACAGCTGAGTTGGGAGAGACTTTAAATATGAAAATAATAGCCTGGTTGAACAGCAAATTTAGGCTTCTTAGGAGAGTGGCAAAATTGATTTCATTATTAAAAAAAAAATCATATAATCTCAATTACAGTTTATCAGAAGATATTTAGGATATCCTGATAACTAATGAAAAGTATATATTTTGCTGTGATTGGGCCTGAAATGATTTTTCTGACCCATTTAAATTTTTATGTTTGGTTCAAGCATACACTGTACATTGTCCTGTGCACACTGCTGCCATTAAGTAATTTGATTGCAGCATAATACTATGGAACATATTTAAAGATCATCCATCCATCCATCCATCCATATTCCAACCCGCTGAATCCGAACACAGGGTCACGGGGGTCTGCTGGAGCCAATCCCAGCCAACACAGGGCACAAGGCAGGAACCAATCCTGGGCAGGGTGCCAACCCACCGCAGAACACACACAAACACACCCACACACCATGCATACACTAGGGCCAATTTAGAATCGCCAATCCACCTAACCAGCATGTCTTTGGACTGTGGGAGGAAACCGGAGCGCCCGGAGGAAACCCACGCAGACACGGGGAGAACATGCAAACTCCACGCAGGGAGGACCCGGGAAGCGAACCCAGGTCCCCAGGTCTCCCAACTGCGAGGCAGCAGCGCTACCCACTGCGCCACCGTGCCGCCCTCTTTCAAGATCAGCTTCAGAGAAATTAGATAGACGCATGCTGCAAATTGCAGGAGACTTCCAGACTAAAACAATGTTATAAAATGTACCATACTTGGGGGTTCATCTTCTCACTAGCTAATGTCCTAAGACATATTTATCCAGCCATGGGTTGGCTACAAAACAAAAAAAAGTCAATGTTTCAGCGCTTACTAGAGGCGAATTAAAGAAGACCCCTGGGCCTTCTGTGTGTCAAATGTATCTGTAAGTAATAGTTCAAGGGTTTTGCAGTTGAACGAGTTGACACTGTCAGCAGCATAGGGTATTGAACTTTATCTCAAGGCTGCCTGTTCATTCCCCCACGTTGTCAATTATCCTGCATGTGCTCCAATTATAAAATACAGAGAAAGTAAATTTAACCTTAATCCTATATTGAAAAGTGCATTGGGATGCTGGTCAGTCTTGAAGATTTTGTGTAAGTTAAATTTTGCCCAGTTAAATCAGTGGCCAAAAAGGATGAGATGTTAGGTAGAACGCTGACATTTTGCATTCATAAGGAGCAAGACAATTTTCATAGTGTATATCAGGAAACATTTTTTTAATTTTTTTTTGTTGTTTTTTTTTTTTAATGGATTTTTGTTTTTGCATTTTTTATGTTATTGACTTTCTCATGCTGATCTATGAGTAAAATAAACTCCCATTTAAATGTGAAGGAATTCCATATTTTAAAACAATGAAATGATATATAATCCAATCAGATGAATACTTTTAATGATCGTGGTATTCTTTATGCCAAATGTTGTTTTTATTTAAAATTAGGATATCTTGGCATTACTCTGATTTTTTTTTTAATATAATAAAAAGGTGTCATCTGTATTATAAATGTTCCTATAAAGTACTTTGCTAAATGTGTACTCTGTGTAATAACTGATTTTATGTTGGATTAATGGACTTTTGGGGATTATCTTCACATGGAAGTACACAATTTAGTATCTTCATGTGGATTTTTTTGTGATTGTGGCACTGTTTAATAAATTCATAGATTCTATTATAAAACATACTTGTTTCTTCTTGGTAGTCAGAGAACCTTCAGTCCTTCAGAGAGTCTTCTTGTAGTTCATTTTTTGTAAGACAGGCAAATAGACCAGAAGTTTCAGTAATCTGAAAATGTAATCTTGTTTGCAAAAACCGTTTACATTAGATTGAAGAGGATCACAACTGTTTGTTTGAACTGTTCAACTCACAGTGACAGTATATTTTCTATCAGTCTTCACATACCATCCTTTTTGTGTGTACAGTGGTGTGAAAAACTATTTGCCCCCTTCCTGATTTCTTATTCTTTTGCATGTTTGTCACACAAAATGTTTCTGATCATCAAACACATTTAACCATTAGTCAAATATAACACAAGTAAACACAAAATGCAGTTTTTAAATGATGGTGTTTATTATTTAGGGAGAAAAAAAATCCAAACCTACATGGCCCTGTGTGAAAAAGTAATTGCCCCCTTGTTAAAAAATAGTCTAACTGTGGTGTATCACACCTGAGTTCAATTTCCGTAGCCACCCCCAGGCCTGATTACTGCCACACCTGTTTCAATCAAGAAATCACTTAAATAGGAGCTGCTTGACACAGAGAAGTAGACCAAAAGCACCTCAAAAGCTAGACATCATGCCAAGATCCAAAGAAATTCAGGAACAAATGAGAACAGAAGTAATTGAGATCTATCAGTCTGGTAAAGGTTATAAAGCCATTTCTAAAGCTTTGGGACTCCAGCGAACCACAGTGAGAGCCATTATCCACAAATGGCAAAAACATGGAACAGTGGTGAACCCTCCCAGGAGTGGCCGGCCGACCAAAATTACCCCAAGAGCGCAGAGACGACTCATCCGAGAGGTCACAAAAGACCCCAGGACAACGTCTAAAGAACTGCAGGCCTCACTTGCCTCAATTAAGGTCAGTGTTCACGACTCCACCATAAGAAAGAGACTGGGCAAAAACGGCCTGCATGGCAGATGTCCAAGACGCAAACCACTGTTAAGCAAAAAGAACATTAGGGCTCGTCTCAATTTTGCTAAGAAACATCTCAATGATTGCCAAGACTTTTGGGAAAATACCTTGTGGACTGATGAGTCAAAAGTTGAACTTTTTGGAAGGCAAATGTCCCGTTACATCTGGCGTAAAAGGAACACAGCATTTCAGAAAAAGAACATCATACCAATAGTAAAATATGGTGGTGGTAGTGTGATGGTCTGGGGTTGTTTTGCTGCTTCAGGACCTGGAAGGCTTGCTGCGATAGATGGAACCATGAATTCTACTGTCTACCAAAAAATCCTGAAGGAGAATGTCCGGCCATCTGTTCGTCAACTCAAGCTGAAGCGATCTTGGGTGCTGCAACAGGACAATGACCCAAAACACACCAGCAAATCCACCTCTGAATGGCTGAAGAAAAACAAAATGAAGACTTTGGAGTGGCCTAGTCAAAGTCCTGACTTGAATCCAATTGAGATGCAATGGCATGACCTTTAAAAGGCGGTTCATGCTAGAAAACCCTCAAATAAAGCTGAATTACAACAATTTTGCAAAGATGAGTGGTCCAAAATTCCTCCAGAGCGCTGTAAAAGACTCATTGCAAGTTATCGCAAACGCTTGATTGCAGTTATTGCTGCTAAGGGTGGCCCAACCAGTTATTAGGTTCAGGGGGCAATTACTTTTTCACACAGGGCCATGTAGGTTTGGATTTTTTTTTCTCCCTAAATAATAAAAACCACCATTTACAAACTGCATTTTGTGTTTACTTGTGTTATATTTGACTAATGGTTAAATGTGTTTGATGATCAGAAACATTTTGTGTGACAAACATGCAAAAGAATAAGAAATCAGGAAGGGGGCAAATAGTTTTTCACACCACTGTACTTTCCATAGCACACAATATTGCAAAATTTATCAAAAGGTACTTCTTCTATCATTAATTGTAAAAATTTAAGAAGACCACAGACTAGAGTAACAAAAAGATATGAGAGGTGATACTGATGCTCATAAATAGATAGCAACCTATAATAAAAATTTAGTTAAAGTTGTGTCATCAGCAGAAGAAAGCATGCTTTTCTCTAATTCCAGTAGTATGTTTGTTAATTACCTAGTGAATATAATTATTGCTTTGTTTCGCAGTTCCTCCTGCAATTCTTCTTGATGAAGTTGAAGCTGCAGAATTAGAAGGTAACGATGACCGTATTGAAGGTGTGCTATGTGGGGCAGTAAAGCAGCTGAAGATGAACCGTGCAAAACCAGATATTACTTTGTACCTCAGCTTGATGTTTCTTGCTAAAATTAAACCCAATGTTTTTGCTACAGAAGGAGTGATTGAGGTGAGTAAATCATGAAGATATTTTTGTCTTATTATATATTGGTAATTATTGTTATTTCTTACATATTCTGGTAGGATTAGTTATTGATCTCAACTTTGGGGGCAGTGCCAGTTCAATGCAGGACCCACACAAACACAACCACCCTGCCACATTCACACAATAGAGGGCCAATATAGATTTACATGTCTCTCTAGCACACACGACTGGACACCTATTTAAACCCTAGCTTTTCAAATTATGAGGCAGCAGTTCTGGCCACTTCCCTATTCTTTGAGAGAATCTGTTTTCACAGAGGTACCCTGTCATATTTCAGTCCAGCACTTTTGTTTAGTGTTCTTTACATATTTTATGGAGTACTATCAGTTTTATTTGTATTGTGTAAAATATGAATTGCAAGCAGCTTTAATGATCCTTTTTAGGACTACGCTTTACAAACTCTTTTCTCACACCTACCTACATTTTGGGATACATATGTATTTCTCTCAGCATAGTGCATGGTTTTTTTTCCTCTGTAAACTCAAAATTTCATTCCCAGGTATTTTGATCACTAGCCTCTGTCCTTTCATACTAGTTACATGGGTGGAAACTATCAGCATGCCTGAAAATTTCAAAATAGATTATAACACAATATTCTAAAAAAAATCCTTAATCCAGTTTGTGGCCAAGGATGACTGGAACCTATCCTTGCATCACTTGATGCCAGGGAAGAACAAGCATTGCCCTACTTATGCACTCACAGGACCACTTCAGTAATGCATCGGATAAAAACCAGACAGGGAGAATGCACAAACTCCACACTAACAACAACTAAGTACAGGATACGACTGGATGTAGCAGCACTAACCAATGGGCAACTATCACCAAGAATGCTGACTAAAAAGCCTGGTCAACACATTTGTAAGAGTGTGAGTCAAACAGAAAAACGTGTATATCCTCCCAAACTGCACACAATCCTGTATTCATTTTAATGTTGTGGGTATATGGAGTCTAAAGCATCTGGTACTAGTCCATCAATGTAGTGCTCAGGAAGTGTGTGAATGTATATACAGTATATATACATATATATATATATATATTTAATATAGCTTTCTAATAAGGTAATAGTAGTTTTCTTGTTATGTTGTGTTAATGGTACAAGGATAGAGAGCTACTTCTGTAAGTAAGCTTGAGTAGATTAAAACATTTTTTTTTACCGGTAATGCTGTAAAGTGATAGTGAATTTGAGTAGTACTCCTTCATTGTAGACTCCTTTTTAATTTGAAATATTGCTTGTAATGTATAATGCTTTTCCAATGTGTGACTAAGTTACAGTCAGGTGTTATTTTCCATTTCAGTAATAACCAGCCATGTCTTTTGTAGGCCTTGTGCAGTTTGTTGCGACGGGATGCATCCATCAATTTTAAAGCTAAGGGGAACAATCTTGTTTCAGTGTTGGCTTGTAATCTATTAATGGCTGCCTATGAGGAAGATGAAAACTGGCCAGAAATCTTTGTAAAGGTAAACATGAGAAAAATATTTTAAGGTTTTAATTTTAATATAGAGTTTGAAAATAAATGCAATAAAAACTTGATATTAATTACAGTGTAGCCCATTGAAGGTATGTGAACTGTTTATATGAATATCTACATAAAAAGTTGACTGGTTTTGTTTTAGGTTTACATTGAAGACTCTCTTGGTGAGCGGATTTGGGTTGATAGCCCACACTGTAAAAACTTTGTTGATAACATACAGACTGCATTTTGTACAAAGATGCCTCCCAAAAGCATGCTGTTACAGACGGATACTGGCCGATCTGGTGGCGACCTTAGTGCAGGTACAGTGTGTGCATGTAAGAGCTTTCAAGTATTTGTAATACTTCTAATTAAAAAAAAAAAATCATAAAACAGCTTCACACATGCTTTTGTAGGAAGTAGTCCCCACCCTTCAACTCCTGATGATGATGACAACCAAGCTGAACTACTCATTGCTGAGGAAAAACTTAGCCCTGAAGAAGAAGGGACAGTCATGCCCAGGTAATACATTGAAAACACTTTTTTATAAACTTATATTTGGTGTTGTACTCTTTTATAATGAAAAAATAAAAATATGAATATTTTATGCCTTTGGCATTGCTATTATTCACTTTTTGTGTATTAGAATGTGTCAAAGCTATCTAGTACATGTCTACTGACAATGCTGCCCACAAGATCTATGATTGAAGTCCACTTAAAGAAATGTAAAGCATCACAGACATTGTTAACATTCGTTGTTTTTATTTCTTTCACGTTGTTTTCCATTGAGTTGCAGTAACCATTTTTCTAGTAGAATGTACATTCATGTGTCTGTCAGTACCTTTGTAAATTTGGAGTCACCTTAGTTCAGAGATTATAAGCATAGGCTTGCACAATACTGCATCTCACGGCTTGTTTTTTCAAATCATGTACACTCTAAAACTTTTTATTGTTTATATTTTCACTGCAGTGTTTAAATGTTTCCTTTTAGGTATGAAGAGTTAGCAGAAAGTGTAGAAGATTATGTTTTGGATGTCTTGCGAGATCAGTTAAATCGCAGACAGCCAATGGATAATGTATCCCGTAATTTATTAAGACTGCTGACAGCTACATGCGGGTACAAGGAGGTTCGACTCATGGCTGTTCAACGGCTAGAGATGTGGCTGCAAAATCCCAAGGTTTAAACATTTCTTAACTTTTTACCCTTTTTAAAAATATATTTATACATAATTAAATACATTTTTAAAGCTTCATTGTCTCTGGCAGAGATATCCTAAGATTCTTTTTCTTTGACCAGCTGACTCGTCCAGCACAGGATTTGCTTATGTCTCTTTGCATGAACTGTAACACCCACGGGACCGAAGACATGGAAGTTTCTTCAAACCTTATTAAAATCCGACTGAAGCCTAAAGTCCTATTAAATCATTACATGCTATGTGTCAGGTAAGACAAAAAAAGTTTTTAGTTCTCCAAATTTCTGAATGTGATTTTTTCAACAACTAATCTACTTTAGTTTCAGTCAGACAATTTACTGTAATAATGTTAAATATGGTCCTTTTGGGTCTACAATAGAATTCTGTGAGTCATATTTTTATTTATCATAAAGGAAGTATTTCTCTTCCGTGTAAGGTAAAATATTTTGTTAACTACAGTCACAAAAATGTTCATATAAAAAAAAAAAAATGATGCAGCACAGTACATTTTTATTGTGTTTTTACATGCATAGTCAAACCACGCAAGCAATTTATGTGAAATTTGGATTATTGAATAGAGCATTATAAGGCTACTAGCCACAGTTCCTGTCAAAGACAGGTAATTTAGTAAATATATTTGCTATCTGTTGCCGTAAATGTACCTTTAGCGTCTTTCCTTTGTGTTTGCGTGTGTGAATGTCTCTTAACTGGCACTCCCTCTTTCAAGCACGTTCCTGTAAAGCCTACTTTCTTAGACTTGTCATTACTGTAAAGACATCTTTCTCGTCCCTTTTGGTTTTATACTTGCCTTCTTTGAAGGCATTGCTCTTGGCATGCCTTGTATGCCTTTATGCCTTCCCATGCATCTCACATGTGCACTTCCTCTTTTGTTGCATCGCCATAGCCAAACTGAAAAATCAGATCAGAAGAGGGACCGGACACACAGACCTTAGTGTTTTTTTTATAGTAGATAACCAACAAGGCTTGCTTACCCACCTGTTATATTTAAACTCTGCTTTTCTGTTTGCACCTTTTTCCTACAGATTGGGAGAAGACTGACTCTAGTTCATGACTAACTAAATATCTTGTCTTAGTTGTAGCATTACAGCAGTTGGTTTGGCTTCTCTTTTATTTATTAAAAAAATGACAGCAGAAAATGTTATTGGCTAATAATAACTGCATTGTTGCAAACAGAAATAATAATATGACTTGTTTTCAAATATGATGACTAAATCAAAGAATTTGAATGTGAGCTGTTAGTTTCAGTATCTTATGGATGACAGTCGCAAATAATAATAAGGGTCTCATGAAATTAAAGGAAACAGGCTAACCTCTACACATTTTTAGTTATTAAAAATATATGTAAAACAATGATTTAATTTTGTTTCTGTATATGTTGAAATTCACTGTATACGCTATTGATGTGACTTAGTAAACATTGTGGTTCCCTCCAGCACAGCCTGTTCAAGTTCTCTCCCATTGTATTATTTTGGTTTTCTTACTGATAAGTGACTAGGTAAACTGCATTTCATATTTCATTGTGCTTGTTTTATTTCAAAAATATGTGTAAATTTATTAATGCAGACACACATCTAGATGAAAATTTATAATAGAAACACCACCCTAAGAATTGTATTAACATTTTAATTTAAAATAGTACTACTGCTTATTGTCTAAAACAGGGAGCTTCTAAGTGCACACAAGGACAATCTTGGGACAATGGTGAAATTTGTGATTTTTAATGAGCTATCAAGTGCAAGAAATCCAAATAACATGCAAGTTCTTCATACAATTCTATTGCACAGTCCTGAACATGCTCCTAAGGTAAGCATAAATGTACAAGTTTATAAGTTGCCATAATGTTTGTATTTGTTAAATGAGAAAGTGAATTATGTATAATTAAGTATTTTTTTCTTTTTTGCAGAATTTTAGTATTTTTCCTTATAATGTATTAAATTTTTGTGTTAAGTTCAACATATATAACAAGTAAATGTTATTTTTTTCTCCCACTTTAAACATATAAGAATGGTAATCTGATATCTTCATTTTTATGTAAGTGAGATAGAGTAGTCTTAGCAAGTTGTCTTGTAGAAAAAATCTTTATGGAACCTAGTATGACATTTTTCAGGTGTGGTACTTGTTTATTAGTACTGAATTTCAATGTTTACCTTATGCAGCTTTCCAACTCCTTTTTGAATCAAGTGTATATATAGTTCTGATTTACTTTATTTCCTTTTCTTTTTCTTCTCCTTAGTACCTTGCAATGGTTTTTCAAGATTTGCTGACCAACAAAGAAGATTATCTGCGAGCTTCTCGAGCTCTTCTAAGAGAAATAATTAAGCAGACTAAGCATGAGATCAATTTTCAGTCGTTTTGTCTTGGATTAATGCAAGAGAGAAAAGAACCATCCTATATAGACATGGAGTTTAAAGTAAATTTATTTTTCAATTTTGTGTAACATAGCAGCTAATTCTTCTTTAATTCCTAGATTTTAGATAACTAATTAATTTACTGCTGTGCATTGATTTTCTTTATTCTCTGTATAGGAACGTTTTGTAATCCAAATAACAGATCTTCTAACAGTGTCCATGATGTTGGGAATCACAGCTCAAGTAAAAGAATCTGGAATTGCCTGGGATAAAGGAGAGAAAAAAAGTAATTACTGTTTATCTTGTATTGGCCTGTGTTGAAAACAGAAAATGACATATATTGAGTGTTTGTAACATATATAGTGTAACAGCAGAGTTAGGCTTCTCAGTGGTGTCATTGAAATCCAAATTGAAAAGCTAACCATTGTGTGATATGATCTAATGGTAAACTTTACACAGTACACCACTTTTATTACTGCATAGTTAGTAGCAAAATGTAGTAGATTCTTGTGTTTTAGTCATACTAGGGGTGTGCCCGGTGGCCCAACTCTCTTGTCGATAGATAGCTTGCTTTGCTTGCTATTGGTGCATGGTGGAATTTTTGGTAAAATGAAAAAAAAGAGGGTTATGTAACCCTATTAATAATATTTCACACAGGGAGGACGGCGGACGCAAACTCATAATCTTCATAGCCGTGCTACCATTGTGGCACCTGCGTGGCTTGTTGACTGCTAATATATACAACTCTACCAATACTGTTCTTAGTGGAGCAGATCACGGTATAATTGGTTGTATTGACTTGAGAGTATCATTATTGTATTTTCCTAATGAAGACAAAAAAACGATATACAGTGATCCCCCGCCTATCGCGAAAGTTATATTTTAGACCCATCAGCGATAGGTGAAAATCCACGATATAGAAAGACCATACAGTATAAATAAACATTTTTTTTAAAATAGTTTAAGCCTTAAAATACCCCTCCCACACACTTTAAACACATGTAAACTTATTAAAACACACTTTGTAAACACATATGATATGTGGATGTTGGGCTAAGCAAATGAGTAACATCTCTCTATTATAAAAAAAATCTTGGCAGGGAGACGAGGCTTGATCTTCTCAGAACACAATTTGACATCCCATGAGAGACATTTTAACGTCACGCAAGACAAGGCAGTGAGACACAGGACAACTGCTGTACAGGCTTTTAAATGATCGACGTGCAGAGCTACAATCAGAACATACATCTTGGCAGAAGCAGCACAAAGCCAGTAGCTGATCCGTCCACTTCCCCTTAGCGTGCGTTCAGCCCGCACGAATCCCCCCCCCCCCCCCAACCCCCCTCTTCCCAATGTGAACGGGAGAGACGCGAAGTGGCAGGAGCGTAGCGCACCTCTGGGGTAGTGCGCGATCGAGGCCAGATCATCTCGGACAGACACTTTGACGACACGCAAGACTAGACATTACAACCTTAAGAAGCAAAACCCGTGAGACGGTGACCTTTGCACGTCACGCCCTACTTACAAATAATTTAAAACAAGTTCACTGACATCTAACCTAGCAGCTGTAGGAATGCTTTTGTCAAACAAACTCCAGGTGCTCCCAGCTCTTAAAACAACGACAAGCAGAACATGCAGCTTGCCAATAGCAGCTGCAGCTTGCCAGCAGATGATCCGAGCACTTCTTTCTTAGCATGCGTTTAGCCCTCACACCCACCCTCCACTCCTCCTCCTCCTCCTTCTCCTTCATAACGTGAGAGGCAGAGATGCAAAGTGGCAAAAGTACAGCTGCTCTACATGCTTTTAAGTGATTGACGCATAGCGCGACAAGCACAACACACAGCTGGCCAGCAGCAGCAGCAAGTCAGCAGCTGAACCGATCGCTTCTCCTTAGCTTGCATTCAGTCCCCCCCATCACAATGCGAGCAGCATTATAAGTCCCGTGAAAAAGAGATTTAACCACGCCCGGGGCAGGAAATAAAGGACAAATATTGTTTTTACAAAAGTTTTAAAGTAAAAATGAAAATAATGCATATGTAACAATTCCCATGAAAATAACAATCTCTTTAAATTGTTTATCCGGTAAACCAAACCCGGGGGTGGGTGAGCGAAGCGAGCAGGGGGCACAGCCCCCTAGTAATAATAATAATAATAATATTAATAAATCCGCAATGTAGCGAGGGCGCAATAGCTGAACCGCGATCTAGCGGGGGATTACTCTATACATGTATACTATATGACGGTTTTGAAGAAAAATGAGCGTTGCATGAAAACGTTGCACAATTTAGCTAATCTTTTTATATATAGAGAGTAAATGTAAATCATTCTTTTTGTCATTAGAAGCAGTGCATAAAACTAAGGTTCACTGATTTGAGATTATTAAATGAAAAGTTTGTGGTATTTTACTTGGACATCAGAATTCTTATTCAAGGTTGCCTTCATTAAAAGAGCAGTAAGGGCGTATTATACATAGAAATTTGTGCACAACATCGTGCATTACATACAGAACAAAAATTCAATATAAGCTGCATAGAGTGATAAATAAAATATACAATATTTAGCAGGTCTTTGTTCATAATTAGATATTTTTTGTCAGGTAAGGTGTAAAAGCAGATGACAGGCTAAGATTGGCCAGGTACAACTTTGACAATAGGAGATTATTTAACCATTCAATCCAAATCAGCCAGCTGTCTCTTCTAATAGAGATTCATAAAGATCTGGAAGAAATTAGCTTATTCCTTAGCGAACTGCTAATGGACCACACCTGACCAGTCTCAAGACGTAGGGTGATGGAGTCCAGCACACACATGCTGCATACAGGCTCGGACATTGTACTGAAGCTAGTGCCCAGCTCACAGGAATATAAAGAATCTAACCGTGAAAATCTCCATTAATCTGATGGTGTCACACCTCTCTTTCACTTTCACAAGCTCTTTATTTGATGACATTCTAGGCTAGACTGGATAAGGAAGCATAATTCGTAGAGGGTCTTTCTTTTTTTCTTCATCACTAACAGTTGCTGATCCTAGTGATCAAACACTCTGACATAGAAACTCAGACTCATTCTGACCAAGTTTTTAACTTTTGCAAACAAAAAAAGAAGAAAATTACAACCTAAAAATGGGGAATTATTGCAAGTAGCATTGAAAACATAATTCGTAAATAGTTTAGAAACTTTCTGGACACATGTGTTAACATTTTTTGTCTTTGCATATTTGCATCTTAGATCTGGAAGTACTGCGTTCATTTCAGAACCAGATTGCTGCTATCCAGCGTGATGCTGTTTGGTGGCTTCATACTGTTGTACCCACCATCAGTAAAGTTGGCCCCAAGGATTACGTTCACTGGTAAGTTTACTAATTTCTAAAAAAAGTGTAAAATACAAATAAAAGGTAAACTTAGTCTACAGTCATATTTTACACATTCATATTTGTTTGTGGCTTCTGGGGTACCTAATTGGAATGTGAATGTTTTTGGTGACGATGCCAGCAGATTTGTTACAGATATTAGGTAGATAATGGAGGTGTTAGGTTTCTGCATGGAGTGTGAGTTCATTGTGTGGTTTAGAGATGGAGAGGAAATCGTTCAGTGCAACACCCTTTTTCACCATAAGCCTATGTCACATTATGTGACTTTTAAAGCAATTTTTAGTCGTATCCTTCATTTACATAATCTTAGCAAATCGGAGGTAGACATGCTCCCATGAATGTGACATACCCAATAACCTACTCTAACTTGTCTGAGACTCGCTCCTATAAAATCAAACAGGTTTGGTTTCATCTTTAGTTGGAGGGGCAGTCTGTCTGATCTGGAGAGCTTACAACCAATCAGCGTTCAACCAGAAGTACAAAACATAAAATGTAGAATCAAGGAATAAGGAATACATGTTTTGATCCTTGCATCTAGAAGATGAGCTTGTCTATCTGATATGTCATGTATTACATACTAAAAGAGAATGGGAAAAAATAAAAAGGGCCAAAACTGCAGCTGAACTTACCAAAGCTATTAACCCTACATACAGTGCCGGCTACATCAGGCTGCATGGAGGCCGTGGACATCACAAACAAAAAAGAAGCTTGTCTATCTGATGTCTCATGTTTTACGTATCATAACACAACGAAAACTGAAAAAAGTGTTGATATTGCCCTTCATACAGTACCAGCTCCGTTGGCCAGCATGCTACTGGTTATCAGAGAAAGGGGTTGAGCACAACTTTGCTGGAAGATTTTCAGTTGTCTAATTTGACATGGCAAAGCAACAAGATTGGTAACAGCGGTTGGCAAATCTGACATACTCCACAACAAAAAGTTGTGTAATGTTACATCAACATTAAGAAGGAAGTCAAACGTGGTTTCTGGTTTAACCTGATTTTGCAAGATTACAATACAATACTTCTTAATGAGGGAAAAAGACAGAGACATGATAAATATGTGAAGATTCTTTTGGGGTTGGCTATTTGTCCCTGTGGCCACATATTACTTAATGCTGCATTTTTTAAAACAGTAAAATGACATTGAACAGTCATATCATACCATCACTCTTTTAACATTAATATTTAAAGTAAATTTATATATTTGAATGTAATGTATTAAATATTGAAATAAGACATTACTAAACCCAGAGGATAATTTTTATTAAATAGTTTAAGTAAAACACTTGCATTTTTTAATGATAAAGTACTGGAATTTAAAAATAATTTATAATTTGAGACATGTTTAATTATGATTCTCTATATTTGGCACCATAATTTATGAATGTGCAGTGTATTTCTAGTAATTTTTCACCTTTTTTTTTTTTTTTTTTTTTTTAAGCCTTCACAAGGTACTATTTACTGAGCAGCCTGAAACATATTATAAATGGGATAACTGGCCTCCAGAGAGTGACCGAAAGTAAGTTTAATAGCAAGATTTGTATGTGACATAAACCATTAATTATGCTAAATCACACCCCTTAACATCTTTGTTCTCATTATTAAGTGTCTGCTTCAATAAGTCACATTGTGGAGTACTTAATAGTATTAAAACTTTACAAACGAGCTTGGATAAAGTAATAATGTAAATAAAACAAAATACTTTCCTACGAATACTGGGAAATAAACACAGACTCATATTAGAAAATTTCAATATTAAAACATTAAATGTAGAAATAATATGCATGTTAATTTGAAGTAGTAGTCCAGTTCCTGAGAGGAATGTTACTCTCATTAAAAAAAAATGTATTAGAGTGAAAATCAGAAGGCACAGTGTTATGGCAGGACCGAGTTTGTGAAATGTTCTTCTGAGTGCTGATATTGCATTGTATCCCCTCAAAATGATCAAAAATGCCTATACAAAAATTAATCAAAAGAAAAATATTACGTAAGCATATGTAAAGTAAAAGTAATATAACTTAAAATGGATAAAAAAAATACATACTGTAGACACACAAAAAATCATTGTCCATGCAACAAAAAACTGTTAAGCTTTAATTTAAAAGAAGCACTTAAGCAGTTTTAGTTTTAAATGCTTAAACTTTTTTTTCTTTTCTCATTGTGGCTATAGCTTTTTTCTTCGCTTATGCTCAGAAGTCCCTCTCCTTGAAGATACACTTATGCGCATTTTGGTCATTGGCTTGTCACGTGACCTACCACTTGGGCCTGCCGATGCTATGGAACTTGCTGATCATCTAGTAAAGCGGGCAGCTGGTGTACAGTCTGATGGTAAAAATATTTATTCTTCCCTTTTACTCCAGACCAGTATATGATTTGCAGTGATGTTGTTTTCAAACTTTACATTTAATGTTTCGATTTGTTGTTTATTTTTATGTGCCTTGCCAACTGCAATGACACATGAAGACAAACTTAATTTAGGTATGCACACCACTGTTTTGATAAATATCTTTTTGTGTGTTCTAGGTAATGGTAAATTTAAATCCTTAGTACTTGAATGATGTTTCAGTATATAGTGTTAAATTATGATAAAATTTTTTCCTTGTATATAATAATGCTTAGAAAATTTGTCAAGGTTAGCATAATAGACACAAAGCGTCTTTAGAATGAGTGAACTCCTTACCCGAGAAACATGTCTTGGAAATGTTATTCTATTGTCATTGTTCGTTATTGCATATTTAAGCATCATGTTTTCATTTTTTCATGATAATTTTAGATCTAGAAGTTCTGAAGGTTGAACGGATTCAGCTGATTGATGCAGTTCTTAACCTTTGCACCTATCATCATCCCGAAAACATCCAGCTTCCCCCAGGGTATGATAAAGTAGACTTTCTTTAGGGCTAAAATGATATTCTCCTTAAGGCTTATGCCTTTTTCATGTGGCAAATATTTGTTTTCCTTGGTGTCCAAAATGTCATACGTTTGATGACTGGCCAAAAGACTTAATGAGTGGGAATGTGCCTTCAGATAACAACATCTATAAAAAGTAAAGAAATTTTCTTATTGGGATAATAAATTCTGATGTGTGTTTTTCGTGTGCATCATTCACAATTATCTATTTCATAATCATAGCTTTGCAGCAAAAATAAACCAAATTTAAACGAAACGGAAGAAAGTTCTTTTTTTTTTTTGTGAAAACTGCATATATAGATGAACAATAAAAAAAACTAAGAATTGAACCTAGACGTCTGGTGATACTGATCAAAATATGTTTAAACAGGTTGACAAAAGCATAGTTAGTAATGAAGATGCAGAAAGCAACAAAAATCTTGTATAGGATTAATTATTTATAATACAGAGGGAGAGATTTGATCTCAATTTGAGTCTCTAAGGACAGACCTAGAAAAGGGGTACTACAGAAACACTAAAAAGTCCTGGTTGTCTTGCAGGTTGAAATGGTTAAGCAGTGATACCAAGATGAGAACCTTTTAAATTTACTTCTTTGTAAATGGAATTTTGAGTATAGTCACACATAATGATGTTTTGCAAATGTAATTACCTCATTTCATTTGTGGCAGCAAATAGTGAAACATAGTTCTATTAGTTCTTTCTTGAGAGCATGTCACAAATTAAATATTGCTGACCTAGTCCATTTGAATTTTGTTTCTGCAACGTGCCTGTCATTTTATTTTTTATTTTTTCTTATTTATAGATACCAGCCACCTAATCTTGCAATCTCTACTCTCTACTGGAAAGCCTGGCTTCTCTTACTAGTTGTTGCTGCATTCAACCCACAAAATATTGGTAATGTGTTTTCATTTAATTTTCATTTCTTGATATTTCCTTTTTAACAAAGTCAATTAAAGAACAGGTTTGAAAATTGTAGGGATTTTTTAATTCCAAAATTCTTCTGTGTAACACTCTGCACAGCTTTCATGTTTACATTGTGGATGTCAAAATATTCCTTTCTATTAATTAAATAATTACAATGAAATTATATTTGTTGTGAAGGAGATCTGAATTAAGCAGTTGTAGTTATGTACATTGTGGTTTTTTTTTTTTTTGTACAAATATATTTTGTTTCTTTTTATTGGTCTGCCCTTAGGCCTTGCAGCATGGGATGGTTACCCGACTTTAAAAATGTTGATGGAGATGGTAATGACAAAGTAAGTAGATTCTGGTGGAATTGTATATTTAAAACGAGTGCTCGAGTATTTATTTATTCTGATGTTAACGTGCACCTTTATAGATGTTCAAAGTAAAATGGTTTTCAGACTGTTTCTCTAGTAATAGTTTCACAGATTTACTTTACAGCTGAAGCCAAGACTGTTTTGCTAAAACACAAAACCGGCCTACATATGGACATTTCAATATTTTCCACCATGAAACATTAACTAGTCTTTGACATATCTGCATTTCATGATCTGCCAAGGAGTTCTTAAAGCAAAAATATACTTTTGTACTGATAAAGAGGAGAAGGTTTCGAGAATGCACTGATTACAACGCATTGCCACACCCACCACACGATGAACCACCTGCTTTGGGACCCAAGTGCAGCCATGCAACCGGTGACACCTCAGCACCACACTGGAACAGTATGAGGTTTTTTTGTAGTGGCTGGAGTATCAATCCTGCCACCAACCCCCAAATTTTCCTTTGTAAGTTGGAGGACCTGCTTGCAGGACTGGATGCAGATTAAAGTCATACCTAGGGAAAAACAATTGCAAGTTAAGGGCAACAGAGTAGAGTCACTTCTAGCATTTACAGAATTCGAACTGGCAACCTTCCAATTGCTGGTGCAGATCCCTACCCTCAGAGCCACCACTCCACCTCTACTTATAAAGTGCTACAATAATATAATTTTTAATTCAGTTTTATTATTTTTGCATTGGTGTGATATTTGTGTAGTTTGTAACTATTTTTTTATTTTTTTTTTTAGCAACTACTCATACCCTCCTTGTACAGTGGCAGATGAGGAGACTAAAACAGAAATGATTAATCGAGAGTTACAGATCTCTCAAAGAGAAAAGCAGGAAATTCTTGCTTTCGAAAGTCATCTTGCAGCTGCCTCAACAAAGCAAACAATTACAGAAAACAATAGTCTGCTGCTGTCACAGCTAACCAGCCTTGATCCACAGTAAGTAGCAGCTTCATCTGTGTATGTGCTTACTTAGTATATTGCTGTTCTGAATTAAGGCTGTGTTGTGCTCTGCTAACTTTGAAAATTGACCATGGTAAAGTTGGTTTTACTATATTTTACATTTTTGTTTTCATAAAACTATGTTTTCTTTAAAACATCATCGTTATTTACATCTTGATGAGAGTCACAATAGCAACATGCTGAAGTGGCTAGTCCTACCTATCCTTGAAATCTTCTTTCAGCAACTCCTAGGGAATTCCCAGATGCTAATGTGCAATCTGACAGATAATGTATAAATACTTAAGAAGTCTTGAGCCTACTCCTGATTTCTTTCAGTGGGCCATGAAAATTTTGAACAGGAGAGGAAACAAAGACACATCGTTGGCGAATTCTAGTCCATCCCTCAAAAGGTGAAACAAACCTATATGCACATGGGTAGATTGACAATAAGAGCTGATAGACCCATACTGGAGTCTGTAACAGTGTGATGTGGTTAAAATAAAATAACAACAGAAACAATCAATCTAAAGAGAACATGAACAGACCTAGGAAGAAATATAAAGAGTTTAGGAGGAACAAAGCTAGGTGAGCCTTCACAGATACACTATAATCCATCTTCCTAAATAACTAATATTCACCACATATGTACAATTGTCTAAAGTGCTGTCACTTTTTTCATTTCCCTCTACAAAATGTCAAACAAGTGAATATTCACTTACATTCTTACACCAAAGATATAGTCAAGGATACTTACTCTTTTTGTTATAGTTTTTGGAGCACATTCCTTGTGCCTTTAAAACTTTTTTATGGCACATAATAATGTCCTTGTATATTTCACATCCATGATCAAAAATCCATAAAACATTAAATTGTCCGTCATTCTAACCAAATACAGTATGACCTAAACAGTGCAGTACATTTTGTGCTTTGTGTTCTCTGCAAACAGAAGAATGCATATGATAAGGCAATTTTGAAAAAAAAAATCCTGCTTTGTACTCCCATTTCTGGTATTTCTAAAATAGTTTCAACATTAAAGATTAAAATATAGTCAGCTTGTTTATAGCTTTATTGGTGCAGTTTTCCTATGGCTGCTTGCATCCTTACAAAGAATATGTAATAAATGAGCAAGAAAGTTTGTCTTTCTCGATGTTCGTAACAATGTAAATTTCTAAAAAGCTACAGTTTTGGTGAGTATTAAAAAAAATAAATAAAATAATGCGTGATTATATGATTTGAAAAATTAAGTAAAACTCTAAAACACTAAAATTCTAAATTAATCCGGAAATAAATTATATATCAAGGTTGTGAGAAATATAGCAACAAACACTGTCACATCATCCACACGTAATTGATGCTACTATTCTAACTACAATTGGAAAGGGAGAGGACGTTTTCATTCCACATATACCTATGATTTCCAATGAACTCCTTTTCAAACTCCTTTTCAAATTCAAATGACTTCAATTTCCAGTATGTCTTGAATTTGCGATGTCCATAAATAAAGCGCAAAAACAATCACAGTTACTAGAGTTTATCTAAAAGATTTTTGCTTTTCACATAGCCAGCTATATGTTGCCCGTTCCTGGGTAGGATCAGGAAAGAATTTATATGTTCTTGCTCCTAATGGCGAAACTAAAAACATCATGTATCATAAGGCACGTTATATGATTTGTAGCAACTATAATTCATTATTCGTTAAAAGTGGCAGTTTGACTTTTGAACAATATTCAAATAATAAATTAATTGCCAAATAATAAATAGTTTCACTTTTTTTCCAACCCAAGCGACAGCCGGGCATACCCTGGTAGTTTATATCATATGACAAAGAAACTATTTTGTCTGATTTGGTTGGCATTGTGTTATACCATTAGCCACATGGGGGCATCATGCAGCAAAAAAAGTGGCATTGTGTCTGATTTGTCTTAATGACAATGAAATGCTGTTACTATATAGAATCATTTGGTAAACAATGTGAACCTTAAAAATTCCTCAATATATTTTGCTTTGTTATTCCTAGGGGTCCTCCACGCAGACCACCTCCTCACATACAAGAACAGGTAAAGAGTTTAAACCAGTCTTTAAGGCTTGGACATCTTCTCTGCCGGAGCCGCAGTCCAGACTTTCTTCTCAACATCATTCAGAGACAGGTACAATAATAAAACAAAATACTTTCTTAATCAATTTCAATTCAGTAATCAGTATGAATTGTTTAATAGATTTATTTATGTATAATACTTCTGCAGTTACAGATATGCAGAGTTTACTTTTTTACCATTTCTTGATTTTTTTTTTTTTTTTTTTTTTTAAATAAAAATAAAGGCCTCATCACAGTCAATGCCCTGGTTGGCTGATCTCGTCCAGTCAAGTGAGGGATCTTTGGATGTTCTTCCTGTGCAGTGTCTGTGTGAATTTCTGCTGCATGATGCAGCGGATGACACTTCATCAGTTGAGGAGGATGAAGAGGGAGAAAGCAAAGAACAACGAGCCAAAAAGCGCCAGGTAGTGGCCTGAATTAGTCTACTGGACCGGATTAGCCTTGTCAATCAGATTTACTATAAATTTAGTGGGTAAGCGTCTGTTAAACATTTTATGAAGACATTTATACGCTTAATTCTTTCTCATCTGACAGAGACTTCAAAAGCAAAGACAGCTCCTCGGTCGCTTACAAGACCTGCTTTTGGGTCCCAAAGCAGATGAACAGACGACATGTGAAGTTCTTGACTACTTTCTGCGTCGTTTAAGTTCTTCACAGGTTGCCTCAAGAGTCCTTGCAATGAAGGTAGAATTAAAACACATCAGTTATTAAATTGTATTAGTTTTTTTTTTGTCAGCACATTTTATTTTAATTTCATAAACTTAAATCTTTTCCCAATGTAACAGCAAAAACAGGACAAGGTGAAGTGTTGGGGCACCTCCTCATTTAAGCCCTCTTTAATAAATGAAAAAAAAAAAAGAAATACAAAAATAAGTGGCCTAAGCCAGCAGTTACAAAAGTGTCAGTCATTTATTGAAAAAATGCTCTGAATAGTAGTTGAGTCTCATTCGGGTGCAGCTCTTTGAACGAAATGTCATATACGTTTGCTGGCCAGTTTGTGTAGGGAGGATTCTAGAAAGGACAAGATAGTGATGGCAGTCAGTTTATAGACAATCTTCATAACTGTATAGGAAGGGAAAGAAGGTTTTAATAACTGTGCCTTCTCATGGTGTGGAGTGACATCTGACACCACATAATACTGTTCTTGTTCTGAACCAGTAGCTTGAATTTAATATAAGAAACAAATAATTTAAATGAGTCTAAAGACAATTCCAACATTCTGGATGGAATTAAAATAGGGTGTATTATTTCTTACATTTCTGGTTAAAATATTTTTTACATTTACATCATAATAAAATGTAGCACAATTTGATAATAATTAAGATTTTTTTAAATTTTATTTGTTTTGTTTAAAGGGTTTGTCTTTAGTGCTTACAGAGGGTGCATTGCGAGATGGTGAGGACCGAGACCATCTAATGGAAGATGATTCTAGAGACTCAGAGTTGCTTCCACGTTATCAGTGGCTACTACAGGACTTGCCAAAACTCCCCCTTTTTGACAACATTAGAGGAATGACTTCAGCAGCATTGCAGCAGGTGATTCAGTTATAAATTAATTATTTTAAGTACATAATATACTGTATAATAATAGGTTGAAATAAACCTCAAATGGCTTATCTTAGCATTTGATTTAGCCAAACACCTTTTATAACAAATTGATTCTTTTTAGGTATCTGGAAATATCTTGTTATATAAAGTGTATGCTTTTACAGAAACTGTTTTTACCTGTTAGTTAGAAATACTGTTTAAATTAATATATAGTTTTTCAGCGGAAGGTCTGTACTTTGCCTAAATAGATGCATTTGGTATAAAAACTAATTCTTCTTCTTCTTTCGGCTGCTCCCATTAGGGGTTGCCACAGCAGATCATCTTCTTCCATATCTTTCTGTCCTCTGCATCTTGTTCTGTTACACCCATCACCTGCATGTCCTCTTTCACCATATCCATAAACCTCTTCTTAGGCCTTCCACTTACCTGGCAGCTCTATCCTTAACATCCTTTTCCCAATATACTCACCA